>NC_136806.1:16793391-17213391 GCF_951216825.1 Electrona antarctica
TTATTATTTTTTTTGTTTCCTACATTTTGTTTTTCATTATTATTTCAAAACTGAAACGGCTATTTTCACTATAGTTTGGGTCCTATGGGCAAACATCTAATCTATCTTTTGGGTCAGAGGCTAAAAAGTTTGGGAGCCACTGGTGTAGACAGCCATGTGTCCTCTCCTCCGATGGGAACCACTGGTGTAGACAGCCATGTGTCCTCTCCTCCGATGGGAACCACTGGTGTAGACAGCCATGTGTCCCCTCCTCCCATGGGAACCACTGGTGTAGACAGTCATGTGTCCCCTCCTCCCATGGGAACCACTGGTGTAGACAGCCATGTGTCCCCTCCTCCCATGGGAACCACTGGTGTAGACAGCCATGTGTCCTCTCCTCCCATGGGAACCACTGGTGTAGACAGCCATGTGTCCTCTCCTCCGATGGGAACCACTGGTGTAGACAGCCATGTGTCCTCTCCTCCGATGGGAACCACTGGTGTAGACAGCCATGTGTCCTCTCCTCCCATGGGAACCACTGGTGTAGACAGCCATGTGTCCCCTCCTCCGATGGGAGCCACTGGTGTAGACAGCCATGTGTCCCCTCCTCCCATGGGAACCAATGGTGTAGACAGCCATGTGTCCCCTCCTCCCATGGGAACCACTGGTGTAGACAGTCATGTGTCCCCTCCTCCGATGGGAGCCACTGGTGTAGACAGCCATGTGTCCCCTCCTCCCATGGGAACCAATGGTGTAGACAGCCATGTGTCCCCTCCTCCCATGGGAACCACTGGTGTAGACAGTCATGTGTCCCCTCCTCCCATGGGAACCACTGGTGTAGACAGCCATGTGTCCTCTCCTCCGATGGGAACCACTGGTGTAGACAGCCATGTGTCCCCTCCTATGGGAACCACTGGTGTAGACAGCCATGTGTCCCCTCCTCCTATGGGAACCACTGGTGTAGACAGCCATGTGTCCTCTCCTCCTATGGGAACCACTGGTGTAGACAGCCATGTGTCCTCTCCTCCCATGGGAACCACTGGTGTAGACAGCCATGTGTCCCCTCCTCCTATGGGAACCACTGGTGTAGACAGCCATGTGTCCTCTCCTCCTATGGGAACCACTGGTGTAGACAGCCATGTGTCCCCTCCTCCTATGGGAACCACTGGTGTAGACAGCCATGTGTCCCCTCCTCCTATGGGAACCACTGGTGTAGACAGCCATGTGTCCTCTCCTCCTATGGGAACCACTGGTGTAGACAGCCATGTGTCCCCTCCTCCTATGGGACCCACTGGTGTAGACAGCCATGTGTCCTCTCCTCCCATGGGAACCACTGGTGTAGACAGCCATGTGTCCTCTCCTCCCATGGGAACCACTGGTGTAGACAGCCATGTGTCCCCTCCTCCTATGGGACCCACTGGTGTAGACAGCCATGTGTCCCCTCCTCCTATGGGACCCACTGGTGTAGACAGCCATGTGTCCCCTCCTCCTATGGGACCCACTGGTGTAGACAGCCATGTGTCCCCTCCTCCTATGGGACCCACTGGTGTAGACAGCCATGTGTCCCCTCCTCCTATGGGACCCACTGGTGTAGACAGCCATGTGTCCCCTCCTCCTATGGGAACCACTGGTGTAGACAGCCATGTGTCCCCTCCTCCCATGGGAACCACTGGTGTAGACAGCCATGTGTCCCCTCCTCCCATGGGAACCACTGGTGTAGACAGCCATGTGTCCCCTCCACCCATGGGACCCACTGGTGTAGACAGCCATGTGTCCCCTCCTCCTATGGGAACCACTGGTGTAGACAGCCATGTGTCCCCTCCTCCCATGGGAACCACTGGTGTAGACAGCCATGTGTCCTCTCCTCCTATGGGAACCACTGGTGTAGACAGCAATGTGTCCTCTCCTCCTATGGGAACCAGTGGTGTAGAGTAGACAGCCATGTGTCCTCTCCTCCCATGGGAACCACTGGTGTAGACAGCCATGTGTCCCCTCCTATGGGAACCACTGGTGTAGACAGCCATGTGTCCCCTCCTCCTATGGGAACCACTGGTGTAGACAGCCATGTGTCCCCTCCTCCTATGGGAACCACTGGTGTAGACAGCCATGTGTCCCCTCCTCCTATGGGAACCACTGGTGTAGACAGCCATGTGTCCCCTCCTCCCATGGGAACCACTGGTGTAGACAGCCATGTGTCCTCTCCTCCTATGGGAACCACTGGTGTAGACAGCCATGTGTCCTCTCCTCCTATGGGAACCACTGGTGTAGACAGCCATGTGTCCTCTCCTCCTATGGGAACCACTGGTGTAGACAGCCATGTGTCCTCTCCTCCTATGGGAACCACTGGTGTAGACAGCAATGTGTCCTCTCCTCCTATGGGAACCAGTGGTGTAGACAGCCATGTGTCCTCTCCTCCTATGGGAACCACTGGTGTAGACAGCAATGTGTCCTCTCCTCCTATGGGAACCAGTGGTGTAGACAGCCATGTGTCCTCTCCTCCTATGGGAACCAGTGGTGTAGACAGCCATGTGTCCCCTCCTCCCATGGGAACCACTGGTGTAGACAGCCATGTGTCCCCTCCTCCCATGGGAACCACTGGTGTAGACAGCCATGTGTCCCCTCCTCCTATGGGAACCACTGGTGTAGACAGCCATGTGTCCCCTCCTCCTATGGGAACCACTGGTGTAGACTGGTGTAGACAGCCATGTGTCCCCTCCTCCTATGGGAACCACTGGTGTAGACAGCCATGTGTCCTCTCCTCCTATGGGAACCACTGGTGTAGACAGCCATGTGTCCCCTCCTCCCATGGGAACCACTGGTGTAGACAGCCATGTGTCCTCTCCTCCTATGGGAACCAGTGGTGTAGACAGCCATGTGTCCCCTCCTCCCATGGGAACCACTGGTGTAGACAGCCATGTGTCCCCTCCTCCTATGGGAACCACTGGTGTAGACAGCCATGTGTCCCCTCCTCCTATGGGAACCACTGGTGTAGACAGCCATGTGTCCTCTCCTCCTATGGGAACCACTGGTGTAGACAGCCATGTGTCCCCTCCTCCCATGGGAACCACTGGTGTAGACAGCCATGTGTCCTCTCCTCCTATGGGAACCAGTGGTGTAGACAGCCATGTGTCCCCTCCTCCCATGGGAACCACTGGTGTAGACAGCCATGTGTCCCCTCCTCCTATGGGAACCACTGGTGTAGACTGGTGTAGACAGCCATGTGTCCCCTCCTCCTATGGGAACCACTGGTGTAGACTGGTGTAGACAGCCATGTGTCCCCTCTTCCTATGGGAACCACTGGTGTAGACAGCCATGTGTCCCCTCCTCCTATGGGAACCACTGGTGTAGACAGCCATGTGTCCCCTCCTCCCATGGGAACCACTGGTGTAGACAGCCATGTGTCCCCTCCTCCCATGGGAACCACTGGTGTAGACAGCCATGTGTCCCCTCTTCCTATGGGAACCACTGGTGTAGACAGCCATGTGTCCCCTCCTCCTATGGGAACCACTGGTGTAGACAGCCATGTGTCCCCTCCTCCGATAACACGTGAACAACACGTTGCCAGCTGCTTCTTTTCACCTGACACTGGAGCGTGTTTCCCTGAGAGGATGTAATGTAACACAAGCAGAGGGACTCAACTATTCTCCCCGGTTCCACTTACTCCCTGCCTTAAGTCTCTTGAGACAGACTGTTGACTAAAGATGGCGCTGTTTTTCCCCTTTTATTTTTTTTGCAGATGGGTTCTCAGATTGCATCCGGCTGAACAGGCCACGTTGTAGGAGTGATCAGTGTCGATTTTGACAGCAAATTAATGCTTTCGTTTTAGTCGTCTTTTGAATAGGATTCAGTTGGATTCAGTCGTCTGGAATGTTTTACCTTTTTAGTCTAGTTTTAGTTTACAAAATATGAGATTTTAGTCAACTAAATCTACAGTTGATTTAGTGGACACAAATGTATTTCAGCAGGCCTTGAAGGCGCAGACTTTCCACTTGGATGCATGCTGAAAATAGCTGATCTACAAGCTCGGACATGTGGATGTGTATAAATTGAACAGAAAAAAGCAGTGGAGTTTTCAAATATTATTTTGGTCAGTCAGTCATGCACATAATTTATCTCCACATATGTATGCCTACACCTAGTACAGATTATAGAAAGCGTAATCCTGCTGCGAACAGACCCAGTGATTTTTTTTACCCACAGCATTTTTACTATAACGCAAGTGCAGGCATCCAACAACGTACACTTTATTTTGCCCAATATCACATGCGGCCTCACATGTGGGAATCTTGGATTCTCGCACTCAGAGAAAGCATGGTACAAACGGACAAAGTGTATATTCACTTCTGTTTTGGGGTATTAAAGGAGCATTCAGTGATTTGCGTGATTTGGAAAACCCCCCAATCTGCCCCGGTAACAAGATGTGCACACACACGCACTACAGTGGGGTGGGCACGCGACAGGCCAACAGCACGCACACCAAGGCCCGCCCCCGCTCGATCATGATTGGCGGAAGGCCCCTCTCTATCCTGATTGGATGAAGGCTGGGCCACCTAGCCAAAAACGAGACCTAAGGTTTTTTGACCCCCAGGGGTTAACTGGGGACAGGGAGGAACTCCTTATATGGTCAGCACACTCTATAGTAGGGAGGATTATCACAACAAAACAAAAAAGAAGTGATTTTTTTAATAAAGTGAAATCACTGAATATACCTTTAACCAAATATTTTCTTTTCTTTGTTTTTGTAGTAGTTTCTGTGTTCAGGAAGTGAAAGTGATTTTGTTTGTTTTTTAATTGTGTCTTATAATCCCGTAAGGGATCGGGTCTTTTATGTCAAGACAGGAAAATAAAAATGCATTCATACATACATTCATTCACTCACGGGCCACCTGGTCTGGTGGAGAGAGAGATATGCATTCCTCTGTGTGCCCCCGTTCTCGTTTTGTTGTTGTTGTGTGTTTGGCTTTATTTTTTATTTATTTTCTCCCTCTCCTTTCAATTTCCATTCTGAGGTTTAGGAGGAAATGGAATGCAAGTCCCTGTGGGGGTGATGGCTTCCCTTTACATGCAGTCAGAGTCCTGCTGTACCCAATCACAGAATTGGCTTGCCTCAGGGCATTGTTGTCAGTCTCATTGTGCCAGTTGATTGTGTGTGTGTGTGTGTGTGTGTGTGTGTGTGTGTGTGTGTGTGTGTGTGTGTGTGTGTGTGTGTGTGTGTGTGTGTGTGTGTGTGTGTGTGTGTGTGTGTGTGTGTGTGTGTGTGTGTGTGTGTGTGTGTGTGTGTGTGTGTGTGTGTGTGTGTGTGTGCAGTGGCAACGGATGCAGACTAGAGCCCGACGGATGCCGATCCCAATAGTCCTAGATAGACCAATGATTACTGATATTTTGACCGATATATTTGGAAAACAAATAAAACTAGAAAAAGTGCCCTTCTGGGCACAGGTCTCCACCAGGAGGATAGGAGTGTGTGTGTGTGATTTTTGGCAAAATGTTTAGGAGCAATATAAACGTGTGTGTGTGTGTGTGTGACGCGGCTTGGCCTGTTGTAGCGCCACCATGAGGCTGATTTGAAAACTGTCAAGTGGCATTTCTTCCAAAGCCTAGTGGGAATATGCATGCACAGTTTCACCACAATCGGACGCTGCGTTGAGTAGTTGTAGCGATTTGTACAAAACGGGTACAAAGCGGGCTACTCCTGAAAAGTTTAGAAGCCAATCGTAGCCAATGAGGGTGGATTATGAGAAATCAAACAAACCCGTCTTGATCACATGACTATGAAGAGCATGTGTACCGATTTGCGTGAAATATGGATAAAATCTGAAGGAGTAATATTAGAAAATGTGTTTTACATATGTCGGCCTCCTGGTGGCGCTATAAAGAGCAGATGTGAAAAATTCCAGGCAAAGGTTTTTCCTTGGCCTCTAGGAAGTTGGCATACAAAGTTATCCACAGATCCGTGCAGTTAGAGGTAAAACACTTTTTGGCCAGTTATAGCGCCACCATGAGGCTGAGTTGAAAATGTTCATGTGGCATTTCTTCCTCGGCCTAGTGGGAATGTGCGTGCACAATTTCACGGAAATCACACGATGTGTTCATGATTTGCAGCATTTTGTTTGAAACTGAGCACTCCTGCGAACTTTGGAAGCCAATCTTAGCCAATCAGCATGGAGTCTGAGAAATCTGAAAGACCCGTTTCGTTGAATGGCTCTAGAGAGACTGTGTACCAATTTGCGTGATGTTTGGACAAAATCTGTAGGTGTACTGTCCAAAAACTTGTTTGCACAAAGCAGCCTCCTGGTGGCGCTATAACAGGCCGTTCTGATTTTTTTGGGGCAGAGGTTCATCGTTGGCATCCAGGGAGTGTGTGTGCGCAAAATGTGGCATCGACCGGGTTAACGGTGCCGGAGATTAGCTGTTCACAGACGGAAGGACGGACGGACGGACACACACACACACACACACACACACACGGACGGACGGACGGACGGACGGACGGAGTGCAAAACATACTCTTTCCCCATGCCTTCGGCCTGGTGGAGACAATGACTAAGTTTATTTGGAAAATAACATTTCTACTTGAGAACTTTTAACTTTATTTGTGGTTGATGCTGTGGTTCTTAAACTCTTTTTATCGTTTTATTTCATGTACTGTATTTTTCTGTTTGTCGCTCTAGGTGAGCAGTTTCTGTCCAGAAGGAGAATGGTGTGCTGAGATGACCCGTGTGCCATCGCTTTCTCCCCAGAGGCCATCATCCTCCACCCAAGAGAGCAGAGGAAAACCCTAGTGGGGATATGCGGTTGGTTGGTGTGACGGACGGACAGCTGACGGAGTGACTGCTCCTTCCTCCCTCATAGTCATCGTTTGTCGTGCTCCCAGTGGACTACTTGAGGCCCCCTCTTCTTCTCTGCCATGGTGACATAACCAGCCCGACGCTATGAAGGAGAGCCAACGTGAGACCACCATCTCATTTCTTTCCCCAGCCTGTGCATCGATCTCCAGAGCTACAGACTGACTGTGTTGGTGACTGAGTTCCACTTTGCTCATCATTCATCTTCCAGCCCCAGAGAAGAGAGACTGTGTGCTCATACCAGGGGGGCGGGGCGTGTTGCCAAGCCGACGGGGCGGAACGGCGTGGCGTGTGATACGTGATACGATGCTGGGATGCGTGACACGCCTTCGTCGGCTGGTCCGCCTGCTACCCCTCCAGACCTCCCTCCTCCTGCTGTTCCTCTTCTGCGCCGTCAGTGTCTTCGTCTCCGCCTACTTCCTGTATGGCGTCAAGCGGGAGCTGGAGCCGTCGGGCGGCGGCGTCTCGGGGGCCGACGGCGGCGCTTCGGCCGACTCCGGCGACGACCCCCGGGTGACCCCGTCGCGGCTGCTCCCGCTGCGGAGCGTGCCGGGGGGAGGTGGGCCGGGGGGCGCTGAGGGCCTCCCGGGAGGGGCGAGGACGGACCCCGTGGTGCTGGTGTTCGTGGAGAGCCAGTACTCGCAGCTGGGCCAGGAGATCGTGGCCATCCTGGAGTCCAGTAGGTTCCGCTACCGGACGGAGATCTCTCCCGGGAAGGGGGACATGCCGACGCTGACGGACAAGGAGAGAGGACGTTTCACCCTGGTGATTTATGAGAACATTCTGAAGTATGTCAACCTGGACGCCTGGAACCGCGAGCTGCTGGACAAATACTGCGTGGAGTACGGAGTCGGAATCATCGGGTTCTTCAAGGTTAGGATAACGCGTGCACGCTCACACTCACACACACACACACACACACACACACACACACACACGCACACACACACTCTTTTCCTATTTTCATTTCACACCTTCTAGCACTGTCCAGCTGGCTGGTGTGTCTCTAAGGAGACAGGCAGGACTCACAAGGTTGGAAAGACTTGCCTGGTTCTCTCCCTCTTCTCTCATGTTCTCTCTATCTCTGCCCTTCTTTCTCATTCTGGCCCTGGTCTCCTTTCTTTTTCTCTCTCAACCTCAGCCTCCCTTTCTCTCTCCTCTCTGGTATTAGTCCCTCTGGCTGTTCATTTTATTCTCTCTCTCCCCCCCCCCCCCCCCCCTCGCTTTCGCTCTCGCTCTCTCGCTCTCTCTCTCTCTCTCTCTCTCTCTCTCTCTCTCTCTCTCTCTCTCGGTAATCCCCAGCCGAGCCTGCTTGCCCAAGGCCCAGTTTTCAGGTGGTCATGGTTTTAATCACCAACTGTGAGAGATGGAGAGAATATAGAAGGAGACGTGGGGAGTTGGGGAGAGAGAGGGAGGAGGTATAAAGTTCAGCCACTGCTGATGGGATTTAAAATGTGGGCATATCTGGGAATCGTGACAAAGACACACACAGTGCGGCTCCACACCAAAATCCCTGGCACTGTTTGCAGATCTCAGTGGGTAAAGAGATCTTTCTAATCGATGGCCATCGTGTGGGCACTTCAGAGTGTGGGCACGTGTTAACTTGATAATGCTCTGTTTTCTCAGGCTCCCACACTGTCATGATGCTAGTGAGATATTATGCAATAGGCACGGCAGATCCCAGTATATGCAGAGATGTGACAGAATTGGAGAGCAGTGGCTTTGGAAGGGAAGGGAAGGGGACGTCTGGATAAGAATAACCCATTTAGACCTGAGGACGATTCTACAAATCCTGACAGTTTTCTGGAAAAACCTATGTTTCTATGTCAGTCGTTCTCAAACATTTTCATGTCAAGGACCCCCAAAAACATATGCAATCGGCCGCCGATCCCCATCTGAAAATATGTTGTTCCAGGGACCCCCCAGAAGCAAAGATTTGATTTAAAAACGTTTGCTCTGAAAGAATATATATTCAAAGATTTGTGCCACATTTTCATGATTTTTCAAAAAACAGCAGATCTACAAGCTCATAGCGTGGCACTCGGTGCTGCGCTATGAGCTTGTAGATCTGCTATTTTTGAATGGCTAAAGTATAACATAATGCTTAAAACACCAACAGGGGTTCCCACCCAGAATGGGATAAATCACCCTATCCTCCTCCTGTGAATCTTCACAGAACACAGCAGGGGCCGTTATTCATTGGGGACTGAAAACTTTGAGCAGAGCAGATTGAGTGTGTCGGAGTGTAGAAGCTGTTTTGTGTATAATTGGTCAATTATGTCCCATCCAACTCGTCATCATCACTGCCTTCATCTCTATGATGTGAATTGTGCAGTGATGATGTTGTTTTCTTGACGGTGGCATTGCCTGTACAGTATATTGTCTTTCTGGCTGTCTCTTTCACTTCTGTCTCTTACTTTAAAGGTAGGGTAAGTGATATTGTTTTGGTTAATACAAAATGTTTTTAGTTAAAATGTTAAATCACTATATTCTGATAGTAATCATTGCTATAGACTAGACCGTCTGTTCAGTAACGGGGTTCTATTCTATTCATGAGCTTAATGTTTTTAAATGTTCCAGTTCCAATTTTGGCTGCTCATTTCTTTGTGTGATCGTTTCACAATTCCACTTGTTTAATCTGTATCTTGACAGCCTTCTCTATCCTAATTGGTATTTCAGTTTCCGTTTCTGAAAATGCATTTTCTGTTTTTTAATAGGAAGCACACTTATTTTAGCCCAAGAAAATCACTGCCTTGCACTACCTTTTTAACTTTGGGCTCTGATGTTTTTGTCACATGTTTTCATCAAATCATCAATCAGGCCAACGAGAACAGCCTGCTGAGTGCGCAGCTGAAGGGCTTCCCCCTCTTCCTCCACTCCAACCTGGGCCTGAAGGACTGCTCCGTCAACCCCAAGTCTCCCCTCCTCTTCATCACGCGCTCGGGGCAGCCGCTGCCAGGCCCGCTGCCGGGCGACGACTGGACCGTGTTCCAGTCCAACCACTCCACCTACGAGCCCGTGCTGCTGGCCAAGACGCAGTCCGCCGAGAGCGTGGCGGCCATCGGCCAGAACGCAGCGCTGCTCCCGTCGGTGGTCCAGGTAATTAACCCCGTGCTGGACGACGGGACCCCTTTTGGTGTTTTAACCCATTTAGATTTGAGCTTGATTCTACAAAATGTCTTCAAAATCCTATGTTCCTATGTCAGTGGTGCTCAACCTTTTTCATGTCAAGGACCCCCAGAATTATCTGTATTTGACCGCTGACCCCCATCTAAAAATATGTTGTTCCAGGGACCTCCCAGAAGCAAAGAATTGAGTTAAAAATATTCGCTCTGAAATGATATATTCCAAATTTGTGCCACGTTTTCATGATTTTTCAAAAATAGCAGATGAGCTTGTAGATGAGCTTGTAGATCTGCTATTTTTCAATAGCTAAAGTATAACATACATACAACATGTTCTTGCTTACTGTAAATCGCCTCTGGACTAAATGCCTAAATTGTGTCCTAGGACCTGGGCCTCCACGACGGCATCCAGCGCGTGCTGTTCGGCAACAACCTGGCCTTCTGGCTGCACAAGCTGGTGTTTGTGGACGCCGTGGCCTTCCTGACGGGGAAGAGGCTCTCGCTGTCCCTGGAGCGACACGTCCTGGTGGACATAGACGACATCTTCGTGGGCAAGGAGGGAACCCGCATGAAGGTGCCTGATGTGAAGGTAAAGTTCAATCACATCTCAAATCCCACGTGTGTTCAACTCAACTCAGTTTCATTTATATAGCACATTTAACATGACCAAGTCAACCAAAGTGCTATACAGGTTAAAAGAAAACGAAGGGCAAACAATGCAATATAAACGGACATTAAAAGACAAATATAAACGGGCATTAGAAAACAAGGAGCAAACGGACATTAGCAGGCAATATAAAAGGCACAAGCAAGCAAACATTTGCCTCAGTGAGGGGAAGACGGGGCTAACTCGGCTGACACTCAAGGCCAAGGAGAAGAAATAAGTCCATAGCAGGGATTAAAAAATATCTATCGACTGGGCGGCTCTGATATGTATGCGCAAATTATTCCAGAGCCTGGGGGCAGCCGCCGCAAAGTTCATGCCTGTGGATCTATTCTTTTTGACACACAACACCCGACGCAGTGTGAACAAAGAGTATAGAAGCCAAGAGACTGTGGTGCTTTGACCAAATGTAATGAGAACAACACACACGTGAGGTAATTAAATCCCTCTCCCTTGTTTTAACGGTGGTTGCCAGGCAACTCCACCGTTTCAATTCAACTTTTCTGAACAAAACGTAATCACCAACAAAACCGACATGATGTTGTTTTGCTGTTTGTGCGATTGAACCGATCTGTGCTGTGCGAGAGCCTGTAAATAATATGACCGCCACGGAATTGGATTTGTGAGACTGACCAGCTGGTCAGGATCATGGCGGAGCAGCTGAAAAACTGGACGGTTCTGATGGGGTGGGCTGATTGCCTGGTACAGCTACAAGTACACATACAAGCCAGCAGCTGTGCGCGCCAGTTACACTGTGATTGTCCCTCCGCCTGAGGGATGGTACGTTTATTGTGTAGCTATAGCTACCAAGTTGGAGAATAATTGCACAATAAGCAGAAAAGCAGAATTGTTCAGAAAACTTGGACACAAATTATGTTTTCTAATCTTGTAATGTGTTGGCTACTGTGTGTGTGTGCGTGCGTATGCATGCGTGCGTGTGTGCGCGCGCACGCACACACAGGGATCGGAGCGAGAGGAGTCTGTCACTAGTTAATCGATTGTGGAGGCTTTTGTTTTCTCGGACAGAAAATAGAAATAGAAACTTGATCAAATGGCTCTTATATATACCTAGACAGTAGTTGGTATACCAGAGCGGCCCACCGCAGCAAAGCCTTATTCTTTTTCATCTCTCTTTTTTTTTGGTACATTTTGTTAGAATGAATTGACTGTCAAATACCCGAAGCAGGACCATTTGTCCAGGAGCTTATTGGTGTTTCACTTCTGACCATTCAGGAAAAGGCACCACATTGCCTCGGGTTCTCAGTACTTAGCCCTAGCTCATGCATATTTGTATGCGTTTTGAGTGAAGGTGAAAATTATTTACTTGATGCAGCCTGACAACTTATGATGAATTGTTGTTCATGCATATAGTAGTATAGTGATGGTCTATCATTTAGCCAAATGGTAATGGTGGTCATTACCAATAACAGCAAACTGTGGACTAATGCCACTCAACTAGGAATCCTTTTAGGGCAATTAAAAAGGTTGAGAATCACTGCTCTAGATATCTTGACCTAAATGGCCATCATGTCGTAAAAGGTCAGTGGACTCTGGGCAGTCCTCCTCTTCACAGAGACACAGTGGTGTAGGTACTAACACTGGACAGTCCTCCTCTTCACAGAGACACAGTGGTGTAGGTACTAACACTGGACAGTCCTCCTCTTCACAGAGACACAGTGGTGTAGGTACTAACACTGGACAGTCCTCCTCTTCACAGAGACACAGTGGTGTAGGTACTAACGTACGGAAGCAGTTCATGAGGGATTTGAACAAGCCAGCCAGGGCAGGGCGTCCCCAGCCAGGGCAGGGCGTCCCCAGCCAGAAATAAAGAGACCAGAAACACCCGTCGTTGTCCCGCAAACACACCCCACACGCCCGCCTTCCTCTGCCAGTTAAAACCAGTCTCTTTTCCTCCTGAATGCTTTCGTCCCAGGATGCCTCAAAAAGCAGAACAGACTCCAGTCCTCACACTGTCACAGAAGCTCAGTGGCCATGAATATTTCAATGTGCCTCGAGACATGCAAAGAAAGAGAACTCCTTCTTGCGTCCCCCTCTTGAGTGGAACAGAACCCCCTACCCCACCCCCCCCTCGTCACACGCAGGCAGGGGGTAGTGGAAGAAAAACTTGGGGAAGAGGCATCAAGGCTTTCTCACTGGCAGGCAGCACAACTGCTAGGACGGAAGAATGAATCGCAGCCTGAGGGAGGGGAGGGGGGAGAGAGAGAGGATTACCATCCAGTCAAATGAAACAAACAGCCAAATCAGAGGAGTGCAAAGAATAAAAGACAATGGAAGAGAGACTGAAGTAACTTGGAGGGTTAATGTTGTCGCTTCAGTGTTCCAAAAAGAAACTTGCAGAATAAAGACGCGTGCATGCACGTCCACACACACATGCCTGGCTGGAAGTGTAAATGTGCATGTGGGTGGAGGGTGTGCGGTGCGTGCGTGTGTGCTCATTATCGGGCCCGTTTACAATTTACACGTTAAGCGTTTAGCCGTTTAGCAGGCGCTCTTATCCAGAGCCACTTACTATAAAGCGAGGCAAAACGCATGCAAAAGCAGAGAGAGACCGTGTAGTGCCTCAGTAAACTAGGATCAAAGGTAAAGCAAGAAAAGTAAACCATGAATATACTATCAAAATAAGCATCTGTACACTAAACGATACCAAGCACACAATGAACCTGGCATCAGTCTAAAGTAAACAATGAATATACTATCAAAATAAGGATCTGTACACTAAACCAAGTACACAGTGAACCTAGCATCGGTCTAAATAACATATTTTATGGTCTGCTGTCGGGAAGAAACCTCTTCACTCCAAAATGTTCATTTTTCAGGACTGCCTCATCAAAGTTGGTGACTTTAGTTAATGTCAATTACTTGCACGAGAGGGGGAGAGGTGGTGGAGTTGGTTGCTTTAGCAGACAGTTTGAGGGTCCAATGGAGTTGAGAGGTTTTGTCCCAAGCGCTTTTCACTACTTTTCATTGGTTCAATATTTTAATAGTAGGCTACAATAATAATAGCACTGATTTATGCAAAAAGAAAATATAAAACCTTTTTTTTTTTTTTTTTTAAGTTGGGTGGTTTCCTTCCAACAGCAACGATATACTGTATATATATGTGACTAAATTTGACTGAGGGACTGCCATTGGATTTTTTTGAATTTTCGTTTTTTCATGTCATATGAAAGCAGGGAATCATAGCTTCAAATTGACATATTGGTTGTTCAGTTTGACCCACCGGTTTTGGAGACATGGCTTATAGAGTAATGTCTTGCAGAAAACAGTGAGTTGAGAAAACAGGCTTGAAAGGTTCACTTCTGTGTTCTCTAACATTACACCTAGCTACATGTTTAAGCATTTATTTCATATTTACATGTCGATTTAAGCTCTGACACTTATTTCAGACATTCTCTAATATGTGAAGAGTCTGCCTGTGCTATTAACTCATTTTGAAAAGCTGTAATTTGTGCGATGGCAGTCTCTCAGTCAAATCTGGTCACATATGTGGGTTGCCTCACTTGTTTAATAAACATAAAAAAGACAAACTAAGACACGGCATAAACAAATTTCCCCCACTATGTATGATATAACATAGCAATTTGTTTTGTATGAATTGCTCATTATATCATGTTCCTATCAAATGCTGTTTGCATTTTTATTGTCTAATATCATCTAATAAAATAATCAATCATACAGTGGGGCTCCTTTTTTAAATGTTTTTTTATGCTGTGTCTTAGTTTTGGTATTTTTTATGTTTATTAAATAGGCTTGATGTTTTTATGTTGCACCGCAAGTGACTGAGGGGGAAACGGTATTTCATATTCTTTATGTATACATGTGACAAATATTGTGATTTCTGTGTTTTCAGGCTCTACTCGAGACACAGAAGGACCTTCGTACTCACATACCCAACTTCACCTTCAACCTGGGCTTCTCTGGGAAATTCTTCCATGCCGGTAAACTATCGTGGCTCCTTTTTTTTTTGAGAGCCCCCTGTTTATTCAGCTGATAAAAAAAACAAAAACATGGCACCGAACTGAATGTGATAACGCCCGTAGATCTGTTGTTGAAGAACAAGTTTTCACATGCTCTTTATTTTCTCTCTCTTTATCCATCGTTGGCCTTATCTCGTTCTTCTGTCTCACTCTCATCTGAACTCTGTTCATTTCTACCGTCACTTTTTTTCACTTTGCCCTTTTCCTTTATGTTCCTACTTAACTTAACTTTATGTTCCCACTTAAAAGCTGCTATAAGCAATAATATGTCAACATTTTAATGACCTTTTGGTATCCAGACAGCCAGCAATGGGTAAAGCGCCCCCAAAACAATTTTAGTCTCTGTGGCACATCTAGGGGCCGCAGTCTGCATTCAAAGATTTTCCTAGAAGCTTTGTCATTGGTCATTTTGCCTGTCTACTGCCTGTCATTTCGACCGGGTTTTATTTCGACCAATGACGCGCGCTACCTTTTTCTTTCTTACAAATAACACTGCACCTCTTATACCGAGAATCTTCACATGCCTTTTACAGTAGAGATAAATCGACATGGGGCTTTTAAAATCTTCACATGATTGACTTGGAAGAATAATGTAATAATATCATAACTGTACATACGGAAATAGACTTCATAGTTGTGCTATTGAATACTTTCTGTCATACTTTCAAGGACAGATTACATTAAATTATTCTGGCTGTGCCTGACCCAACTTGAAAAGTACTGCAATAGGCCATATGCTGTGTTCACACAGGCAGATGCAAAGATACAGTCTACCATTCATTGTCAATGGAAGCCAGCGACATGAAGATGCAAAGATGCAGCCGACGTCTGTAGCTGCTGCAAAAGCTACAAAGCTACACATTGAAGCTGAGCTGGGTTCAATTTCCAGATACAAACGCGACAACGCAACAAATTATGCTGTGATCTTTGCATCTTTTACATTTGCCCGTGTGAACGCAGCAATACAGTATAAACACAGTGGTGGTCAGACAAGACCAACTAAATTTGGTAAATACGTAGCAGTAGGAGCCATACCACCTTACAGCGCCTTAAAATGCACTATTAAACACTAACATCATTGAGTGTTGGTCTGTGTTCCCGAAGGTTCTGACGAGGAGGACCTCGGAGACGACCTGCTGCTCTCCTACGTGAAGGAGTTCTGGTGGTTCCCACACATGTGGAGCCACATGCAGCCTCACCTCTTCCACAACCAGTCAGTGCTGGCCGAGCAGATGCTGCTCAACAAGAGGTTTGCCATGGTGAGTCAGTGAGTCTGCTCAACAAGAGGTTTGCCATGGTGAGTCTGCTGGGTCAGTGAGTCGTGAGGCATCCAGCAAGCACTCCTCCTGTGTGCGCCATGGCAGTGGAATCCATTCCCAATTTAGGCATTTCCAATCCAATCCACTTTTTATAAGAGCACATTTCACAACTCAGGAGTTTACAAAGTGCTGTAAAGAAAGTTAAAAAGCTAAATACACTGTAAAGCTAAAACATAGAAACGACAGCAAGACCACACAGTAAAAAGAAAAGAGCACATGACAACAAAGCCAAACATAAACCACAGAAAAGCTCCAAACGGATCAAAAGCCAAGGTATGAAGGTGGGTCTTAAGGTGAGATTTAAGGCTCGGTCAACTCTGGTCTTTAGACGTGCCTTCTTTGTGACCTCGAGGTTCAACTGGCCTGAAGACTGCAATGGTATACTATAAACCTTTATAAGATCAGAGAGATACTGAGGTGCCAGACCAAACAATAAAAGCGTAAAATCAACTCTAAAACGAACAGGGAGCCAGTGAACAGGTGAACAGGTGTAATATGATCACGCCTGCGGATGCCAGTTAGGATTAGCATTTATAGCAGCATGCAGCTCATTGACAAACTGAAAAACCAATATGTCAATTTGAAGCGATTCCCTGCTTTCATGAGACATGAAAAAACAAAAGTAAAAAAGAAAATCCAATGACTTACTGTGTGTCAAGTTTTGTTACATTTTCCAAAGATGAATGAATGAATGAATTTTATTTATATAGCACCTTTCCAAACATAAAGTTACAAAGTGCTTTACAGGATTAAAAACAACAATCATAAAGAACATCAAGAACATCAGAAATAACAAAGCATAACATCACATCAAAACACATTAAGGATAGAAAGAAAAATAAATAAATTAATATATACATACATGCATACATACATACATGCATATATGCATGTCTACATATATATACACATACACACATAGAAAACTGAAATTAGGAAAAACACTTGACATACAGGTGTGTTTTTAAAAGCAGTTTAAAAGCAGGCACTGTCTCCGCTTGCCTAAGAGCCAAGGGGAGGGCAAGATGGTCTTTGAGAAAGCCAGTGTTTTTCCATTCATTTCAGTACAATACAGTTTCAATCAACTTGCTTGGACCTTGCTTGAGGTGCGTTATAATAGGACGTCAGGAGTGACTGTTGGAATTTTAGACTGGCTGCCACGGGCCCATGGCCACATTACTTTCCCCTTACCCCATTTTGACCTGGGAACGATTCTACAAATGCCTTCTAAATCCTGACAGTTTTCTGAAAAACCCTATGTTTCTATGTCCGTCGTTCTCAAACCCCAAAAATATACATATAATTGGCCGCCGGCCCCCATCTGTAAATATGTTTGAGTTAAAAACTTTGGCTCTGAAAGAATATATATTCAAAGATTTGCGCCACATTTTCACGATTTAAAAAAAATAGACCTACAAGCTCGTAGCTGCTATTTTTCAATGGCTAAAGTATAACAATGCTTAAAACACCAAAACGGGTTCCCGCCCAAAATGGGTAAAGGCGCGGCAGCGTTACATTATCTCTGAAGCCGGGAATGCGTGCAGTGATCGTGCACGTCTTCTTGTAGTTTTGTAGGTCTTTTTCAGTACTTTTCCCAATTTCGGGATTCAATTCTGTGAAGTTTCTCAGAAAGACCTCAGGTTTTTGGGTGTCTTTCAAAAAACTGCCTTAGGTTTGAGAAGGCCTTTTCAAAATCGGCCTCAGGTCTAAATGGGTTAAATATTTCCAGTTTGGTGTCCCCTAGGGACAAAAAACATGCCTAATCCTGGTTACAAAAATCGTTGGATAAAAATGTAATAATAATTTAACACAAAATGTTTCCAGTTCGATCCTCGGCCCCTGCTGGCTTTATGACAAAGTGTTTCTTGAGCAAGACACTGACCACTTAATTGCTCCCGATGAGCAGGTTGAGTGCCTTGTGTGGTTTCCTCTGCCGATGGTTTGTCACTGTATGTGAAGGGTGGGTGAATATAATGCACATTGTAAAGTGCTTTGGGTAAAAGCACTACATAAATGGCACCATTTATAGTTTAAGAAATGCTATACACTGCAGAGTAGTTACATTATTGTTGCCACAAATGGTCCCGGGAGAAAAGCTTGATTTGCGAATGAAAGGCAATTCTCCATGACTTATTAATCACACAGTTTTGTTGGTTCCGTTCTCGTTTTAGTTTTGGACAAAATGCAAACAGACGTACAATAACCCGTACAATAACCGTGACCTCTGTAATTGTACGAAGCTGTGAGTAGACAATAACATGTTTATGCCGTTATGGTCCTTTAGCATTAGGTCAAACAACAGATAAAGGATAGGCTTCAAGATATCTAGAATAACAAGAAAATAACAAAGCTGGCTCCAGATGGTCAAAGAGACAGACAGAGAAATGGTACAGGATTTCAATTTACAATTTAGACATTTAGTGTATATACGCTCTTAATCCAGAGTGATTTACAGCAAGAATAACGCATGGTAATACATCAAATACATAGAAATAGTCATTAACCCATTTTGGGCGGGAACCCCTTTTGGTGTTTTAAACATTGTTATAATTTAGCTATGGAAAAATAGCAGATCTACAAGCTCATAGCGCGCCACGAGCTTGTAGGTCTGCTATTTTTGAAAAATCGTGAAAATATTTATTTCAGAAAACTGGAGGATTTAGAAGTTTTTTTTTTAATTTTGAAGTCGGGCCTAACCCATTTAGGCCTGACTACAAAATTTAAGAATCAACAAGCTAAGAACCTAACATCAGTCTAACAGTAGAATATCTGTACAGTTAAGCTATGAGTATACACTATAGAGTGCTACTGTATGTCTACGTAAAATGCTATCTAAATTACATAAATGTAGCCTTTGCATACGCCTGTTAAGGTCGTCGAGTCTTGTGCAAGTGCTACGGCAAGTGCTACAGGCTAAGATTGACTCATGGAGTCTGAAGAGGTGAGTTTTCAGACTATGGCGGAAGATTGGGAGTGAGTCTGCAGCTGTGTTCATTGCATATGTTCACGAGCCAGAGTCTGGGGGCGTGTGGCGTGTTGTTCGGCAGTTTTTAGTTCTAGGTTTTCCATGTGTAAATGTTCTCCTGAATGCTTGTCGTTCTCTCGTTCACCAGGAGCATGGCATCCCGACTAACATGGGCTATGCGGTGGCTCCCCACCACTCTGGGGTGTACCCGGTGCACCTGCAGCTGTACGACGCCTGGAAGAAGGTGTGGGGCATCAAGGTGACCAGCACGGAGGAATACCCCCACCTGAAGCCCGCCCGCTTCCGTCGAGGCTTCATCCACAGTGGCATCAGTGTAAGGACACTCGCTATACTAGGGCTGACACCATCACACCTTTAAGTTAACCATTAATTGTCACACACGTCATTGTGATTAATGATTTAATTGTGGGGTTTTTTGCATTGAACATTGGAAACGTTACAAGTTGTATTTCTGTTTGTCTTTTTGGCTTCGTAATCACAAATCGCACAGGACAAATATTTTAAATGCGCAAAGAAATCACTGACACATTTAACAATTTGGTATACATTTGTTTCTTTAAAAAAAAATGGACAAACTAGCAGAAATAGTTAACAAGCTTACAACACACAAAGAAATGATGTGTTGTAAACTTGTAGGATGAAACGAGCTTATAGGAGGAAACGATTGACGATCATGCAAACATATTTGCGATTATCTAAAATAATTGAGATTATGTAATCATTGTGACCGGTCTACCGCTCACACACGTATTGTGCGGCTGCATTATGTCTTAGGGCTGTGGCCGGTCTCTTTTCCTCCCCTGTGCTCTTATTTTGTTTCAGCTTATAGTTTTGTTTGTCTCTTCAGCTGCATGTAGCTCTTGCTCACTCTCCCCTCCCAACTCCTGCAGCCATCCATAAATCTATTCTCTATCCGTCCGTTTCAATCTTTTTCAATCTTATTGTTGATGTCAATCCTTTTCTCTTGCCATCCAACCTTTGCTCGGCTCGAAGTCATGCGGTAAGTACTGGGAGCTGATCGTAGGTGTTGCGCTTCGCCTCAGCAATCCTTCTCCCAGAGGTGTAGCGCATTGAAACGGCGATAGACTCCTGCAGACCCGCACCCTGGCTGATACCGACAATAAGCCTCTCTGACTGACTTAGCTATTTACATACACAACAAAGGCTTCAAGAAAGCCTATCATCATCTCCATAGTAGTTTAGTCTATAGTGCACAGTATTATCAAACAGCCCTGTTGTCACGTGTAATTGTGTGACTTCAGCACCACAATGATGGCTGACAATGTTGGCGGAGAAGGTAGCAAATGCTTGTACAAAGAAAATCACTGAAATGTCAACATTGTGAAAATGTAGCTTTTTGTTTTGCTTGGCAGGCTTGTGTAACCTAAACACCCCCCCCCCAAAAAAAAACACACACACACACACACACACACACACACACACACACACACACACACACACACACACACACACTCTACCCTACCTAAACAAAGCTTTAGAGGATAGTATACCTGATGTTGTTTCTCATACATTTTAATATTTGAAGAAAACTGCTTTTATTCTATTTTGCCTCTCTTTAACTCTGGTGTTTGTTTTTGAGGTCATATCAAGCGTTTCACAAGTTAACTGACGCTCGCTTCGAAAATGAACAAAAGAATGGAAAATGTTGAAAAATATTTCCGCAGGCTTTGACCGTGACCTTCCGTACTGAAGGGAATTAATGACGCCTCAGTCCACTGGTCCTTTTGTAGTGGGTTGCATTTCTTCATTCGGAATCTCTATATCTCAAGGACAACAGTTTGGACAGTCTCCACTGCTTACCCATGATTGATATTCAGTTCCCCAGACGCTCCAAACTGTAAACGCATTTCCATGAATTTCCATATAGACTCGGAGTGGATAAGACGTTTGCCTTGGCTAGATGAGCAGCATAATATGAACGTTATTGAAAGCAAACGATGTGTGTGGGACTATCTGCTTGGGTATTGACTTCTCTGTATTCTGTGTGTGTGTGTGTGTGTGATTTCTGTATTTGTGTGTTCATATTTCAGGTGCTGCCCAGGCAAACGTGCGGTCTATTTACACACACCATCTTCTACAAAGACTACCCCGGCAGTCCCAATGAACTGGACAAGCTCATCAACGGGGGAGAGCTGTTCCAAACGGTGCTACTCAATCCTGTACGTTAAAACGAACAAACACCCGGTTGCTTGCTTACTGCACCGGGGTGTGAAGGCTCACGTTGCATTCATTTTAAACACTTTTAACTTGGGCAAGATAGGGGCGTAATCATTATAGGCAAAATAATTAAATACAATACATTTGTGGTAAATTACTGTGGATTAGTGGTTTTCAACCCTTTTCATATCATGGCCCATTATATATTCTGCATTTGAGCCACGGACCGACCACAATTTGTTGAGATTTGGCCTCAATTTAGCCTCATATTTTGTTATCGTTTGATACGATTTTGTTCACAATTCCATGCTGTGTTGATGGTGGTACCACATAGATAGAGAGAGAGATAACAAGCAAACGTTGATCAAAGTTACAATTCTTCTACACTCTCATTGTTTAGACTTCTTGTAAGTAATACAGATTTCATTTAATTTTACGCTCTCAAGATGTAAAGATCTAAAATGGTCCATTTGGTATCCAACTCTCCATTTAGCTGGAATCCCTTCAAGGTGGTCCTTGAGAACCACTGATGTAGATTATTGAATGCATTCCCTACTTCATGCTCCCACCTCTTCATCCCGTTCCTCAGATCAGCATCTTCATGACCCACCTGTCCAACTACGGCAACGACCGCCTCGGCCTCTACACCTTCAAGAGTCTGGTGAAGTTTGTCCAGACGTGGACCAACCTGAAGCTGCAGACCCTGCCGCCGATCCAGCTGGCCCACAAGTACTTCAGCCTCTTCCCCTCGGAGAGAGACCCTCTCTGGCAGGTGAGACGCTGAAATATGTGATCACGTTGCAGCTTTTTTCCCAGGTACTTGAAAAGCACCGTCCTGGACTACATGGTCACCTACCTCCACTAGCGACCGTACGTCACCGTAGTAGACACTTTTTCATGATTGGCTGCCTCTAGGCTGCCTCTAAGCCAACGGGAGACTTAAACCCATAGTCTGAACGCATAAAACCCATACTCTGAACACCGCAACGTGAAGCTGTGATCTGAGGCAGAGGCTGCGGCAAACACACTGATTATAGATGTTCATAAACGAGAGCTTGCTGCACCTGGCAGTTATGACTGAGTCATTCTTGTTTTTTTAATGGTAATTCGATATTGGGAGGTGTTTATTTGTGCAATACATATTGCACTGGGCGATAGGGGTGGAAAGCTCTGGGTACCTGACTATTTGTTTCCGACTATGAGGGCTACGATTCCATTATAAATCGATTACAGATGCATCTCGATTCCAATACATGGTTTACCTTCATTGTGTGACTAATAATCATAGTGCTTTCTAATGATCCATCATGAAAACAGATTAATTTACTTCCATTATATTTTATTACATTACAAACAAACATTAAGAAGCTTTCTTTTTGTCCTTACTGGGTGAACATTATTTTATTTATTTTATTTTGTGTCGGACCCAGGGTCTTTACTGACTGACTCCCCATTGTTGACAAATGCATGCACAAATGGTAAATGGTGCATTTATAGTGCGCTTTTATCCAAAGCACTTCACATAGATTGTGCATTACATTCATCCATCCATACACCGATGGCGGAGGAAACCATGCAAGGCACCAACCAGTAGCAATCAGGAGCAATTAGGGGTTCAGAGTCTTGCTCAAGGACACTTCAACACTAACTCGATCCCGGGATCTAGGGCTCCTAGAAACCGCAAGGTTCCTAGGAACTAGGAACCTCTACCCCTGAGCCACTGCCGCATGCATCATCCCTCCTGGCTATGTGATGTATTGTACAGTAGTACTGTGTCCTTTGTTGGGCTAACAACAAACTACCTACCGTAGACAGTCACAGGTCATTTCCGACACACCACCTTGATGATTTCTCTATTCTATATATCACCTTTTGAAACGGCGTAGCTCAAAGCCTCTGCCTGAAGACCAAAAGCCCAATATCTCCCTAAGCCAAGCTGGAATTCACCTCAAAGTGCATCCAGAAAATGACACTGTTTTACACGCGTGTAACACAGCCGTACAACAGACAGACATGGTACACAACTAAAGCATGTGTAACATTTTAGTGCACATATAATATTGCATTAATTACATGTGTACATTAAATATATTTATCTACACATATCCCACTGAGATGTATTACAGGTCTATTACAGGTCTATGTAAAAGGAAGAAGCAAGCTGCAGCAAAAAACCTAGCCTCAAAAATCATTGGGAAGAGAGTAGAGACAGAAACTGAATTAAGTTGTATCTAGGAAGTACTTTTAAAAAAAAGCTGTCAAGATAGCAAATGACCTCCTCTCATCCACTCTGCAGGGAGTTCCAACTAGTTCCCTCTGGTAGACGGTACAAAGTACCAAAAGCTAACCGTAACATCTTTAAAAATGTCTTCATTCCTAATGCCATTAAGGCACTAACTGATACCATGTCTCGCTAGATTTGTTTTTAATGTATTTGCCACTGTTGTCCTGCATTTTTGCCATGAAGATAATTGTGTAAGTGTTGTTGCTGTTTGTTGTTACTGTTGTTTGAGACCGAAGACAAATGTCCACATTGTGGACAATAAATGAAACTAACTAACTAACTGTCTTAACTGTCTCTCGCGACACTGTTGACTCACATCAACTAAGAGGATGCTGTTTTTCCTTTGTTTGGCCAAAGGGTTCCCAGATTGGTCTTAACTATAATTCTTACATAGTCTTGTTGAACAATATTTATATAGCATGCTTTTCATTTAGACCTACCTTGTTTTAGAAGGTGTTTTTATGTTGTTATTTTTCCACAACAAACCAAATTATGATGTGACATTTTATGTACAGTATGCATGTTTATTTTGATGAGATGAAGATAAATAGTTTTGTGTCTCTTACAAAACATCCGAGTACCAAACTTCCAATTGACTGAACGAATGCAACGGGAGCAAGTCTGACCCAGCACTGCAGCAAATCACTCAAAACAGCCGATCTACAAGCATAAATGACAACTGACGAGTTGCATCTATGATAAAAAGGGGGTAAAATAAGTGGTTACTCAAAAAACAAACCGCCTCCGCCTCAACAAATGCTCATTCTTTTGTTTTGACTGATGCAGTTGCATTTGATGCATAGTATTGGAGAAAGAGACTGTGATGTCACTATGGAAGGAGACACATGGTTGTCTATGCCCTCCCCATGACCAACCACTAGGGGTCAGTAGTGACTGGGGAGTCGGGGACTACAGTATAGCGGGGATTGGCATGATGACTATTTAGATCAAATCAAATCAATGACATCATCACAACCAACCATTTATTTCTGGGTAGATGACGCTGACAGCGTCGCATTGGAACAGTTCATTAACCTTAATGAGAAAAAGAGGTTGCACATCAGCAATGGTTTTCAGTGGAGTGCCAAACCCAAATCCAGTATACATAAGAAAAATCACACCCGTGTGAACTGAGTGGTGTAAGGTCTTAGCCTGTCTGACGTAATGAAATCATGTCTGACGTAATGAAATCACACCCGGGTGAACAGGGTGAACATAGCAACCATGCTCATTTTTTCTGCACAAACAAAGCCAGTTGTATGAAATCACACCCGGGTGAACAGGGTGAACATAGCAACCATGCTCATTTTTTCTGCACAACAAAGCCAGTTGTAGAAGTGGTTTACACCACTCAAAAAAATAGGAATTTAAAAAATTCCAAAAAGGTAGCACATCCCAAAATTAAATAAATGGCGGACAAAGTACTTATTTTCTTTTCTTATATTCTGGAAGAACAGGACACTTGTGATATGTATTGACTGTTAAGACTTATATCTTGTTCTAAATATCCACAGGTTGAAAAATTGGAAATAGGTTACTTTTCTGGACACTTTATTATATCTTGTGAAAACCTCCATTTGACATTATACCCGGAAATACAGGTTTTCAAACATTCTGATCTGGTCTATAGGGAGGGGAGGAAAAAAGAGTAAATTATCGGTTGCCCACTTGCCCTCTCTTGAAATCAACTGATGGTTTACATGTTTTGTGTCGTTTCATTCAAGTTCATTAACAAAATGAAATGTTTTTCCTCCCCTCTCTTTGTGTGGCTACAGGATCCCTGTGAGGACAAAAGGCACAAGGACATTTGGTCCAAAGAGAAAACGTGTGACCGCTTTCCCAAGCTGCTCGTCATCGGCCCTCAGAAGACAGGTGAGACGGAGCACCAGCACCACCTGCTGGTGGCAACGGGTGAAAAATGTCCAGCTTTTAGGCGCCTGACACATATAAAAGACAGCTAGCTGTCTTCTGTGTGAGACAAGCTTGCTCTCTGCTTGCTCCATGTGGGGGGGAGGGCAGAAGACGGCAACGGAGCAAACTTGTCTCGTCAAACCACTTGACTCCCACTGAAAATGCATTGCGAGCCGTGCGACACACAGAAGACACAGGAGACACCGAGGAGACAGCTGTCTCTTATGTGTCAGGCACCCTAGTGTGTGCAAACATAAACATTAAATCCCATTGACAACGAATGGACAATTTTGAGTGCGTAACACAAACATTGATGCTGATCCAGGCGGCAACGCCTTAACCCTCCCCCACTTATTGATACACGCGTCCATATCTCTGTCTCCATTTCCAGGGACGACAGCCCTCTACCTGTTTCTGGGCATGCATCCCGACCTGACCAGTAATTACCCCAGCAAGGAGACCTTTGAGGAGATCCAGTTCTTCAATGGACACAACTATCACAGAGGGATCGACTGGTAAAACATAGAATAATATAATTTGTTCTGTCAAGTGGTTCAAGTAGTTGCAGATAATGGAAGCACTTCTTCTTTGTGCAGTGTTGATGATCTGAATACAATCACACCCTCCATGGCACATAATTAAAAGCCACTGACGGAGTAAACACAGAGGGCGGCGGTGGCTCAGGGGTAGAGTGGCTGGATGGTAACTGCAAGGTTGCCAGTTCAAACCCGGGCTCCCCCAGAGTTAGTGTCGAAGTGTCCTTGAGCAAGACACTGAACCCCTAATTGCTCCTGATGTGCTGGTTGGTGCCTTGCATGGTTTCCTCCGCCATCGGTGTGTGAATGTGTGAATGTAATGCACAATCTATGTAAAGCGCCTTGGATAAAGGCGCTATATAAATGCACCATTTACCATTTTACCACAGGGTGTGCAGCAGAAAAGATATCGTATGCATTAAGTGGAACTTGTATCAGCCTCTAAATCCTTGTGTGTGTTTGTATTGACGTGTACCAACAGGTATATGGAGTACTTCCCCCTGCCCTCCAACACCAGTTCAGACTACTACTTTGAGAAGAGTGCCAACTACTTTGACTCTGAGGTCGCTGCACAGCGGGCCGCCGCTCTTCTGCCCAAAGCCAAGATCATCACCATCCTGATCAACCCAGCGGACAGGGCCTATTCCTGGTACCAGGTGGGTCTCAAACACATTTATGTGCCATTATTTCAGCTCTTTTTTTGGACAACATCAGTATTGGTAATGAACTATGCAGTTGACCACTTTCAAGCTGCCTTGATATGGGAATGTCATTAATGGGGAAAATTCGGGTAATGGTTTAAAATTAAGGGGGAAAAAAAGCATTGCGTTGTGGCACGTTGAGAGCTTGTACATCGGCGATGTTTCAAAATGTGTTTCGAAATGTAGGGCTTAAGGGGTCAAATAAAAATAATGTTCAGTTTGTATTCCTTTTTTTTTATCTCTCAAAGAGTTTTTTGACTATCTCTTTAATTCAATGTTCTCAAATAGAAACTTTAATTAGATCAAAGTTCTCCAAATTGATTAGTTCATTTTGGTCAAATCATTGGTGATCGTGGCATCGGACCCATAATTTATAAATCATGATTTAGCGTGATTTGGGGGCCATAGAACAGACAAATGCTTTATGTTCTGTCTTCACTAGAGAAGATATTGATTCTCGAGTCTAGTGAGTGGCAGAATTGTAGACTTGGTCAATATGACAACAGTAAATGAAATTGCTTAGAAAGAAAATATGAAAACACTGCGTCTCAACAGAGCCATAAATAAACTAGCAGACGAAATAGTCAGAAATGAAATGAGGCATTACTGGCAAGCATTACATCTGTTCAATCAAAGGTTATCCAGGGTTATTGTGGATGAAAGCTCCTCTCTAATGAATACATCCTGCCTTATCATGTACCTCAGAACATCAGTTAAAGGCTCAGAATCATCGATCTTTATCTTGGATCTTATTGAGCTCAAGAATACCACCGTTAAAGACTGTCTGTAGGCTGGTCAGCTGCTTCATTTAAACAATAGCTTGTTTAACCCATTCTGTACAGGAACCCCTTTTGGTGTTTTAAGCATTATGTTATACTTTAGCTATTGAAAAATGGCAGATCTACAAGCTCGTAGATCTGCTATTTTTTTTAAATCGTGAAATTGTGGCGCAAATCTTTGAATATATATTCTTTCAGAGCGAACATTTTTAACTCATATCTTTGCTTCTGGGGGGGGGGGGGGGTCCCTAGAACAACATATTTTCAGATGGGGGGGGGGGTCCGCTCCGCAGCCAAATGCAGATCATTCTGCGGGTCCTTGACATGAAAAAGGTTGAGCACCACTGACACAGAAACATAGATTTTCAGAAAACTGTCATGATTTAGAAGACATTTTGTAGAATCGAGCTCTGGTCTAAATGGGTCTGTAATATGGAGCGACTTGGAGGCTGGTCAGCTGCTTCATTTTAAACAATAGCTTGGTTAGTTAATGCATGACTTTCTACAGCACTTAGAAAACACTGCAGGCACACCACCAACAGAAGCAGGCTTAAAGCCTTGTCGACTGAGGGCAATCCAAATTGCATGCCACTACGGTGGGAATATAAATCATAATCTCATGGATTAAAGTTCTCAGTCGCCACGGCTTATTTCAGTCATTTGGATTCCATAGAAGCCAGCATGTTTTCTATGGAATGTTGCGCAACGAACGTAGCCCACATACAAGCTCTCAATGTGTGGTCAAACTAGCAATATTGGGTTCAGAAGCATCTTCCATCAAATCTATCTGTGATATTTTCACCTGGTTGGCTGTATGTAGAACAGCAGGAACAATATTACTGAAACATAACCGTACAAATTGTGTTAATTGTTTAGGGTAGAAAGAAACGGCAAAAGCAGAAAACCTGCCACACTCCAAATTAGAACACCAGTCTTATACAGTAGGTGCAAGGCTCAAAGGGGGGGGGGGGGACATGGGGGGGGGGGGGGGGGGGGGGGGGACATGCAGTAAAGGCCGTCGGGGTCGGGAGTCAAACTGCTAGACTGGACCGCTGTGCCACGGCCCAGGCCCACTGAGGTGGTCTTGAGGGTTTTGAAAACCCTGGCGGCCGAAACATTGGTTGTAAATAAATTCATAGAACTCGTAGTACTACTGCATCGTAGCTAAGAGTTGTGCAGCCTCTTCTTTTGTCTTCAGTCTTCTGCACCATGGTCAGCAGCTCCACAACTTGTGCCGCCCGCCGCCCTAACCACCCAAGTTCTTTCTTGTTTAGTAAACGTTCCTATTGTACACAGTAGTGGCTGGTTACAGGATCCAGCCACTAGAGAGTGCTGTTAGTTAAGGAGTGTCTAGGATACAAACGTGTTGGTGGTTATTATGATACTAGCCTCGGAAACCCAGACGCTTTTATTTCCAGGGAGAAAAAGAAAAGTCTGGGACCGAGTCCCCTTCAATTCGGCATAGAGTAGAGCAAACGTCGATCACTCTCGCTCTAATTATTTAGTCTCATGTTGCGCAGCTGCGTCTAGATTCTCCCGGCGGATCCTGCCGGGAGCTGCCTAAGCCATAGAAAGCATAGGTGGACCCCAGGCTATTATGATACTAACACCATCGAAACTTGAAAGTATGAAATGAATCAATATTGAGAAACATGTGATTTGATTTAATCTTTTACTGCTGAGGTCACGTGAATACAATTACTGTCAACTTCAGAGTTCTGCCATCTTGTCTGCAGACCGGTCCGAGTTGCTTTTGTGAAAAATGTGTTTTATGATGTCTTGAAGAGCTTAAATACCAAATCTCTGCAGTCCAGGCTGAGAGTATCACAGTCAATCAATTTCATAAAGGTGCAGTGATGGGAAAGCAGTTTGTCCAGAGAGTAATGTCGTACCGTCATTAAAAAATCAGCTCTTATGTTCATCCAAAATGGTTTGAAAAGTGGGCACTACTACCAGAAGGTCTGCTGAGCCATTTATCCTGTAGTAATTGGTAAACATTGTTAGTGGGTGAGAGAAGAATTTACAATTTAGGCATTTAGCAGATGCTCTTAATCCAGAGCGACTTACTGTAAGCAAAAACAATGTAATACATCAAATGCATACTTGCATAGAAATAGTCATCAAGGATCATAAGTAAGCTAAAAACCTAACATCCGTCTTAACGGTAGAATCTCTGTACAATGAAAGAACACAATTATTGTTTTTGGTATTTTGTGCTGTTATTCAGAATGCAGGTTTGAAATGGTCTGAACTGAGAGAAATGTGTAATTTTTGATGATGTGAAGTAAAAGAGTCAAATTTGCTGCTTGAATGCGGAATACGAGAGATGTAGGCTATTTTAATTCGGATCAATTTGAGTGCTCTCAAAAACAAAACTACGAATTATGGAACGGAGAATTACATTTTGGCTTTTGTCAAGAATACTCTTGATGATTCATGAAAGAGCACTAAACGCCATTGCCTGCCTTCAAGCATGCACTTCCATAATTATCCATATTATTATCACTGACCTCACAGTAGTCTCTGCTCTTCACTGCTGCATATAGCACCGTCTGAAAAGATATGATTATGTAGTAACAGAATATAGACTGCTCGCTTGATGTTTTATACGTTTCATGCAATAAAATATAGAATAGCCGAACTACAAGCTCACAATTGCGTTGCTGCATTGTGAGCTTGTAGATCTGCTATTTGAAATGGGACGTTCTGCACAATGAGGAATACTTTTACTCGAGTACATTTTGAATTCCAGACTTTTTACTTGTAACGGCCTATGACGACCCCACTGTAACACTGTCCGTCCTTCCTTCCTGTCCCCCACAGCACAAGAGAGCCCATGATGACCCCACTGTAACACTGTCCGTCCTTCCTTCCTGTCCCCCACAGCACCAGAGAGCCCATGATGACCCCACTTTAACACTGTCCGTCCTTCCTTCCTGTCCCCCACAGCACCAGAGAGCCCATGATGACCCCACTGTAACACTGTCCGTCCTTCCTTCCTGTCCCCCACAGCACCAGAGAGCCCATGATGACCCCACTGTAACACTGTCCGTCCTTCCTTCCTGTCCCCCACAGCACCAGAGAGCCCACGATGACCCCACTGTAACACTGTCCGTCCTTCCTTCCTGTCCCCCACAGCACCAGAGAGCCCATGATGACCCCACTGTAACACTGTCCGTCCTTCCTTCCTGTCCCCCACAGCACCAGAGAGCCCATGATGACCCCGTGGCCTTGAAGTACTCCTTCCACAACGTCATCACGGCGGGCCACAACACCCCCGTCAAACTGCGGGTGCTCCAGAACCGCTGCCTGACGCCGGGCTGGTACGCCATCCACATGGAGCGCTGGCTCAACCACTACCACTCCAGCCAGGTATGCTGTAGTTGTACTGTAGAATATAAGAAGGTCCTGGGTTCGACATGGAAGTGACCAGTATGGGCGGCTGTGGCTCAGGAGGTAGAGCAGGTCGTCCAATGATCCCTGGGTCGGCGGTTCGAATCCCGGCTCCTCCTGTCCACATGTCGAAGTGTCCTTGGGCAAGACAGTGAACCCTACATTGCCTCCAATGAGTTGGTCGGTGTGAGCTTGCCACCATTGGTGTCTGAATGTGGGAAGTGAGGACGCTGGCGTCGACTGTTCGCCGCTTCACCTCCCAATGTATGAATGAATGAACCATTGTAAAGCGCTTTGAGCACTTGGAAAAGCGCTATAAAAATGCAATTCATCATCAGTGATCTGGTCTGGTCTGTACTGGTTAAGTTCTATAAAGAATATCTAATGCTTTATACTCCTGTGTCTCTTTCAGTTGCTGGTACTCGATGGCCAGATGTTGAAGACTGAGCCGGCCTCAGTCATGGATAAAATCCAGAAGTTTCTAAGCCTGGCCAACACAGTCAACTATCACAAGATCTTAGCGTGAGTGTCTTATGTTGGGGATCGTTTAGTAAAGTCAAATGCATGGATTAAAGTTCTCAGTTGTCATGACTGATTTCACATTTGGATTCCATAGAAGCCAGCATAGGAGCCAGCATGTCTTCTATGGAAGCATGTTGCGTATTGGAAATAGCCGATCTTCAAGCTCACAACACATCGTGCTGCGACGTGTTGTGGCTTGTAGATTGGCTATTTTCTGTCATTAGTTATTTTTCATTACTCATTATTTTTGATATAACCTATATACAGGTTTAATGTTTGTTTTTAGTTCAATGTTTGTTTTAAAAACGCCATCGACAATGAAGGGAAAATGTATGTCCTATTGTCCCTCATAACGTCATATTGTCTCTTTATCGTTAATGGCATTTAATGTTTGGGTTGGCACCGTTTGTTTTACATCACCATTACATCACCTAATCAACATGAGTTAGACTTTCATTTATTAGCGCCCCTCACTTCACACGGGTGTGATTTTTCATTACCCCCCAAATCTCCAGGTTTGACCCTAAGAAAGGCTTCTGGTGTCAACTGCTCGAGGGAGGGAAGACCAAGTGTTTGGGAAAGAGTAAAGGACGGAGGTACCCTGACATGGACGCCGAGGTACGATGTCTTTCACATATTTGGTAGATGTCCTCTATTTTAGTCTATGCATGTAAATTTATCCTGACAGTTTTATTTGTAAACGTGCAAATCTCCTTTTCTTTCAGTCCCAAGCGTTCCTCAGGGATTACTACAGGGATCACAACATTGAGCTGTCCAAGCTGCTGTACAGGATGGGTCAGCCGCTACCCAGCTGGCTCAGGGAGGAGCTGGTTCATACCAGGTAGCAGGGACCACCACGGTGGTCCACAACACACAGACTGAACCACGCTGCTCAACCCCCCCTGCCTTCCATCGGGGCCCGGGGGATTGTGACAGAGTATGATGGGAACTCTCTGGGAAGACTGAAGTGGGACATATTCGCCCCACACTGGTTCTAGATGAGAAATCGATCAAAATGGAGATTTGAACACGGGGGTTGACCGAGCCTTAGTGTGATCTTCATGAAATAAGATGGATGGATGAAGGAAGAGTTGGGTGGTGAGGAGGAATGCTGCGTAGATGATAACCGGAGACATTATTTAAGCGCATTCCCCTCCCTTCTCTTTGTAAGCCTTTACACAATACAAACCGGAGACATGGCAAGCCGTGGTGCAGGACTGTACCACGTTGTCGCAGCGACAGCATCTCCTACTTTCCTCGATTACACCTCTCCTTCACACAAACTAAAATCTTCGTCTTAAAATCAGAAGAACGAAGGCTGAGACTGAGAGCGCTGGCCTGATGAAAAGGGGGTCGAGCTCACTTCTTGAACACACAAGCAATTGTGTTTTCCCAACTACAAAATGTACTGTATGAACTCGTCATGTTTGAGCACAGTTAAGCAGGCAATGCAGAATGAATGGAGCTACTGTAGATTACTAGCTACTCGATGGACAAGACGACCTGGGTGTCGAAAAGGAATGTGGTGTGGGATTAGCGGGCATCACTGACTGAGGCTACGTGTTGTAGCCGATAGGCCTTGCTAGAATATAGTTATCGCATTTACAAGTGCCAGGACAGAATCTTCAATATACTATTATCATGTGGACTTTTGAGGGTTCTTTTTTTTGTTTTTTTGTTTTTTTTAAGATAGTCTTCTTTTTTTTTTACCCAGATTTTTTTGTTTTAACTTTTCTATGATGCTGTTGGTGATGCATTGCATTATTGTAGAATGTACCACAACACAAAACACTACAGCTCAGTTTAGTTTTTAAGTGTCATGTCGGGCGCAGATGTACGACAGCCTGGTTTGTTAATTTGTCAGTGTCTTAACCTTCTCTAGAGTCATTCTCATGGCTAAATCAGCAAGGATCCGCCGCGGGGGTGAACGTTGAAAGCACAATATTTAAAGTACTCTAGAGAGTGACCATCATTTGTCATCATATACACGTCGTTGGAAAGCACAGTCGTACAAATGGATCTTACTACAGTCTGTGAAGGCAAACATAAGCTAGATAAATATCCATTTAATACACGGTCCAGTCCAAGAGTTTCAAACAGGATGTACAGAAAAATATATATAATCTGGTTGGCACCAGTTTTCAGCAAGGGGTGGGGCAGTTGTCAAACATTTTGTAAACCTGTCCTGTGTTTCATTTCATTTTAGCAGTTTTTTAAGTTGCCTCTTGGGAGAACAAAAACATAAACCGATGCCGGCCCGAACCAACCAACAAACAGTATGACTTGTTAGAAAAAGACCGTACAGGCGCGTCTTACCACTGCAACTAGATGTCAAGCATTGATTACAGAAGCTGCTCTTTTTTGCAATAGTTTTGTACGATGTTCTGACGTTAATAACGACGCACATGTGGGGTCCTCTTTTTAATTTCCTGACGGTGTAATGTACATAATGCGCAGCGCTTGATCAACCTAAATTATTGAATGTGGGTTTTACACTCTCCATCTGCGGTCCCTTCTCTCACAGTGTGAAATGTCAGTACTGTACTAAAGGGAAGTGGACGCGTGTTGTTCTTTTACTTCCATTTTCATTGTACGGAGGTGCAGTATACATTATGTCGAACAAGATTGTTTTTCCTTCTCACATCCTCTCACTGCCAACTGTTGTACATAGGTACCGAATCTCTTCATTATAAAGTATTAATTAAAGTGATAACGCATAACAGCAACAATGGTACTAATCTCCTGGACTGTATGATAAAGATTTGTAATTGTTGTCAATAATTTTTACAGTGTAACTAATATTGTCGGTGCTTTTTAATTTGCAAATAAAACACCACTGTATTTTTCAGTAGTCAGCCATTTTACTTTTCTTGCCTCATTAACCAGTCACTGTCTCCCTACAGGAGTCATATTTGTCATTGAGTCCCTCACGTTCTCTTCAAAGGTGAAGCCAAGCAAGTTTGTCTTGACAGTTTTGTGCAGAAGGAAGAATTTTTTTTTTTTTTTAATTTTTGCCCATCATATAATTTAGTATAAAGCCCATTACTGAATCAAGATCTTGAATTCTCTACCACATATGATTAAGCAATATTACACATCGAGAGGGTGTACTTTAATAGTTACCCTTAAAACTGAGATATTTGCTAAAAAGAAATGACATTTTTAATGACAGATGTACCCACTACGACCACAAATGTCCCAAGAAACTCTAGCCTAGCAACCCAGTCGGCTGCACTCTGGGAGAACAGAGCCAGCTGATTTCTATGTTTTAATTAGGTGTTCCATTAGGCGCATGGCTAGAAGGCTGTTTCAACCAATCAGATTGCTTCCTTGAAACGACCTGTTGTATAATGAATAGTCCTTGCAATTTATTTTATTATTTATTCTATTTATTTAGTGTTTCAGCTAACTTTGGACAAAAGGAAATTGTGTCCTAGAATCATAATTATGGCTCTCAGAATGTTCTAGTTGGATCTTTGTCATTGGGGAACGCCCTGTAGAACAAAGGGGACTTTGCTGTTCTCGGAAGTGTAATAAATATGCTACGAGCCATCATTCATTATTTTAGGTCGGGGATGATTACGTGTTGCTCCCGATCCGATGCCGATCATTTGGTTTTGAGTATGTGCCAATACCGATTTTTCTCGAACCGATATTTATAACACTTACACCATATCACAATAGTACAAAATCACAGACAATATCAAGTCTAATATCATGATGTGGATATAATATTGATAGAGATGCCGCAATCACTTTTTTCTTTTGTGCTCCCAATCCAATTCCGATCATTTGAAAATGACGTGATCGGCCCCGATTTCCGAACACATGATCGGATCGGGACAACCCTACCAACGGTACATTCCAGATTGAACTCTATCACAGTGGTTCTCAAACTTTTTCATGTCAAGGACCACCAAATTGACATTTAGCCTGCGGACCCCCATTTTTACGGCTCGCAGTGATTTTCAACCGGTTTCATTTCAAGGACCCCCAGTTTGACATGCATTAGGTTACGGACGCCCATTTAACGGCATTCTATCTCTCGGACCCCAATTTATATTGTAAAAACTATGTTAATTTAACTCTTGAGTGCACAAATGGAACCAGGTTCACTCTTGAGTTACAGTCCCATAAGGGTACATTTGGTTCCTAACTATTATTTTGCTGGGGACCCGCTGGAACTCCCTCAAGGACCCCTGGGGGTCCCCGGACCCCACTTTGAGAACCACTGCTCTATCATTCTGTCTTCATTGCCATTGTAGTACCTTCCTTGAGCTGCATAAGATGATTGTGTTTAAGAGAAACTCATTTAAAGGACCACTTCACCACTTTTCAACCTATCTTCATATAATAGGTCCTCACTAATAATCATGATAAAATGGCACGCTTTTTTCCTACTCAGTCTGTCTCATAGGAGGGCTGTGGGCAGTTTAGAAACCGTCTTCCAGTGACATCATTAGGCAGATTATTTTCTAAACAAGATTTTTTTACAAAAATGTTTAGATTTTCATTATGAGAACGATGGCTTCCATTTTCGCATTGCAACTTTTCAGGACTAGAAAGCCTGCAGTTTTTATTAGCTTGTATTCCCCATCGATGTCACTGGAAGACGGTTTCTGAACTTCCCACAGCCCTCCTATGAGACACAGACCGAGTAGAAAAAAATTGCGCCATTTTTTCAAGATTATTAGTGAGGACCTCTTATATGAAGATAGGTTGAAAAGTGGTGAAGTGATCCTTTAAAGGTCATAACGTTTCACATCTCCTTGAACAGATTTGTTGAGAACATGCGCTTTTCCTCAACCTTCCTCAAAACTAATCTCACTGTTCTTCACAGATGGATGCATTTTCATTATGTCATGGACTGGTTTATTATGATTTATCTTACAGGTTATTTGTTCTGGTCTTTATATAATAACAAGAACCGATATTGTTTGTGATAGTGATTAGATTAATCCAGAAGATGTATTGTAATAAACCTGTAGTCAGTGGAGTACTGGATACACAGTAAGTCGACAACAAAATTAAATGTAGCTTAGACGGGGCCAAGCAATAGGAAAAATCACACCCGTGTGAACAGAGCGGTGCAGGCTGCTCAACAACACCGCTGGCTGGCTGCAGTTATAGTTAGTGTGACTGTGAATGGCCCTTTGAGGCTGCTCAACAGTGCCACTTTAGGTCACCAGCGGTATTGCAGCTGTTTGTACGCCAGACAGACAGACAGACAGACAGACAGACTCAGCCAGTCATTGGAGTGGTTAGGCACCGCTCAAAAAGCTATATGCAATACGCACAATAAGCCATAGAAACATAGAACACAGAAGCTGAGAGAAAGACCATACAATTAACAAATGAGCATTTTAAATAGCTGCAACCCCAGTAAAACTATACCTAAACCTAACGTTAACCCTGACCCTGACCTCAGTAAAACTATTTTAAACCTAACCTATAATAGAGCCATAAGGGCCCTATTTGTGTCAGTCCCTCACCCCTTAACCTTAAACTTCTTTGCCTTTTTTTTTACATTTTTGAATAGTTCAAATAGCCCATGTACAAACTCACAAAATAGTAAAAATCACACCCGTGTGAAGTGAGGGGCGCTAATATATTAAAGTAACTCATGTTGATTAGATGATGTAATGGTGATGAAAAACAAACGGTGGCGGTGCAAACATTAAACGCCATTAACAATAAAGAGACAAAGAAGGCAAAGATAGGCAAAGAAGTTTAGGGATAAGGGGTCCTTTTAAGGCAAAACGAAAATGGTGCCCTAAGTATATATTGATACTGTAAATTCCAAATGACTGTGTAGAACTCCATATTTGGGCTAATATGATGTGAGGAACTCCATTTGGGCAAGATTTATACTGGGGACATCATATCCTATCCGATGCACAAATATGGAGATTCTCAGCATGCGCTGATGTCAGACACAAACCTTACAACATGCACTGATGTCAGACACGGCAGGGGTGCGTCCGGATATGCGCACCCCAGTTATATTAGTTTGTGTCGCACAGTGTGCTCAGTGCACTATATCTGAACGCACCCCAGAAGTGGCCCCAGGGATTTCAAGATGGCGTCGAGCGGAGGACACGGAGAACGCGAATGGACAACAGCTATCCAACCGCTTTTATCTGCTTCGTATGCGGCTGCTTTGGAAATGGAAGCGCTACCTCAGCTTATTGGAACTATAATAAACAGCGAATCTGAGATTCTTCACCATGACAAACAACATGAGCCTTTCTACTCGTCGTTTGTGGCTCTCTCTGCACATTCCATTGCCACTGTATGTGGACAAATACCCAGGAATCAGTTGCTGTCGGTGGCTGCAGCATGCAAAGTACTAATGGAATTCTCCCTACTGAGGCTGGAGAACCCGGACGAAGCGTGTGCCGTGTCACAGAAACACCTGGTCCTTTTGATAAAAGGACTTTGCACTGGCCGCAGCACACTGGATCGCACAGAGATCATTACCTTCACTGCTATGATGAAGTCCGCCAAGTTGCCTCAAACTGTCAAGACGCTTTCAAATGTGGCAGAGAGTGCTGTGAACCCAGAGCTCCGACAGAAGGAAGTCCAAATGAACTTCTTCAATCAGCTGACTTCGGTTTTTAACGCTGACCATACCACTATCTTGGCCTCTCCGTCAGCACCGCACATGCAGGCTGAGAGTGATTGTGATGACCAAAGAACAACGGATCAGGCCATTCAGGCCTTTGTCTCTCAGAATGTGTTAAGCTTACAGGAACTAGGTGGGTCTGAGAAGTTGCTACGAGTGTGCCTCAAGCTGCCCTACCTTCTTCGCTATATCAACCGTTTTCAGGATGCTGTATCAGCCAACTCATTCTTCATCATGCCTGCAACTGTGGCCGATGCCAATGCAGTCCGCAATGGGTTCCATTCACTGGTGATTGACGTGACTATGGCTTTGGACACACTCTCCCTACCAGTCCTGGAGCCACTGACACCAGGCAGACTACTAGATATGACCGTATTGGCTATGAGCTGTCTCTATGCTGGTGTAAGCGTGGCTACTTGCATGGCCATTTTGCAGGTAGGCAATGGCTTTGCAGTGACAAAGGAGGAAGATTATGAAACTGATGCAGCCACCACCGTCCAGAAATGTCTGGAAATCTATGAGATGATTGGACAAGCAATCAGTAACTCTCGTAGAGCGGGCGGTGAGCACTATCAGAACTTCCAGTTGCTGGGAGCCTGGTGCCTGTTAAACAGCCTGTACCTGATCCTCAACCTAAGCCCAACTGCCCTGGCCGATAAAGGTAAAGAGAAGGATTCTCTGGCTGCGCTGCGTGTTCAGGACATCGTTGCACACACCAAAGATGGAGCTGGGTCCCCTACACTTGGCCCTGGGAAAGAACACCAAGGGTTTGGAGTTCTGTCTGTAATCCTGGCTAACCACTCCATCAAACTCCTGACATCGCTTTTCCAAGACCTTCAAGTAGAGGCTCTGCACCGGGTAAGCAACAATGAAGGCTCGGACAGTGATGGACCTCCAGCTGAGCTCAACATCATGGCTCAGAGCACCTCCATCCAGAGAGTCCAAAGGCTCATAGATTCTGTACCGCTGACCAACCTGCTGTTCACCCTGCTGTCTACTTCATACAAGAAGGCAGGTGTTCTCCAGCGCCAGAGGAAGGGTTTAGTCAGCAGTGATGCCAGTGCCTCCACTGACTCAAACACCTACTATGAAGATGACTTCAGCAGTACAGAGGAGGATAGCAATCAAGATGATGACAGTGAGTCTATCTTGGGGCTTTGGTTTGAAGAGATTATCTCTCCAACCAAAGACAAAGTGGCTCCCCCACCTACACCCCTGGAGACATCCCCTAGAGTGAAGAGGGGAAAGCCGAATACAAGTGAGAACGGCAACATCTTGGCTGGCCGTAAAGACGATGATGACAGAGAGTCTATCTTGGGCCTTTCGTTTGAAGAGATTCTCTCCAACCAAAGAGATATCTCTCCAACCAAAGAGAAAGTTGCCCCCCCACCTCCTGGCCGTAAAGACCCAGAGCTGTTCCTAAGTCTGGCATGCAGCATTCTGAACTTCACCACTTCCATGCTGAAGTCTCGGAACAACCTCATCCGCAACTACCTGAGCGTGTCTCTTACCGAACAGCACATGGCTATATTGGCCAGCATCATCAAAGACGTAGACAAAGATGTCAAAGTGTCTTCAGATGTGTTTTCCCTGGCGCTTTATCACTTCAACCACACCCTGGTGACATCGGACCTCCCATCCCCAGCCTTGCAGAGCACCCTTCTTCAGAAGCTGGGAGTTGTCCCCTTTTCAGAGGGTCCATGGCCTCTCTACATCCACCCTCAGTCCCTCTCAGTGCTCTCGAGACTTCTCCTTATATGGCAGAATAAAGCCAGCCTGCAAGAAGAACCAGATGTGCCTGAGTGCATGAAGGTTTGGGAAAGGTTCCTGGGAACACTGAAGCAGCATATCATCCAAGGCTCCGTACACGCAGATGAGGACCTCAACGTTGAACACCTGCAGCTCTTGTTGCTGCTCTTTCACAACCTGTCCGAGCAGGGCCGGCGCTCCGTTTTCACATTAGTCACCCAGGCCATCACAGAGGTGGCCCAGAACAAAGACACCCAGTTGAAGGCTGTACCCCTCAACCTGGCGCGCCTGCTTTTGGTGCTGGATTACCTGCTACACCACTACTCCAAGGCACCCTCGTACCTCTTTGAACAGGTACAGTACAATCTTTTCACCCCACCATCCTCTGGGCCAAATTCTGTTCAGGATGGAGGAAAACAGACCAACCTTCCACTCTACTATGGTTTTAAGGAGGTTGAGGACAACTGGGCCAAGCACTGCTCATCAGATTCCACCATACAGCCTAGGTTCTACTGCGTACTGTCCCCTGAGGTATCTGAAGACAACATTAGCAGACTAGACAAGGTATTTCCCCAGCTATTTGGTGGTGCACTGAAATATGATGAACTTTACTCATGGCTTATTTCACTCCTGGCAGCGGGGTCTCAGTTTGACACGGCAAGGAGACAAGAAAACAAACCAATCACTCCCATGGAGGCCTGCTCGCTTCAGTACTACTTCCTGGTGCTGTGGAGGATTCTGGGAGTCCTGCCGCCCTCAAAAGCCTACGTGGAACAGCTGAACACTGGCTGCAGTGACCCACGTGAGAGCGACATCCTTCACACCTTACGGTGGTCCTCTCGTCTGCGTGTTCCCACCTATGTGAACTGGATCAAGGAAAACTTGGTCAAGCAGGGGATGACAGCAGACCAGGCTGCCTCTCTGATCGAGACAACAGCGGCCAAATGCAGCACTGTGAAGTACGACGTGGAACTAGCAGAGGCATACATCGCCAGGCAGATTTCTGCCTTTTCATCCGTGGACTCAAGTGCGATCCTACCACTTCATCAGGTGCCCTCGCTCCAAGCTATCTACACACTGGATGCGGTCATTTCCAAGGTGCAAGTGTCTCTAGATGAGCATCTGTCCAAAGTGGCCATAGAGGCGGACACCCCGAAAGCCTCGGAGATCACCAAAAACCTGCTGCCTGTTACGCTGCAGTTGATTGATGTTTACACTGCCTTCACAAGGTCTTACATGGTAATGAGTCTCCCAGAGGAAGGAGAGAAGAAGCTGACAGAGGCCAAACTCCAAGGCTATGCAGCAGTTCTCTCCATTGGCTCCACGCGCTGCAAGGCCAACACGCTTGGTCATAGTGTGATGCAGAACTTGCCTTCAGCTGTGCAGACGTTGTGTGAGACTTGGAATAACATCCACACCAATGAGTTCCCCAACATTGGATCATGGCGTGATGCATTTTCCAACGACACCATTCCATCAGAGAGCTACATCAGTGCCATTCAGGCTGCTCACTTGGGCACATTAGGCTGCCAGTCCCTGGCCCTAGCCTCCTCTCTCAAACACATCCTCCTCTCGCTGGTTCGTCTCACTGGAGACATTATTGTCACCGAGGAGCTGACCCCCTCACAGGTGGTGCGCACACTGCTGCCTCTCCTTCTGGAGAGCAGCACAGAGAGTGTAGCTGAGATCAGCAGCCCATCACTCGAGCGCATCCTGGGTGCTGTAGAATCAGACGCCTTCTTGGCCCGCATCTATGAATGCCTGGTCACTGGCTGTTACAACATCATCGCCAACCACTCAGACCCTAATAGTGGTTTGGATGAATCTGTGCTGGAGGAATGCCTACAATATCTTGAAAAGCAGCTTGAAAGCAGTCTAGCCTGCAAGGCTATGGAGGAATTATTTTCATTCAGTGGCGAGTTGGTCCAAATTATGATGACAACAGCCAATGAGAGCCTATCAGAAATGTTTTGTAATAGGGTGCTAAAATTCTTCAACAAACTTTTCCAACTCACAGAGAAGAGTCCAAACCCCAGCCTGCTCTGCCTGTGCGGATCCCTGGCTCAGCTGGCATGCGTGGAGCCGTCACGCCTCCAGTATTGGCTCACACGCATGACAGCAACCCCGCCCAAAGACTCAGAGCAGCTGGAGATCGTTCAGGAAAACCGACAGCTCCTGCAGGTGCTCACCACCCATATTGTACGTGACAACAGCCAGGTGGGAGAGGGAGTGTGCACGGTCCTCCTCCGCACACTCATACCCATGGCAACAGACATGCTTGCCAATGGTGACGGAACAGGCTTTCCTGACCTCATGGTCCTTATGGCCACTCTGGCCAGTGCTGGCCAAGGGTCCGGTCACCTGCAGCTGCACAGGGCTGCCATTGATTGGCTGACTAGATGCAAGAAATATTTGACCCAGAAGAATGTTGTGGATAACGCGAGTGCAAATTTGACTCGGGGCAAGCATGCGAGCATGCTCGAGTGCTCATGCCACATCATCTCCTACCTGGCTGATGTGATGAACGCCCTGAGGCAGAGCAGTGGCCAGGGCTCCTCTGCTCTCCTGGTGGAGGGAGAGGAGAAAGCTATGGAGGTGGACTCGGACTGGGTAGAGGAGCTTGCTGTGGAGGAGGGCGATTCTCAGGCTGAAGACTCTGATGAAGACGCCTTGTGTCATAAACTCTGCACCTTCACCATCACTCAGAAGGAATACATGAACCAGCATTGGTACCACTGTTACACCTGTAATATGGCGGATGGGGCAGGTGTGTGCACAGTGTGCGCCAAGGTCTGTCACAAACAGCATGAGATCTCCTATGCCAAATACGGTTCTTTCTTCTGTGACTGCGGTGCCAAGGAGGATGGCAGCTGCCGGGTGAGACCGAATACCTCAGGTCAACACGGGAAGAGAACAAGAGCGGCCTTGGTCAAACACAGCCCAAGCAATGGAATGGGATCCACGCCAGCGCTCCTGAGCGAGCTGCAAATCGCTGAGGGCGCAATTCGCCACCAGAATGCCTCACCCTCTGACAAGGGCAAGGTCACCATCTGTGATGAGGACAGGACGAAGAAAAGCAGTGTGTGCAAGAGCATCGAGGGCTGCCAGGAAGAGCTTCTGGCACAAGTGCTGGGCTCGTCCACTGCAGCAGTCATTCTGGAAATGATCATCTTCCTGAGGGATGCCATCCAGACAAACTTACAGCAGGCGTCTGCTGTGGGAAGCAACAGTCGTTCCCAGCAGGCCCTCAATGAACTGTACAATCAGGACAAGACTGTGGAGATGACCGATCAGTTAATGGTACCCATGCTCAGCTCCCAGCAAGGAGCCTTTGAGAATGTGCAGATGAACTACAGCGGTGACCAGGGTCAGACCATCCAGCAGCTCATCAGTGCTCATGTCCTGCGTCCTGTGGCCATGTGTGTCCTGTCGTCCCCCCGCGGCCGCCGACAGCACCTCGCTGTCAGCCATGGGAAGGGCAAGATAACGGTTCTGCAGCTGTCTTCCCTCCTGGAGCAGGCTGACTCCAGCAAGAGGAAGCTGACACTGACCCGTCTGGCCTCGGCTCACATCCCTTTCACCGTCCTGAGCCTGACGGGAAACCCTTGTAACGAAGACTACCTGGCCGTGTGCGGTCTCAAGGACTGTCATGTTCTGACGTTCAGCAGTGCAGGCTCTGTGTCAGACCACCTGGTGTTGCATCCGCAGCTAGCCACTGGCAACTTTATTATCAAAGCTATCTGGCTGCCTGGCTCTCAGGCTGAACTCGCCATCATCACAGCTGACTTCGTTAACATCTATGACCTGTCTGTGGACGCCCTCAGTCCCATGTACTACTTTCTGCTCCCGAGCTCCAAGATCCGGGATGCTACGTTCCTCTTCAATGAAGAGGGGAAGAACATCATCGTCATCATGTCCTCGGCAGGCTACATGTACACTCAGGTCATGGAAGAGTCTAGCAGTGCCCAACATGGCCCATTCTACGTCACCAATGCGTTGGAGATCACACATGAAGACCTGAAGGATAGCAATGATCAGGTAGCTGGAGGTGGCGTGTCGGTCTACTACTCCCATGTGGTCCAGATGCTGTTCTTCAGCTACAGCCAGGGCAAGTCCTTTGCCGCCACCATCAGCCGTAGCACCACCAATGTCCAGAGACTCTTTACCATCAACATCAAAGGCTCAAGTGGTGGGGAGATATATCCTGCTCTGTGTCAGTGGTCTGAGGTAATGAACCACCCAGGGATGGTGTGCTGTGTGCAGCAGACAACAGGCATTCCTCTTGTCATCATGGTCAAACCAGACACCTTCCTGATCCAGGAGATCAAAACATTGCCTGCCAAAGCTAAGATCCAAGACATGGTGGCTATCCGCCATACTGCCAGCAATGAGCAACAGCGAACCACCATAATTGTGCTGTGTGAGGATGGCAGCCTGCGTATTTACATGGCCAATGTAGACAACACGTCTTACTGGCTCCAGCCCTCACTGCAGCCCAGCTGTGGTATCGGCATCATGACGCCAGTACACAAAGGCAAGGCAGCTGCTACCACCAGTCAGGTGACCTTCCCCATCGACTTCTTTGAGCACAATCAGCAACTGACAGAGGTGGAGTTTGGAGGAAATGACCTACTGCAGGTCTACAACGGACAGCAGATCAAACACAGACTCAATTCCACTGGGATGTATGTCGCCAACACCAAGCCTGGCGGGTTCACGATAGAAGCCGTCAACAACAACAGCTCCATGGTGATGACAGGGATGCGGGTACAGGTGGGCACTCAGGCCATTGAAAGGGCTCCGTCCTACCTGCAGCTCTTCGGTCGCACCATGCAGATAAAACTGAAACATGGCCGCTGGTTCGACTTGCCCTTCACTAGAGAGGAGGCCCTGCAGGCTGACAAGAAGCTCTCCATCTTCGTTGGAGCATCCGTTGACTCGGCTGGAGTGACCATGCTGGACTCTATCAACATTCACGGTAAGACCAAGGAACAGTTTGGCTGGCCTGAGGAACCACCTGAGGACTTCTCCACCTCTGTCAACGTCTGCAGCTCCAACTTCAACCAGGGCAACGGCTCATCAGATGGCGACATAGTCACACCCACCGCCACCAATGGCAGCGTACTAGAGAGATTGGTGGTTAGCTCCCTTGAAGCTCTGGAAAGCTGCTTCGCAGTGTGTTCCTCCAGTGAAAAGGGAAAGAACAAGGCTGCAGCACTAGAGCTGGCTACCCTGCTCCTCTCCATACCGACCCCAGCTGGTGTACAGCAGCGGACCAAAGGACTTCTGGCCAGCTTGCACACCAGCCACACGGCCTATCACAATCACAAGGACCAGTCCTTGCTGGGTACTGCAGTGCAGTGTCTGAACATTTGCGGCCGTGAGGGCAGAGAGCTGGACCCCGATGTCTTCCAGAGGCTGGTGATTACAACACGTTCCATCGCCATCACGAGACCCAACAACCTGGTCCAGTTCACAGAGAACAAGCCACCGCTTCATGACTCCGGTCAAAAGCCAGGGGAGATCGAGACCTGTAACTTCATCATGCAGCTGATGAATAACTTCTGGAAACTCCACGCCCTCAAACCAAAGAACTCCTTCCTGGCTCCTGCCCATCTGCCAGGTCTGTCCCACGTAGAAGTAACAGTGAATGCTCTGGTGGACATTATCCATGGATACTACACCTGTGAACTGGACTACATCAATGTAGCCTCCAAGATATACATGCAAATGTTGCTGTGCCCAGATACATCTGTGAGCTTTGCCTGTAAGCAGGCGCTGATTAGAGTGCTTCGACCAAGAAACAAACAGCGCCAGTCAGTGCTGACTGTAGATGAGGGCAGACAGGAGAGTCAGGAGCAGGATCTGTCAGGTCAGGCCCCCAGCTCCTCCTCCCTGGATGCTGGAACACTCTCCGACACCACAGCTTCAGCCCCGGCATCAGATAACGAGGGCAGACCTGCAGCCACAGAGGGCTACACACTGCCGACATCTCCAGCAGAACACAGTGGCAGTGTGGGCTCAGATAGTGGAGGATCTGCCATCGACTCTGTAGCAGGGGAACACAAGGTGTCAGGACGTAGCAGTGCATATGGGGACAGGACAGTGGAGGGCCACACTGTGGGTCCAGGCTCCAGTACCGGGGCCAAAAGCACCACCACAGCCCAGCAGGAGGGAGACGGCTCAAAGGGAGAGAAAGAGAATGAGGGAGATATCCACACCAGCAACAGGCTGCACACGGTGCGTCTGATGCTCCTGGAGCGCCTGCTGCAGCATCTGCCACAGCTGCACAATGTGGGCGGAGTCCACGCCATCCCTTACATGCAGGTCATCCTCATGTTGACCTCTGACCTGGATGGAGAGGACGACAAGGACAAGGGTACTCTAGATGACCTTCTGGCACAACTAATCGCAGAGCTTGGCATGCACAAAAATGACATATCCAGAAAGAATGAGCATAGCTCCATCAATGAAGTCCACTTGGTCATCATGAGACTGCTCAGCGTCGTCATGTCTAGAACAAAGTCTGGCTCCAAATCCTGCTCTGAGTCGTCCTCGTTGGTTTCCAACGCCACAGCAACAGCCCTGCTCAGCTCGGGTGCCATCGACTACTGTCTCCATGTGCTGAAGTCCCTGTTGGAGTACTGGAAGAGCCAGCAGCGTGAGGAGGAGTCCATGGCCATCAGCCAGCTCCTCCGCCCGTACAGCACCTCCTCTCTACCTGACATGAGTCCCTTCTTCCTGCGCCAATATGTCAAGAGTCATGCTGGTGATGTTTTTGAGGCCTACTCTGAGCTTCTGACTGAGATGGTGCTTCGGCTTCCCTACCAAATCAAGAAGCTTGCAGACACCAACCCGCGCATCCCACCTCCTGAGTTTGACCACTCCTGGTTCTATATCCTGTCTGAGTATCTGATGATCCAGCCGACACCGTTTGTGAAGAGGCAGGTCCGCAAGCTGCTGCTATTCATGTGCGGTTCCAAGGAGACGTATCGGCAGCGGCGAGATCTGCACACATTGGATTCTCACATGCGTGGAATCAAGAAGCTCCTGGAGGAGCAGGGCATCTTCCTGCGGGCCGGCGTGGTCACTGTTACATCTGGCTCTGCCCTGCAGTACCACACACTCATCAGTCTGATGGAACATCTAAAGGCTTGTGCTGAAATCGCCACCCAGAGGACCATCAACTGGCAGAAATTCTGTATGAAGGATGACTCTGTGCTGTACTTCCTGCTTCAGGTCAGTTTCCTGGTGGATGAAGGTGTTTCTCCAGTCCTGCTCCAGCTCCTCTCCTGTGCCCTGTGTGGAGGCAAGGTTGTTGCCAGCTCCTCCTCTTCCTTCTCAGGAGGAGGCTCTGGCAGTAGTGGGCAGGCAGAAGCCTCCCTGTCGTCCAGTGATAAGAGCAAAAAAGAAGACAAGGAGAAAGACAAGGAGGGTGATGAGGTTGGCAGCCAAGAGGATCAGCTGTGCACAGCGCTGGTCAGCCAGCTCAACAAAATCGTCGACAAGGAAACTCTCATTCAGTTAATTCGCTGCTTTCTCCTCAAGTCCAGCTCATCTGCCATGCGCTGGCAGGCCCATTCCTTGGCACTGCATATCTATAGGAACTCCAGTAAGACTCAGCAAGAGATATTGTTGGAGCTCACCTGGGCTATCTGGCCTGAGCTGCCAGCTTACGGATGCAAAGCTGCCCAATTTGTCGACCTGCTTGGATACTTCTCCCTCAAGACCCCACAGACTGAGGAAAAGCTGAAGGAATACTCTCAGAAAGCTGTGGAGATTCTGAAGGCACAGAACCACATCCTAACCAACCACCCAAACTCCAACATCTACAACACTTTGTCAGTTTTTGTGGAGTTTGATGGCGGCTTTTTCCTGGAGAGTGACCCCTGCTTGGCGTGCAACAACCCTGAAGTTCCCTTCTCGAACATCAAACTGTCATCGATCAAAGTGGACACGCACTACACCACCACACAGCAGGTGGTCAAGCTCATCGGCAGCCACACCATCAGCAAGGTCACAGTGACAATTGGTGACCTGAAGCGCACCAAAATCGCCCGCACTATCAACCTGTACTACAACAACAGGACAGTACAGGCTGTCGTGGAGCTGAAGAACAAGCCTGCACGCTGGCAGAAAGCTAAGCAGGTCCAGCTTATCCCAGGACAAACAGAGGTGAAGATTGACCTCCCCCTGCCCATTGTTGCATCCAACCTGATGATCGAGTTCTCCGATTTCTATGAAAATTACCAGGCCTCCACAGACACACTCCTGTGCCCACGCTGCAATTCCGCAGTGCCCACCAACCCAGGGATGTGTGGGAACTGTCGCGAGAACGTCAACCAGTGCCAAAAGTGCAGGGCCATCAATTATGATGAGAAGGACCCCTTCCTCTGCAACACCTGTGGTTTCTGCAAATACGCCCATTTTGATTTTGTGTTGTATGCTAAGCCGTGCTGTGCCGTGGATCCCATTGAGAACGAGGAGGACAGGAAAAAGGCGGTGACCAATATCAACACTCTTTTGGACAAAGCTGACCGGATATACCACCAGCTCATGGGCCACCGGCCACAGCTGGAGAGCCTCCTGTCCAAAGTTAACGAGGCGGCGCCAGAGAAACCACAGGATGACTTGGGTGTGGCGGCAGGGCTTGGCCCGCCCTCGGCCAACGTCAACAGGTACATCCAGCAGCTGGCCCAAGAATACAGTGGAGACTGCAAGACCTCGTTTGATGAGCTCTCCAAGATCATGCAGAAAGTGTTGGTGTCCCGTAAGGAGCTCCTGGAGTATGACCTCCAGGAGAGAGAAGCTGCCACCAAGTCTTCACGTAGCAGCAGCAGCCACCAGCCCACCATCACAGCCAGCCAGTACCGCGCCAATTCTGTGCTCGGTTGTGGCCCCACCTCTTCCAATAAGTGCTACGGCTGTGCCTCGGCTGTCACTGGCCATTGCATCACCCTGCTCCGTGCCCTGGCTACCAACCCTGCCCTGCGGCATATCCTGGTCCTGCAGGGTCTCATTGCAGAGCTGTTTGACTGTAGCTTGCGGCGAGGCACGGCCGCCATGAGGGAGGAGGTCCGTCAGCTGGTCTGTCTTCTAACCAGAGATCACATGGAGGCCACTCAGCAGATGAATGACCTCATCATCGCCAAGGTTGAGTCTGCCATCAAAGGTCAGCAGGTCAGCAATTTGCAGTATGAGATGTTATTGCTTACAGACTCCATTTCCAAAGAGGGAGGATGCTGGGAGTTGAGGCTGCGTTGCGCACTAAGTCTGTTCCTCATGTCAGTTAACATAAAGACTCCTGCTGTTGTGGCGAACATCACTCTAATGTGCCTGAGGATCCTACAGAAGCTGATAAAACCTCCTTCTCCCACCAGCAAAAAGAACAAGGATGCTGCTGTTGAGTCCCTGACTACAGTCAAGCCCTACAGCAATGAAATCCATGCACAGGCCCAACTCTGGCTCAAGAAGGACTCCAAAGCATCTTATGAGGCCTGGAAAAAGTGTCTCCCCGCAAGATGCCAGGAGACGGTGTCGAAGCCTCAGAGCAAGACTGAGCTGCGGAGACAGTACATGCTAGAGAAGTACGTATGGAAGTGGAAGCAGTTCATGAGAGCCAAGACAGAGGGACCTTTCCCTTGGCTGCTCAAGCTAAGCCATAACAACTGGCTGCGACAGGTTCTCTTCACTCCTGCTACTCAGGCAGCCAGACAGGCAGCTTGCACCATCGTCGAGGCCCTGACTACAATCCCCAGCCGCAAACAACATGTCCTCGACCTGCTCACCAGTTACCTGGATGAGTTGAGAGTGGCGGGGGAGTGTGCGGCGGAATTCCTGGGTCTGTACCAGAAACTGATCGAACCAGCTCACTGGAAGGTGTACCTAGCAGCTCGTGGAGTCCTGCCCTACATCGGTAACCTGATCACCCAGGAAATAGCCAATCTGTTGGCTCTGGAAGAGGCTACGCTTAGCACAGACTTGCAGCAAGGTTATGCACTCAAGAGTTTGACTGGATTACTGTCATCCTTTGTAGAGGTTGAGTCCATCAAACGGCACTTTAAGAGCAGGTTAGTGAGCACTGTGCTGAACGGCTACCTTTGCCTGAGGAAGCTGGTGGTTCAGCGCACAAAACTCATTGACAACACCCAGGACATGCTGCTGGAGATGCTGGAGGACATGACGACAGGAATGGAGTCTGAAACCAAGGCCTTCATGGCGGTGTGCATAGAGACAGCCAAGCGTTACAGCCTGGATGACTACAGGACACCTGTCTTCATCTTTGAAAGACTATGCAGTATCATCTATCCTGAGAAGAATGAGGTGGCAGAGTTCTTTGTGACGCTGGAGAAAGACCCCCAGCAGGAGGACTTCCTGCAGGGCCACATGCCAGGGAATCCTTACAGCAGCAACGACCCCATTGGCCCCCTGATGAGGGACATCAAGAACAAGATCTGCCAGGACTGTGACCTGGTGGCGCTACTGGAGGATGACAGTGGCATGGAGCTTCTGGTCAACAACAAGATCATCAGTTTGGATCTGTCAGTGGCTGAGGTGTACAGGAAGGTCTGGTTCCCCACAAATGAGCGCGTGCCCATGAGAATTATTTACCGTATGAGGGGCCTGTCGGGAGAAGCTACAGAGGAATTCATCGAGTCACTGGACTCAACAACAGATGAAGAGCTGGATGACGAGGAGGTGTACAAGATGGCAGGAGTTATGGCCCAGTGTGGAGGACTGGAGTGTATGCTCAACCGGCTTTCTGGAATCAAAGACTTCAAACAAGGAAGGCACCTACTTACTGTATTGCTGAAGCTTTTCAGCTACTCTGTTAAGGTGAGTGTGAACAGGCAGCAGCTGGTAAAACCGGAGAAGAACACTCTCAATGTCATGCTGGGAACTCTCAACCTGTCTTTGGTGGCTGAGCAGGAGAGTAAGGACAGCGGTGGAGCCTCCATAGCTGAGCAGGTCCTGAGCATCATGGAGATCATTCTAGACGAAGCCAACGCAGAGATTTCAGAGGACAAGGGTAACCTGCTGCTGACAGGAGACAAGGACCAGCTAGTGATGCTGTTGGACCAGATCACCACCCCCTTCGTCCGCTCCAACCCCAGTGTCCTGCAGGGCCTCCTGCGCATCATCCCCTACCTGTCATTCGGTGAACTGGAGAAAATGTGCATCCTGGTGGAACGCTTCAAGCCCTGCTGCAGCTTTGACAAGTACGACGAGGAGAACAGTGTAGACGACAAGGTCTTTCTAGATTGCTTCTGTAAGATTGCTGCTGGCATCAAAAACAACAGCAATGGCCATCAGCTCAAAGACCTCATTCTCCAGAAGGCGATCACGCAGAGCGCGCTTGATTACATGAAGAAACATATCCCCAATGCCAAGAACCTGGATGCAGATGTCTGGGCAAAGTTCTTGTCTCGACCTGCGTTACCCTTCATTCTCAGACTGCTCCGTGGACTGGCTACCCAACATCCGCCCACGCAGGTGCTGATAGGTGCCGATTCGATCCCCGACCTACATAAGCTGGAGCAGGTGTCCAGTGACGAGGGCATCGGCACGCTGGCAGAGAACCTGCTGGAGGCGTTGAGGGAGCATGCCGAAATCAACCTGAAGATAGACGCCGCCCGCAGGGAGACCAGGGCCGAGAAGAAACGCATGGCCATGGCCATGAGACAGAAAGCCCTGGGCACTCTGGGAATGACGACCAACGAGAAGGGTCAGGTGGTGACCAAGACCTCATTTCTCAAACAGATGGAGGAGTTGATAGAGGAGCCAGGCCTGGCCTGCTGTATCTGCAGAGAGGGTTACAAGGTCCAGCCAACTAAAGTCCTAGGCATATACACCTTCACCAAGTGTGTGGTCTTGGAGGACTTTGAAAACAAGCCTCAGAAGCAGCAGGGCTACAGCAGCGTCTCGCACTTTAACATAGTCCATTATGACTGCCACCTGGCAGCTGTCAGTCGTGGACGAGAGGAGTGGGAGAGCGCTGCTCTCCAGAATGCCAACACCAAGTGCAATGGGCTGCTCCCCCTGTGGGGGCCGCATGTTCCAAAATCAGCCTTTTCCACCTGCCTGGCAAGGCACAACACATATATACAGAAGTGCACAGGCCAGCATGAGCCTACTTACCAGCTCAACATCCACGACACCAAGCTACTGTTCATCCGCTTTGCCACTGAGCAGTCGTTCAGCGTGGACACAGGCGGAGGAGGGAGAGAGAGCAACATCCACCTCATCCCATACATCATTCACACTGCACTCCATCTCCTCAACACTACGAGGGCCACGTCTCGGGAGGAGAAGAAGTTGCAAGGTTTTCAGGAGCAGCCGTGTGACAAGTGGGTGGAGAACTCGTACGAGGTGGACGGGCCACACTACTTCACCATCTTGGCCATGCACATACTGCCCCCTGAACGCTGGAGGAGCTTGCGCATGTACTTCCTGAGAAGGCTCCTGGTCACCGAACACACCCGCAAAGTCTCAGCGGTCTGCACCAACAAACTCACAGATAAAACACCAAGGGAGTATGCAGTTTATCACTCCCCTCTTCTGTTTTGGGGCCTGGTGGATCTCGTCTTTGACATGTTCAGGAAAGTACCCACCAGCAACACGGAGGGGGGCTGGTCCTTCTCACTGGCCGAGTACGTGCGCCATAACGACATGCCCATCTCTGAGGCCTCTGAGCGTGTGCTGAGAGCTTTCCAGGATGAACTAATGGCCGCTGAGTCCTTCTCTGAGTTCCTGGATGTTGTAGGTCTTCTCTCTGAAATTCCAGACCCTGATGTCTTCCTGCAGGATTTGTTGAACTCTGTGTCCTGATGTGAAGGAAGCCCCACCCACTAATCCATAACATAACCCCCGCCCACTCTCACATCAACCCTACAAATAGCCGCTGGGACAATTCCCACCTGAAACCCCTCTCCCCCAGGCTTTCACTATTTTTACCCATATGTACACACACACACACACACACACACACACACACACACACACACACACACACACACACACACACAAACCCATGCAAGTCGGTATACACGCCACGCTTCCTTCTCACTTCATTTACCCCCACAGTATATGACATTTTCAAATTAACTTATAATAAACAGCAACTCTCTGTGCCTGAGAACAGAACGTCTCTGTAACACAATAAAGAATGCTGGTTACAAAAACAAATGGGGGGGATTCATGTGTTGTACTCCTCTGATCAAGTACAATTCACTTCCCACTTCCTCAAGCCAAGCAACACAATAAAGAAGAAGACAATGTCTTTCAGTCAAGACCTTTTTTGATGAAGTCATCAAGAAACACATCCTGGAATACTGAGAGTGGACAGAGTGGAATTGCCTGGGGTAAAATTACTGGGAATCAAGGACACGTTTGATGATTTTTTTTTCTCTTCCTTTTTTTGGTCAGATGCCACAATGCCATGTAATTTATACGGAGGTAAAAACGTAAATATTTCTGTGAGTTTAAAAAAATAATCACACTCGTGTGAAGTGAGCGGCGCCCTTTTGGCTTTTCATCATACATCATCATCATACATCACATTCCGTGCTCAGCCAATCACTGAGCATGGAATGTGGTACACGCAGACACACAAAGCTGGGCATATGAGGGGCTACGTAGCTAGCGCCCCTCAAAAAAAATTACCAAATTGATTCAAACAAAGTAACTTCAATTGTTTCTCGTATTTTGATGACACCATGACTTGATGATCATATTATCTCTGGTAATTGAATTATCAAATACATCTGTTATTCAAAGAGATCCGTTACCCTGATATGGTTTTGTGCTGCTGCCGGCGTAGTGATACTGGACACAAAAAATAGTTCCATGTGACAGAGGGGTCAAAGTTGAATGAAAGTTGTGTAAAGTTGGTAGAAATAGGTAACAACTAGAACGGCACTATGTCGAGTGCCTACTTGTGTGTTGCACACAAGTAGGCCATTTATGGCCTACTTGTGCAAGCAGAGCGCTGTCGACTTGAAACCAATGCCATATGAAGCACAAATTAATCATTACATGAAGATATGTACCAATGGCAATGCCAGGGTATAACTGGCTCGATGGTGACGTAATAATTATATGTTTCAGTGTCGGGTGGATTAAAGGTAATGCCCCTATGTATACATGTATGTAATCTGAAACCAATGCCATATCAAGCACAAATTAATCATTACGTCATACGCAGCCACGGACATACACATCGGAGCACCGGACAAACAACATTACTTGCACGCTCTGTAGGCCTAATATAAGTAAATAGAAATGACTCTATAGTTTTGTGGATACATTTATTTTTAATGCGTGGCAGCGTGGCCCCCAGTGCCCCCCTCCAAATGACTGGAACTTAAAGGTATATTCAGTGATTTCACTTAATTCAAATATCACTTATTTTTTCTCATTTTTTGGATAATCCTCCCTACTATAAAGTGTGCTGACCATATAAGGAGTTCCTCCCTGTCCCCAGTGAGCCCCTGGGGTCAAAAAAACCCTAGTTTCGGTTTGGGCTTTGGGTGGCAAAGCCTTCATCCAATCAGGATGAGAGGGGCCTTCCTCCAATCATGATCGAGTGGGGCGGGCATTGGTGCACGTGCTGTTGGTCAGTTGTACTTCCCCTGTAGAGCGTGTGCATGTGCACATCTTGTTACCGGGTGGACCGGGTTTTTTTCCAAATCGCACAAATCACTCCTTTAATATATATGGACTTAATATTCAGCGAAACCAGACCAGAACTCCCACCACTGGAATCAGAGAATCAATAAATACCTTTGCAACCACTAAAGTAATGGCAAGTATTTCCTACAGCTTTAAGTCCAAACATCTGAACTAACCCTTTAATAAAAATTGACCCGAGTTGTACTGTACTTGGTTTGTTCTTTTTCAATCTACATTTAACCATAATAGCAGATATACAAGTTCACAACGCATCACTTTGCAGTGCGTTGTGAGCTTGTCACTAGTAAGTAACTAAAGTTTTAAAATAAATGTAGTGGAGTAAAAGTAGCCTACAATATTTGCCTCTGCGAGGTAGTGGAATAGATGTAAAAGTATTAGAAATTTTGAAATAGGCTACTCAAGTAAAGTACAAATACCTCAAAATTGTACTTAAGTACATTACAGTAAATATAACCACTGAAAGTAACAATGTAATTCAGGGGTGCCTATATGAAAAGGTGATTTACAGGGGTGCCTTAGAGGCCTAGACCACCAATATTAGGGACATAACAAAAGGTTATAATTGACCACACATCATAAGACTTCATAAACGAGACTGGGTCTAATAACAGCACAGCTTCCACGTGGAACTCCATATTTGGGGAAATACTTTACACAAATACTCTAAGGGGAACTCTATTTATACAAGTACATAATCTATTCACTTTATAATTGTAGCGATTAGATGAAATCAGAAGCTTTATAGTGTACATGGTGTTAGTTGAAATTACTTTCATTACAGCTTATTATACAGTTATTATATTATTAGGCCCTTTAAAAGGTGTTATTTTGGGTCCTTCATTATTCCACTAATGTCTGCCTCGATCAACAAGTAATGCTGCTCCATACAGCCAATGACAGCCCTGGCATTCCTTTTCAACCCAGCCCACATTCATTTCCAGGACTTTACACCTTTCACTTCACTTTCAACGCTACACTGCATACACACACCTTCCATACACAGGAGGTATTATTATTCAACAAATGGCGACTTCTCAGGAGAATGCTCCACTGGTCACTGGGAGCCTGGCAGACAGTACGGAGTACGGGGCCCTTGTCCCCCCAGAAACAACCAGAGGGTGAGATATGATTGATTGATTGATTGATTGATTGATTGATTGAAGTGTCATGCTACCAAGGTAGACCAGCCCATATGAACTCACAGGACACTTTTACTTTAATTTTACAGTGACAATGAACTGACCTGGCAGTTCACAAACAATAGGAGAAGGTGTCAGCCTAGCAACTAGGGTTGCCTCTAAAATGATTGGAAAAAACATGTTTAGGCTCTACTAGCCTTTCTCAAATTTGTTTTGGAAGCCCATTTCCACCCCCCCCCCCCCCCCCCACCCACCCCCCCCCCCCCCACTCAAAATTCTCTTTCATTATTTATCTATCTATAAATGTCTCTGTATGTAGGCTACGTACTGTGTACGTCTGTAACTCGAGAACCGTTCACCCCACCGACACACGCGTTCCACATCACCACATGGAGTGTAGTGCCCGGTGTCGAGTCGGTCGGATAGCCGGTTGTCCAGAACCAGCACAAAAGCCTCTGCCCGGGATCTGGACCAGATCACCCCTATAACCTATAACCAGTCCAAGAAACATAACATTTAAAATGAAAAAAAAAGAAGAAAAAAAAGAAGAAAAATAACAGCAAGGAAATGAATGTTCATTTACGGTTCATATACATCCAGAATTCATCCCATGTCACTTTCATTTTGCTTTCTGCATCTACCCTGCCCAACATACCATTCATATGATGTTATTTTGATCATTTCTTCATTCCATTCTTTAAGCCCAGGTGTTCTGGGGACTTTCCAAAGACGCAACAGTATTCTGGCAGCGGTAACAAGTCCAACCTTTATAATAGTGAAATCATTTTTAGATATGCCAGGGACAGCAGTTCTGTCCCCTAATAGACAGAGCCGCGGATCCCTGGGCAACGTCAATCCCACCCATTTCTCAAGGAATTCCAGTACCCTACACCAGAAAGGGTATATGCGACAGTCCCAAATCATATGCATATATCTGCCAATTTCTTCTTTGCATTTCCAACATGTGTTATTATCCGCGATTCCCATTTTAAGTAATCTAGTCGGTGTCAAATAATATCTATGAATAATCTTATACTGAATAAATTTGCTATAATTCTTCTCCAATGCTCATTTTCAATGTCAATCCCCAAATCATTCTGCCAAAAAGCTCGCCTGTTCTGACATCATTCTGACATCTGCATAGACTCCACATTTGGGCATGCCTGATAAAGAACTCCATATAACTGGGTGGGGCATTCATTTCCAACTTGCAGTGTTCCAAGTACGGGCACCACTCTAGTTTCTGTAATGTGAGATATTGTGGGCAACTGCAAGAAAATCAAGCCTTCTTTTATTCAATGAGTGGTAAAGGGCTTCATGATTATCAATCATATTTAATGGTTACATCCACTCCTCCCCCCCCCCCCCCCCCCCCCCCCCCCACACACACACACACGTTTCCCTTGCATATCTCCATTGACATTAATTCTTTCAACTCGGATTCACATTTTCCTCTGTGCCACTGCTGCCACTATAGGGTTTCCAACAGACGCGCATTCAAGATAGCAGGGCTGACCACTCTGGCCTGTCTGCTAGTGGCCAGCCAGGTGTTCACTGCCTACCTGCTCTTTGGGCAGAACCAGCAGATCCATTCACTGCAGAGCGACAGTGAGGACATGCGCAGAGAGCTGAAGAACACCCGGACGCGGAGTAAGGAAATAAATAATAATAATGTAATAATTGCACAGGGGCCGGGTTTATATGCAAGACTGTGCAGTACCACAAGGAATAGCCTAATATTATTGATACTAACTTTATTTGTAAAGAATAGTAGTATGAATGCTATACTATATCTTCAGGACTCAAGAGATTTAAATACTATATTGCAAATTCATCGAGACTGAATGTTGAATGAATAAATGAGGGAACGAACTGGGAATGTTGCAGAACTGGTCTGACTATTTCTGTGGTTGAGAAAAGAATGTCATGAGTGAGGGAGCATGTTTACGCATACAGTAGGCCAGGGGTAGGCAACCTTAGGCACGGGTGCCAACATTGGCACAGCAGAGGGTGATCACTGGACACTGGCATAAGTGTGAGAGACAGGATTTTTCCTGTTAAATTATATATTTAAAAAAAAAAAAACGTTTAGTCCGTTAAATTAGGTCCACTCACATCAAATTACAATTCTGCATTAATTCAAATTTACATGACTTTTATTCTGACTGGGGAGGGAGTGTCTGAGTCTAATGAAATAAAATAAAGAAGAAGAAAAAATAAAGGTTGCTATGTGTATGGACAATCAGATGGAAATATATAATTCTCCTGCAGTAGGCCTACGTACAAGGAATTTAACTTGATTGGTATGCTCACTGCAGGGGTTGAAGTAAAAAACGATTTAAATAGTAATAGAGAAACTTTTAATGATAATGAGTTTGTATAAGAACCCTGGACATCAGTAGCTCTGGTGGTGGTTTTCTATCCTACCATGGAGTGTCCTGGTGTCCTATAGTTCTCTAATCTATATTAGTTTGACATGGTGTGGGATAGGTTTCAGTAGGACTGACTGAATGGCACGCAATAGAGGGTATGCGCATGCTTAAAGTGAATCGAGTGGCAAAGCAACATGCAAAGTGAGTTTAACATTGTTTAACGTTGTTTAATGCAATCAGATAGGACTTTTATGTTTGGATGCATGGGTTGTCAAGGCCAGAAAGTAGTTTTTTGCCACTCAGTAGGCATTCCTGCATAACTTCCGGGTTTGATGATGATGTCACGCGCATACTCTCTATTGTGAACCTGTAAGCCACTGTGCTATACATTCCAGTCTGATCTCCAGGACTAGTAAATAGACATTTTGTCATCATTGCCAATTTGCCATCATACATTACATACCGAGTGTGTCAGACTTGTGGTCCAGAAAAGGTCAAGTTGATTTTATTGGCACATTGGCATGCCTACAGTATATCTCCAGGGTCAAATTCCCTGATTAATCTGTTGATTTACTCCCATTTGTCGGTGCCAGATGTCCAGATGCGTAACATGCCTATGATGGACAGCATGCCTCTGTTGATGGACTTCACTAAGGAGGACGCAGCCACCACCAAGCCCATGACGGTATACTTTCATCACACTGTGGCCCCTTTTCCACTAAAAGAACCTTGGTTCTATATAACGGCTTCCGTTCTAGATTCTTGGAACCTTGGGGCTTTCACGGAACCGGCGGCCATTGTTTTGGTTCCGCTTCCGAACCAACTGTTGTCTGTTAGGGTTCTGAACCATTTCATTTTCAGTGGAAACACTGAACTGTTTCAATATTGGGCGGGGAAAAAAATAACTGAACCGGTAACATTCATACATTTTTTCTATTTATATGCCACCAGAAACTGGAGGACACTGCTGCAACCGTCAGCGTGGAGGAGCAGGTGAAGAATCTCTTGCAGGTAATTAAGCACAGCAAGTCTTCTCCTCGGCTACATAATAGATTTGTGTAGCTTTTGTGTAGATTTGTGTTCTTCTGTTATACAGTAGTAGATTAGCACGACTTGTGTTAGTGTTTCCGTGTTCTTTATACAGTAGTAGATTAGCACAACTTGTGTTAGTGTTTCCATGTTCTTTATACAGTAGTAGATTAGCACGACTGTGTTTGTGTGTTCCTCATCAGAATTCTCAGCTGCCCCAGTTCAATGAGACATTCCTGGCCAACCTGCAGAGCCTGAAGGAACAGATGGAGGAGATTGAGTGGAAGGTATTTGCACATGTATACGTATTACATACACGCATGCACGTGCGCAAACACTCACGCACGCACGCACGCTCGATGGCACACACACACACACACACACACACACACACACACACACACACTCAATGGCACACACACACACACACACACACACACACACACACACACACACACACACACACACACACACACACACACACACACACACACACACACACGCATGCATGCATGCACGGCGCACACATGCATGCACAACCTGTGGCCTATGTTCTTATTATGTGTGTACAGGTATAATGTTTATCTAAACATGTTGTTTTCCACAGGGCTTTGAATCCTGGATGCGCCACTGGCTGATCTTCCAGATGGCCCAGCAGGCCCCTGCTCCCCCTGCTCAGAAACGTGACCTCATAGTCATGGATGACTACTAATGCTAAATTTGGAGCAGCTGTTTAGCGTGACAAAAGTGATATTCAATGTGTGTAAATGTAACGTAATTGTATACTTGTATACTATAATTGTATAAGGAGGTGAACATCACTGCACAAACGCTAATGTGTCTTTTTGTTTTGATGTTTACTGTAGTTGCACTTTTGATGTGAAAGCTGCGCTGGTCCTGATTGTATTATTTCCACGTTTATCGCCAGCCTATATCGCCAGTGAATAAACGGCTGCTGCCGAACCATTTTGAAGACTTTGGGTGAATTCTATCGCACAAGAAATGAAAAAATCGGCACGCCAATTCAGGCTCCCAAGTTTCTTTACTTTTAATCAGGTAACGTTTCGGGCCGCAGCCCTTCCTCAGACCTGAGGAAGGGCTGCGGCCCGAAACGTTACCTGATTAAAAGTAAAGAAACTTGGGAGCCTGAATTGGTGTGCCGATTTTTTCATTTCTTATATGACATTTTGATCCAGCACCCAGCCTAAAGGTATAGATGTGCGTGTCCTTTTTGACTGTTTGTTCAGCCTCCTCCACTACTGAATTCTATCGCACAACACACAATACAGGCAAAGTTCACACCGCTACATAAACATAGCATTAGATTAGTTGTAGAATGTAAGCAATACAGAAACATAACATAACTATTGTTATCGTACATCTTTATTACATCTGTGACGTCATTATTCCCGGGGCCGTTTGTTGTGACGACATGTGGGTCAACCAATAGGAAGACAGAGGGAGGGGGTTACATCTCATCCGCACAATGCAAGCTGTGACGCGCCATTGGCACTCTAGGACATCAGGGGGAGGCGTCCAAAGGCGTCCTGTGGCACTGAGTGAGTTTACATAATATGCTGAAGAAAACATGCAAACGGACATTCAGTAATTGCAAAATCTTTAATTTGCCATGGACACATTTGGACATGGACACATATTGATGACCCCGACATATTCCCTCCTAATGTGAATGAAAATAAAATCCTGGTTACCGAGGCTAATTCGATCCCCTTAATTCTCTGTCCTGGCCCTCTCTAGCCTGGCTAATAAGCCAGACTCAAATCACACTGTCGTGTGGTATTTGAGTCTGGAGATGCTGTGTATGGATCTCGTTTCCTGGGGGGGACGGGTTCAAACATTTTCTCTTTGACGCAATTGGTCAGAGCTACTGTCAGTCAAAGGTCTCAAGCATTGAACGTCACTGTACCAAAGCCCGCCCATATTGCATACCGTGTCCCGATTGGCCACACCAGTTCTCTGGTGTAGGAAATGGGCGTACAATTGAGCCTCTCCAGACCGTAATCCGCCGGCAGGCAATTATTTTTGTGCCAACGGCTGATTCGGTCTGGCTTATTAGCCAGGCTAGGCCCTCTCTGCCTCTCCACATTCCTCTACCTGAAGCCTTGACGAGCCTGAGTGTCATCACCTGGGAGGACCAGATGAACTAGGTTGGCTAACGAGCTCAAGACACTATAAAAACTCTGGGTTTAGTTGTGTGTGAACGCCTTTTCTCTTTCCTTGAGTTTGAGCTGATGTGGCATGTTCTCTGTCAGGTCCAGTCGCGTTAGTTTCTAGAGGGTTCTCATAGTGAAAGTGGGGGTCATTGGACTTCAAGAAATAGCAGATAGGGCCTATAAAGCACATAGCATGTTACATGATGTGCTATGAGGTCGTATATCTCCTATTTTAGCAATGTCCGTGTTCAACTATGTGTGTGACTATGTTTGTGTGTGACGTTAATGAGCACCAGTACCAAAAGTGGCGCTGTTGTGCCAGAGAGAGAGAGAGATAGTGCTGCACTGTTGCCTGCTAATGAGAGAGGGGGGGATTTGCACCACTCAGTTCACACGGGTGTGATTTTTTTTAAACAGACAGACATGACAAGACAGACATACAAACCTTTGACAACCTAGAAGCAAAAAGAAGAGACAGTGAAACAGAACGTGAAACAAAACTGAACAACAAAAAAGGCCAGACACTTAACAGAATTAAGTCAGTACAAAAATAAAGATAAACAATGTCATCACAGATACAATGAAACAGCATCCACGAGTCCAGAAGCTCACTAAGTTCACGTTTCCATCATCATCATTGCGGAGCATATTCAACACAACATTCATTAATAGGTTGGTAACTAAAAATACCTTTAGTTCATATTGGACCGATCTACAAGCTCACAATGTGGCACACTACACATTGAAAATGAACACAAATCTTAATATGGAGGTCCCTGGTTAGCCTCGCAACTGTGGCCAGACGCAAATCTGCCAGTGGCAAAAAAAAGAAATTCTGGCCAAGAAGTTAGGCTAGCTAGTCCCTGGTATAATGTTTCAGCTACGGGTTATGGCCATATACATCACCACTTTTCTAGTAGTCCGGCAGTCGGGGTTGTGGAGTGGGAAATTTGGTAGGCCTAAAATGTTATTGGCCTAAAATATTGTCTATAGCATAGCATATATTCATGAATGCACTTGCTTATCAGTTGCTGTCAGTATTGAGCAATCTTTTATAGGGGTTTACAGTATGTGACCTACCATTCACATCCTATATAAGGCAACAAATCAAACTTTCCTTATGCTTTAAGTAGCATAAGGAAACTAGGGGGTTTTCATGATTCTGAATCCATTCCAAGCATTAGTTTTGCACAAAATACACTCCTTGGGCTAAAAACGGCCATAGCCACTTGCCCAAATGTGCCCAAAATGTGAAATTTTTTGAACCCGCAACACACTGTCATGCTGGATTACCAGGCAGCCAAGGTGCCTGGACCGCTAAATTGGCCCAGGCCGCGACTGAGATCCATACTGTAGACATTTCTCTGAAAATGTATACATAATGTGATGTTTAATAATTAATGACCTGCTGACCCTGTATGACTGCATGGTCTTCACCACCAATTAGCTTGCACATAAGTTACACGTGTCTGGCCAACATTAATTCATTCTACAATTTGGTTGGTTGGTTGGTGCTGGGGTGTGGGGGTAAGATTTTAAAAAAGAGGCAAGGAGGCAAGCCGCTTAGCTGGCAAATAATTTGAAAGAATTTGAAATATGTTTTATTTTCGTTTGTTTATGGATATTGCTGGATATTGCTGGCTCCCTGCGGTCATTTCAAATGGCCAGCAGGAGGCGCTGAAAGTGTTAAGTAGAAGCAGACTGAGAGAGACAGACAAAGCATATATTGATCACTTTATGCTGAACAGGTAACCCACAGACCGGTGACTTGTAGACCCAGCCACCGTATGTATTCATCACTATTTTACAATGTCATGCATAATGACAAGACGCAGACACAGCCCTGGGTAGGCCACCAGGCCTGGTGGAGTATCTGCCCTCAGAGGAATGACTTTAGTGGTGTCCCACAGTGAACTTTGTAACGTTGTATAAACGTTGTATAAGTGTTGTATAAATAAAACTTTATCATCATGACTTACAGTAAAGCTGCCATATTTCAGAATCAAAGTCCACACAGGTGTGTCATGTTGGAACATTAACAGTGTTTGATCCATTTTGACTCCACGCTGGGAAGAACACAATCTGCTGCTGCTGCTAGGTAAGTGTTGAAAGAAATGTATTAAGGACCTGCTGCTACATGTAGGTAAGTGTTGAAATTAAGTGTTATTATTTATAATTAGTAAAAATTGTATGACCAAAACTGTTACTTTTCAAGAAATGTAGTTATTATTTAGTCACAAGATATTGTTCATACTTTTCATTGGTTAAAAATGTATACAACTCACAGCAGGCAAACATAACGACTCTCACATTCACTTAAAACAAGAAAAAAATAACAGCATGAAGCAAAAACAGCAGATGTACAAGCTCATGACGTGTCGCATCAAAAACTGATATTTTGGGGGTGATCTGCTCCTTTAACACAATATTAAAGATGTCTGTAGGTTTAGATGTTTATTTGTAGATCTGATCAAATGTCTTAGTCCTGTCAGCTGGGTTTATACTGTTATTACTGTCAGTAATTTGGATCCATTTGGTTCCATTTGTAGGCTACAATCTCAGAGTTACAGACCTGTAAGGGTCCATTTGGTTCCATTTGTACACTGTACAAATGGAACCATTTAATCGAGAGTAACTGGTAGTGTAGCTTACTACATTTTCCAAGTAGCTTGCCCATCACAGAACATATTCAAAAGTACAAAGTATTCAAAAGTACAAATATACTTTATTTTTCATATCAATGCATTGATGTATTAGAATTTAGAACATAAGACATTTTAAAAAGTTGTGAAAATAGCCGATCTTCAAGCTCACAAGTTTGTAAATGGTGCATTTATATAGTGCGTTTATCCAAGGCACTTTACATAGATGTGCATTACATTCACCCATTCATTCACACACCGATGGTGGAGGAAAGCTAGCAAGGCACGTGCACATCTGGACAGGAGCAATAGGGGTTCCGAGTCTTGCTCAAGCACTGGTTGAAATAGGGCTTAAGTGGTATATACTAGGCTATAAGTATGTTCCAAAAGTCGCTCCTATAGAAGTAGAAATGTAGCAGAGTCTTAAGTACAATATTTCTATTTGAAATGTGAAACTGTACTTTACTCAAGCTAAATATATTACATAACTTGACAATCATATTCCAAATACATTTACTCCTAAAATAGCAAATACCAGTCTATAATAAGACTAGTATCTTTAATGTTGAAGAACTTTAACTTTACTTATAGTATTTCCATTTATTTTTCAGTGAAACAGAAGGTCCCTGTTTCGAGTCCTGTCCTTGGCCTACAAGCTCGTCCTTGGCCTACAAGCTCGTAGCGCGCCACTCGGTGGCGCGCTACGAGCTTGTAGATCTGCTATATGTCCCTGAGAAAGATACTTAAGGCACTTCACCATTTTAATTAAGGTGAGGACGTAACAAACATGATGGAATGTGTTTTGTATTATTTATTTATTTGAAACATGATTTTCCCACACGATATCATAGTAGAGAATGTCAGTTCTTCCTGGACTACAGTGGATTACAGCATGTTTATTCTTGTACTGTAGGTCCAGTCAGACTGGCCACTCCTGCTAATGTCAATCACCTTGTAAAGACTGCTCTGAGACAGTTTCCCAAACAGTGGGCCACGTTTAGTTCTTAATTATTGTATAAAAATAAATGTAAAAAAGAAAAATAATAATAATAACAAATTCTCAATGAGTTCCCTCCACATGCACGCACACAGACATTGTGTGCACACTCGTCTGTACGTACGTTGTGCACAATCATGCTTTCAGCAGTTCCATGTGTTCTGATGTATTTCATTGACTGTAACATTGACAGGTTTAATTAAGAAAGACCTAAAGATGAGTCAGTGTGTGGAGAGAGAGGAGGGAACTGACAGACCAGAGTCTCCAACATCCAGCTGTGTGTCTAAGAAGACTAGTGGCTTCACTAATAAACCTGGACCTCCATACACACAGTATGTGAATCCTCCTATACAATATACAGATAGTAAAGAAAGAGACGTTGAAAGAGACGTTTGGCACGGGACCCAAACTACCAGTGAACATAGCAGATCTACAAGCGGTCAAGTGCACAATGCGCTGCTTCACTCATAGAGTGCCCCGGCTCTGGGGCATGTGTACAAAGAGATTATAGAACAAGAGGCGAAACTCCCATTACGTCCCATATAGTAACAACCAGTGCTTCAAGGTCAGAAGGAGTGATATACACGTGGCAGTTCAGAGCTCCTCTGTGTGGGAGACAGGCCAGAGTGATCACACAGACTCTGTTGTCGGTGATATTATTATCAGTGTTGGAATTGTAACGCCGTTATTTTCGGCAGTAAATTCGTATAGTACTCAAACGCATTCTTTTTTAATCGTACCCATATCCTGCACCTCCTTGGTAGTCTAGCGGTTAAGTCTGGTCGAGACCCAAAAGAGAGATTAGATGTTTGGCCCAGGACCCAAACTACCAGTGAAAATAGCAGATCTATACAAGCGGTCAAGCGCCCGGGACCTAAACCTAGAGATCCAGGTTCGAATCAGGCATTCGACAATACAAATGTGGAACAAATGCTTGGTGCATGCATTTTGCGTGAGTGAGTGAGTGAGTGAGTGTGTGTGTGTGTGTGTGTGTGTGTGTGTGTGCGTGCGTGCGTGCGTGCGTGCGCATGCCTGATGCCTTTTTATGATATGTATTAGGAAGATAACATTGATATTCTATTGGCTATTATGGCTAATATATACGCCCCTAATCTAGATGTCCTTGGCATTTAGATTGGGAGAGATTGATAACGGGCATAATTACCCTATTATATAAGGTGGAGACTTTAATCAGGTTTTTGAAGGATAAAGACTGTAGCAATACGTAAATTACAAAAGCTGTAGAGCTGTCGGAATATTAAACAATATTTGTAAAGACTTAGGCCTTATGGACTATTGAATGTATGGAGACTATTGAAGCCTACTAGTAGGGACTACTTTTTATTCAACCTGCCATGGGATCGATACTATAGTTAATTTCCTGATATCTCATTCTCCTGCCATTTATTGTCTCATGTGATATACTGTAGTGTCAGACCATGTGACTCTCCTCTTCTAGCAGTACTGGTAAATCAAAATCACCAAGATGGCGGCTAAATTCAAGTCTACTACAGGATAGAAATTTTAGACTATTATTGCGAGAACAAATCATTCAGGCAATCCAATATACCTACAGCCCCATCACCATCAATAGCATGGAAACACTAAAGGCCTTTCTTAGAGGTTTTATAATTCAATATGCTTCCCATAAGAAGAGGTCGCCGGTCACCGAACTGGTGTGGGAGGTCTCCAACCTACAGCGCTGTTTTGGGACAGTGCATTCAGATTGAGAATACATTTCTTTGTCAACAAAGGTTATTATAGTAGATTATAATAGAATATAATTATAATATAACACCTACTATGACCGTGCCAGGCAAGGAGGTCTACCGTAGTACCAAGGGCAAGAACACCCTGCCATAAGACTGCTGAACAATTTACAAATAAATAATATGGGGACATAAAAATAATGAATCATGAACAAACTGCTTTTATTCATTCACATGATTGTAGAAATATGTTTATGATTCCAGAAGTCTTTACAGCAGACCAGAGTCTCCAACACCCAGCTGTGTGACGATGAAGAGTGACGGGTCTAAATGCTATCCTCCTGACTTCAGTAATGAACCTGGACCTCCACACAAGTATGTGAATCTCTAAATAAAATAAATACAAAATAAATGGTGCATTTATATAGCGCCTTTATCCAAGGCGCTTTACATAGATTGTGCATTACATTCACCCATTCACACACATATTCATACACCTATGCGCGGATTGAACTGGCAACCTTGCGGTTACCATCCAGCCACCGCCGCCCCCCCCCCCCCCAATCTCTCTCTCTCTCTCTCACTCTCTCACTCACTCACTCACTCACTCACTCACTCACTCACTCACTGACTCACTCACTCACTCACTCACTCACTCACTCACTCATTGATAATCAACCTCAGGCCATGCAGAATTCCTTGTATCACCAACTGAACTATGTTCATGAGCAATTTCCTGCCTGACTATAGCAAAAAAATGCATTTATACACAACATATAGCGACGTGACACATTGTGAACTTGTAGATCGTCTATTTTTTGTGTGACACCGCAGTTCGACGAAGCAAGGCATTACTAAGTTGAATTATGGATACAACGTTTCTGCCCAACAGCAAACTCCGTTTTGTTTGGTTTGTGACAAAGGGCCTGTGAGTCAACATCTCACCTCTCTGATCCCTCCCCCAGCAGAAGCCATGTGTTGCCGGGCAGGGTAGTGGGGCCGAGGGTCAGTGGTCTTATCAAGCAACTCACCACAGCTGAGAAGAGTGCAGAAGTACCAACATTCTCCTTTCCAAGGCTCCATGGAGAGGCCTCTCTCCCCTTCATTCAGTGAGTCAGTGGTTCAAACATGTTTTGCTATTGACCAGTAGTCAATTCCTCTGTGTTGTATTGTATTGTATTGAATTCACCTTCATGCAATATAATGTTCATCGGTCATCTTTTCTTTCACTCGAAAATAAAGCTTTAACTGTGATCATCTTTAGTTATGGCCGGGCCGTTGAATAAAGCTTGTTTTGACCAAAAACACAATCTGGGAAAAGAATCAGACATAAATGTATTTTTGTAAATCTGTTTACATTGAGGCGGATTGGGACAGCGTTTTCGCTTCTGGTTCATGTCCAGGTTGTGTCCGTTGCTTCGCAACCTAGAACCATCCATACATTGGTGAAGAGCGCCATCTATTGTAAACCACTGAAAAGACCATTGAACGTAAAATACTGTCTTTGGCAGTGAAGAGTTGGATTTGAAAAGACGTAAATAGCCGTTCTTGGAGACTAACACTGTACTGCACTGTAGATGCAGCATGACAGAAATACATCACATTCAATTCAACACAATGCATCTTTTAGCCATTGGCTGAAAGAGATCCTAATGAAGTCAAAGACAACAACATACATTTTCTGTATCATAAATATAAGTAGTTTCATGTTTAGATAATTAGATGTGTACCGGTCAATGAACATAATGTGTCATGTTGGTTATCATCCTGTCAGGGTTGATCAGCAGAGACTCGGCCGTGTCTCCATGAAGAGTGACCACTCTATGGTTCGACCTGATCACTTCAAAGCTGGACACCACCCTACTGACCACAGGTCAGAATGTAAAACTGTAAAAGTCTACATATTCTTTTTTTTTATTAAACTCTACTGACGCAATTGCGTTGGGCACAGAGGCAATTGGGGCCGTCAGTACAATAAAATGATTAAGTTGACCAGCCTACGTGGGGGCCTACTAACGTCTAGTTATGCCTAGACACTGTTCAAACACCTACTACGACCGCGGGGAGGCAAGGAGGCCTACCGTAGTACAAGAACAACAGCTCCCTGCTCTCACATTATACAAATAAATAGTATGGGGACATAACAATGAAGAATCATGAACAAACTGCTTTTATTCATTCACATGATGATTGTAGAAATATTATATATGATTCCATTAGTCTTTACAGCAGACCAGAGTCTCCAACACCCAGCTGTGTGTCGATGAAGAGTGACGGGTCTGGCCTGGGCCATGGCTCAGTGGTCCAGGCACCTTGGCTGGTAATCCAGTCTGGCAGTGTGCCGCGGGTTCGACTCCCGATCCCGACGGCCTTTACTGCATGTTTTCCCCCCCATCTCTCTCCCCATTTCCTGTCAGCCTACTGTCTGTCCCTCCATAAAAATATAAAATAAAGACACAAAGAATGACTTCTGTTTAGTTACCGATAGGGTTTTAAGAAAATATCTAAACCTTTAACCTAAACAATGGCAGTGTTGTGTCTTCATCTCCAACATAGCGATGTAAACACAACAAGAAGAGATGCATTAGCAATCCTGTGGGCGCATGCGTTGGTTCGACGTACTAACAGTCCGACACATGTGTGGCTGATTAAGACTCACCTGTGGCTCCCAACATGCGTTGCCAGGAGGGACATAACAATAAAGGATCATGAACAAACTGCTTTTATTCATTCACATATTGATTGTAGAAATATTTTGTATGATTCCAGAAGTCTTTACAGCAGACCAGAGTCTCCAACACCCAGCTGTGTGTCGATGAAGAGTGACGGGTCTAAATGCTATCCTCCTGACTTCAGTAATGAACCTGGACCTCCACACACAAAGTAAGATCACAGATCTCTGGGAACTCCAACTGGAAAGATACAAAGAATGACTTCTGTTTAGTTACCGATAGGGTTTTAAGAAAATATCTAAACCTTTAACCTAAACATATGGCATAAATGATGAGGGTCGCTGTAGCTGACATTTATGGAGATGTAGTATTGTTCTGAATCATCTCCTCCTTGGTACACAGTTCTAGTGTGGCTGAATCCTCCCCAGTAGCCTACACAGTTCTAGTGTGGCTGAATCCTCCCCAGTAGCCTACACAGTTCTAGTGTGGCTGAATCCTCCCCAGTACACAGTTCTAGTGTGGCTGAATCCTCCCCAGTACACAGTTCTAGTGTGGCTGAATCCTCCCCAGTACACAGTTCTAGTGTGGCTGAATCCTCCCCAGTAGCCTACACAGTTCTAGTGTGGCTGAATCCTCCCCAGTAGCCTACACAGTTCTAGTGTGGCTGAATCCTCCCCAGTACACAGTTCTAGTGTGGCTGAATCCTCCCCAGTACACAGTTCTAGTGTGGCTGAATCCTCCCCAGTAGCCTACACAGTTCTAGTGTGGCTGAATCCTCCCCAGTAGCCTACACAGTTCTAGTGTGGCTGAATCCTCCCCAGTAGCCTACACAGTTCTAGTGTGGCTGAATCCTCCCCAGTAGCCTACACAGTTCTAGTGTGGCTGAATCCTCCCCAGTACACAGTTCTAGTGTGGCTGAATCCTCCCCAGTAGCCTACACAGTTCTAGTGTGGCTGAATCCTCCCCAGTAGCCTACACAGTTCTAGTGTGGCTGAATCCTCCCCAGTACACAGTTCTAGTGAGGCTGAATCCTCCCCAGTACACAGTTCTAGTTAGGCTATACTGCATCTTAGGCTATGCAGTTATGTTGATGATGAGAGGTCAATGCGATCTGTTACAATATGTGGCATTTTGCTATCATTTGTCCACAAACTGTTCAAACACCTACAGTACTACGATCACGGGCAGGCAAGGAGGCCTACTATAGTACCAAGGGCAAAAACATCAGCTCCCTGCTCTCACATTATACAAATAAATAGTATGGGGACATAACAATAAAGAATCATGAACAAACTGCTTTTATTCATTCACATGATGATTGTAGAAATATTTTGTATGATTCCAGAAGTCTTTACAGCAGACCAGAGTCTCCAACACCCAGCTGTGTGTCGATGAAGAGTGACGGGTCTAAATGCTATCCTCCTGACTTCAGTAATGAACCTGGACCTCCACACACAAAGTAAGATCACTGATCTCTGTGAACTTAAACTGGAAAGACACAAAGAATGACTTCTGTTTAGTTACCGATAGGGTTTTAAGAAAATATCTAAACCTTTAAACTAAACAATGGCAGTGTTGTGTCTTCATCTCCAACATAGCGATGTAAACACAACAAGAAGAGATGCATTAGCAATCCTATGGGCGCATGCGTTGGTTCGACGTACTAACAGTCCGACACATGCGTGGCTGATTAAGACTCACCTGTGGCTCCCAACATGCGTTGCCAGGAGGGACATAACAATAAAGGATCATGAACAAACTGCTTTTATTCATTCACATATTGATTGTAGAAATATTTTGTATGATTCCAGAAGTCTTTACAGCAGACCAGAGTCTCCAACACCCAGCTGTGTGACAATGAAGAGTGACGGGTCTAAATGCTATCCTCCTGACTTCAGTAATGAACCTGGACCTCCACACACAAAGTAAGATCACAGATCTCTGGGAACTCCAACTGGAAAGATACAAAGAATGACTTCTGTTTAGTTACTGATAGGGTTTTAAGAAAATATCTAAACCTTTAACCTAAACATATGGCATAAATGACATTTATGGAGATTTAGTATTGTTCTGAATCATCTCCTCCTTGGTACACAGTTCTAGTGTGGCTGAATCCTCCCCAGTAGCCTACATAGTTCTAGTGTGGCTGAATCCTCCCCAGTAGCCTACACAGTTCTAGTGTGGCTGAATCCTCCCCAGTAGCCTACACAGTTCTAGTGTGGCTGAATCCTCCCCAGTAGCCTACACAGTTCTAGTGTGGCTGAATCCTCCCCAGTAGCCTACACAGTTCTAGTGTGGCTGAATCCTCCCCAGTAGCCTACACAGTTCTAGTGTGGCTGAATCCTCCCCAGTAGCCTACACAGTTCTAGTGTGGCTGAATCCTCCCCAGTAGCCTACACAGTTCTAGTGTGGCTGAATCCTCCCCAGTAGCCTACACAGTTCTAGTGTGGCTGAATCCTCCCCAGTAGCCTACACAGTTCTAGTGTGGCTGAATCCTCCCCAGTACACAGTTCTAGTGTGGCTGAATCCTCCCCAGTACACAGTTCTAGTGAGGCTGAATCCTCCCCAGTAGCCTACACAGTTCTAGTGTGGCTGAATCCTCCCCAGTAGCCTACACAGTTCTAGTGTGGCTGAATCCTCCCCAGTAGCCTACACAGTTCTAGTGTGGCTGAATCCTCCCCAGTAGCCTACACAGTTCTAGTGTGGCTGAATCCTCCCCAGTACACAGTTCTAGTGTGGCTGAATCCTCCCCAGTAGCCTACACAGTTCTAGTGTGGCTGAATCCTCCCCAGTAGCCTACACAGTTCTAGTGTGGCTGAATCCTCCCCAGTACACAGTTCTAGTGAGGCTGAATCCTCCCCAGTACACAGTTCTAGTTAGGCTATACTGCATCTTAGGCTATGCAGTTATGTTGATGATGAGAGGTCAATGCGATCTGTTACAATATGTGGCATTTTGCTATCATTTGTCCACAAACTGTTCAAACACCTACAGTACTACGATCACGGGCAGGCAAGGAGGCCTACTATAGTACCAAGGGCAAAAACATCAGCTCCCTGCATTCTACATTATACAAATTAATAGTATGGGGACATAACAATGAAGAATCATGAACAAACTGCTTTTATTCATTCACATGATGATTGTAGAAATATTATGTATGATTCCAGAAGTCTTTACAGCAGACCAGAGTCTCCAACACCCAGCTGTGTGTCGATGAAGAGTGACGGGTCTAAATGCTATCCTCCTGACTTCAGTAATGAACCTGGACCTCCACACACAAAGTAAGATCACTGATCTCTGTGAACTTAAACTGGAAATATACAAAGAATGACTTCTGTTTAGTTACCGATAGGGTTTTAAGAAAATATCTAAACCTTTAACCTAAACAATGGCAGTGTTGTGTCACCATCTCCAACATAGCGATGTAAACACAACAAGAAGAGATGCATTAGCAATCCTATGGGCGCATGCGTTGGTTCGACGTACTAACAGTCCGACACATGCGTGGCTGGTTAAGACTCACCTGTGGCTCCCAACATGCATTGCCGGTTAAGACACACAGCGGTTTAAGACTCACCTGTGGCTCCCAACATGCGTGGCCAGGATAACAATAAAGAATCATGAACAAACTGCTTTTATTCATTCACATGATGATTGTAGAAATATTTGTATGATTCCAGAAGTCTTTACAGCAGACCAGAGTCTCCAACACCCAGCTGTGTGTCGATGAAGAGTGACGGGTCTAAATGCTATCCTCCTGACTTCAGTAATGAACCTGGACCTCCACACACAAAGTAAGATCACTGATCTCTGGGAACTCCAACTGGAAAGATACAAAGAATGACTTCTGTTTAGTTACCGATAGGGTTTTAAGAAAATAACCTAAACAATGGCAGTTTTGTGTCTTCATCTCCAACATAGTGAAGAAATGCATTAGCAATCCTACAGTTGCCACCAGTTGCCTGTGTTGTATCATAAATTATACATAATTACAATAATTACATTAGAAAACCTACAGTTGTCACCAGTTGACTGTTGTCTCCCACAATGTCCAAATGCTTAGGAGAAAAGGGGAAAAAAAATATTTTCAGGAACAGAAATGACGAATAGATTCCAGCTTAATGTCTCTGATTATTAATTATTATTATTATTACAATCTATTAATAATAATACAATGATTGTGTCTTCATCTCCACAGAGAGAGATTCAGAACCACACCTGAACCAAAGACATCCAGTCAAACCACAAGTGGACAAAGTAAGACTGGACACATTTTACTCAAATTCACATTTCAAATAAATTTGTGAAATAGCAGACATCAATAAGACATCATCAGGTTAAATGTCAAAATTGTATTCCTGTATCAATGTTCAAATACCACTGCTGTTAAACATGACTACATGTAGACAAAAAAATTAATTTTCTGCCTGTGCTTTATACATATAGTTGTAATGCTATGGTACGTTATAAGATGTACATTAGCCTGAATGTTTAAAATGTCTTCCTTGTCTTGTCATAACAGATGTCAGTCTGCAGGAGCATTTAAGTGTTTATAAGATCAGTTTGAACAGTCTTGATCGAGTGACAGAACACATCTCTGAAGAGACAGGAACCTCCCTCAGCAGAATCTACACAGAGCTCTACATCATAGTGGGAGAGAGTGAAGGGGTTAATAACCAACATGAGGTGTGGCAGCTAGAGATACTTTCCAAGAAGACCCTCCATGACACACCATTCAACTGCTGTGAGATATTTAAGCACCTCCTCCCTGACAGAGAGACACCCATCAGATGTGTTCTGACCATGGGCATCGCTGGCATTGGAAAAACATTCTCTGCGCGTAAGTTCACTCTGGACTGGGCAAAGGGTTTGGAAAATCAAGACATCAATCTCCTGGTTCCCTTTTCATTCCGTGAGCTGAATTTGGTCAGAGATGAGCAGCACAGTCTTCTCACACTCATCCATGTTTTCCACCCAACATTAAAGAAGGTCACAGCAGAGCAGCTCGCTACCTGGAAGGTTGGCTTCATCTTTGATGGTCTTGATGAAAGCAGGTTTTCATTCAACTTCGACAACAACGACATTGTTTGTGATGTCAAAGTGACAACATCAGTGGATGTGCTGTTGACAAATCTCATCAAGGGGAATCTGCTCCCCTCAGCTCTCCTCTGGATAACCACCAGACCTGCAGCAGCCAATCAGATCCCTCCTGCATGTGTTGACATGGTGACAGAAGTACGAGGGTTTACAGACTCCCAGAAGGAGGAGTTCTTCAGGAAGAGATTCAGTGACGAGAAGCTGGCCAGCAGAATCATCTCACACATGAAGACATCAAAGAGCATCCACATCATGTGTCACGTCCCAGTCTTCTGTACGATGACCGCTACCGTTTTGGAGGACATGGTGAAGACAGACGAGACTGTGCAGCTGCCCAAGACCCTGGTTGCTATGTACATCCACTACCTGTTGGTTCAGATAAACATGAAGAAGCAGAAGTATGATGAGACACATGAGGTGAATCAGCAGCAGTTCATGAAGACTGACAGGGATGTTCTTCTGAAACTGGGCAGGCTGGCATTTGGACATCTGGAGAAAGGTATCATCATGTTCTACCAAGAAGACCTGGAAGAGTGTGGTCTTGATGTGAAAGACGCCTCGCTGTACTCAGGAGTGTGCACAGCGATCTTCAGAAGAGAGGGTGTGCTCTTCCAGAAAATGGTCTACAGCTTTGTTCATCTGAGCATCCAGGAGTTTCTGGCTGCAGTCTACCTATTCCACTGTTTCACACAGAGGAACATGGAGGTCCTGAAGACATTCCTGGATGATGATGATGATGATGATGATGATGATCATGATATTGAATTCAGCCGTGGAATCACCAATGACAGTTCCCTCTCTGACTTCCTGGAGGCTGCTATGAAAAAATCTTTGCAGAGTAAAAATGGCCACCTGGACCTCTTTGTCCGCTTCCTTCATGGCCTCTCACTGGATTCCAACCAGAGTCTGTTAGAAGGCCTGTTGGGTCAGACAGAGAACAGTCCAGAGGAGATCCAGAAAGCCATCACCAACCTGAAGGAGATGAATGATTACAGGTTCTCTCCTGACAGATGTATCAACATCTTCCACTGTTTGATGGAGATGAACGACCCCTCAGTAAGTCAGGGGATCCAACAGTACCTGGAGTCAGAGAACAGATCAGGGAAGGAACTCTCTCTAACCCAGTGTTCAGCTCTGGCTTCCATGCTGCTGATGTCAGAGGAGGTTCTGGAGGAGTTGGACCTGGAGAAATACAACACATCAGAGGACGGGCGATGGAGACTGATCCCAGCTGTGAGGAACAGCAGAAAAGCTCGGTTAGTAGCCATATAAATGAATGGCTACAATAGAGAAAATATATCATAAATAAATACTGAAACCAAGTATATGCATGTACCTGTGTAAACTCTTAATTTCCATATTTGTATTTATTCGAACCCAGGCTGCACCACAGGCAACCTCTTTGACAGTGAATGTGGTCTGATGTGTTTTGAATTGATCATCTCTGATTTTACATTGAATCTATAATTACAGACTTGTTGGCTGTAAACTCAAAAGGGAACACATTGAAGTTGTGGCTTCAGCTCTCAGTTCGAATCCATCCCATCTACGACACCTGGACTTAAGTTACAACAACCTGGTGGGCCTGGAGCTGCTGGATGCTGCATCGAAGAGCCCACATTGTAGACTGGAAACTTTAAGGTCAGATTAATTCACAATTAAGTATTATGTGATTAAAATATGAATATACTTTACTTGAAGAGTGTGAGTAAGGTTGATATAATATCATTGTTCACAGCTGTGGTCGTTGGCACAGTGTGTCTCAGTTCCTCATACTGTGTCCACATTGTCCAGGACGCTGCTGCCGTGTCAAACACTCTGGGACTCTGAAAGTTTAGAGCATCCTGAGTTGTAGATCTTACTAGAGTGGAGCAACATCAGCGTGTTGTATTCCAATCAAATGAGAACAGTAGAAGGTTCTGAGCACATTTCAGTTAAACTATGTGTTAATCACGGCCGCTTATTTACCCAAAGGCATGCACATTTCAGGCAGCACCAGCAGGGAACCTCCTTGACAGTGAATGTGGTCTGATGTGTTTTGATCATCTCTGATTTTACATTTAATATGTAATTACAGACTTGTTGGCTGTAATCTCCAAAAGGAACACATTGAAATTGTGGCTTCAGCTCTCAGTTCTAATCCATCCCATCTACGACACCTGGACTTAAGTTCCAACAACCTGATGGACCTGGAGCTCCTGGATGCGGCATTGAAGAGCCCACATTGTAGGCTGGAAACGTTAAGGTCAGATTAATTCACAATAGGCCTAATTGTATATCAGTGATGTATTATGTGATTATAATGTGAATACTGTGGTATTTGAAGAGTGTTATCATATCATATCATAAACACACATTGAATAGAATAATGATACAGTGACTACATGGATATCTATAATTGAGATAAATTCACCTAAAACCTCTTAATGTCTTAGCCTCTGACAATTTCCAATCAGACCAGTCAGAGACTCCCACTCTTCTTTTGGAGCAGGTTATGGTTTATCATCTGAGGTCCCTGTCTGTCTGTCTGTCTGTCTGTCTGGCTGGCTGGCTGGCTGGCTGGCTGGCTGGCTGGCTCCTGCTCCAAACCCTTTTCACATTAAGGCCCTATATATTCTATATTCTCTAAATGTGTTGACTTCTTGTAACTTAACTTATGTATATTTGTACCAATAATTGGGGACCACCTGGAACCCCCTCAAGGACCACTGGTGGTCCCCAGATCACTGGTTGAAACCACTGCTTTTATAGATGGCTGTAAGCTGCAGGTTCATTCAGGGAAAGTTCTATTTTCAGTTTACTTTTTTTTTTTTTTTTTCATTTAGACTGATTCACTGCTGGTTGTCAGAGAGAAGCTGTGAAGTTCTGGCCTCAGCTCTCAGCTCCAATCCTTCATATTTGAGAGAATTGGACTTGACTTTGAACGGCCTGCAGGATTCTGGTATGGAGCTTCTATGTGCAGGAGTGAAGAGTCCAAATTGTCACCTGCAGACCCTGAGGTAAATAGAGTTTTTCCGTTTTCTGTGTGGATCTGTACTTGAGCATCAAGTTTGAGTTTGTTAAAGTCTTGATTTCTATGCAGGTTGTCAGGCTGTGGGATCACAGAGAAAGGCTGTTCTTCTCTGGCTTCAGCTGTGGCCCTCAACCCCTCCTCCCATCTGAAGCATGTGGACCTCAGCTGTAACCACCCACAAGGAGATGCTGTACAGACGCTGCTCTCTGCTGGACTAGAGACTGTCAAGTGAGTAGACTTGGACTGTGTCCATGTTGGTTAGTGCAGCGATGTCCTTGACTTGTTTCATGTCCAGAGGCTGAGTAGGCCAGCCTGGTGAAATGAGAATGCAATGACTACAAAATTACTTAGATAGATTGACCCAACAGTTTTGGGAGTACATTGTTTAGTATATAATGAATGTGGATATAGTTAATGTCCATCATTGATTAAAATGAAGACGTTAGACAAAAAATCACACCCGTGTGAACTACACATTTATTGTTGTGACGTCACATACTAACCATAGCAACCATGCTCATTTTTGAGTGGTGTAAACCACTCCTACAACTGGCTTTGTTAGTCTGTCTGTCTGTCTGTGCTCAAAAAATGAGCATGGTTGCTACGGTCACCCAGTTCACCCGGGTGTGATTTCATTACGTCAGACATTACGTCAGACCACAGCTGATCAGGCTATATAAGACCTTACACCACTCAGTTCACACAGGTGTGATTTTTTTGGTTGCTAACCATAGCAACCATGCTCGTTTTTTTGGTACGAACAAACACGGGTACACGGGTACAAAGCCAGTTGTTTGAGTGGTTTGCACCACTCAAAAACTAAACAAAAACCCCAATTATCTTCAGTTCTGCAGCTTCTCTGTATGCCACACAGGGGATGGGGGTGGAGTTAGGAGGTTTAAACGTCAGAAACAATTTTTAATACTTCCCACTGGTTCAATACTTGTAAAACCCACAGACAAACATAAAGGGTGTTCAATTGCACTGGTTTTGTAAAGACATTAAAAAAATAATAGTTGGAGGCAGGAGGCCTAATGGACTCTAATGAGGAGGAATATGTCTCTCCATTTATATTCAACCCTACAGAAGTCAGGCATGTCTACAACATACAATGTTAAAAATACTAGGCTTTTAAGAATCCAGTTAAAACTGGATGGATGGATGGATGGATGGATGGATGGATGGATGGATGGATGGATGGATGGATAGATGGATAGATGGATAGGTAGATGACAGATGTAATGTCACTGAATATTCTTATAAAAGACAGACTTCATCAGCTGGTGTGATTTAACGATGTGACTACAATAGGAATACAAGGTTGAAAGTAAAGTGGTTAAAAACAGATTCATAACTAGATAAAGTGCCCCTCGGGGCACAGGTCTCCACCAGGGCAGGTCAGTTTGTGGCCTCCTGGTGGCCAATGTGAAAAGGGTGCCATTTCTTCTTACGCCTTGGATGGCAATTGGATGATTTGAGGCATTTTGTTCCAAAAATGGGTTTTGCAAAAATCCACCTGTTGGTGGCGCTATAACAGGTCAATGTGAAAAGGGTGGGATATATTCCTCAGCCTAGTAGGAAAGTCTGTGAAAGATTTCACGTAAATTGCACGCTGCGTTCATGATTTGAGGCTTTTTGTTCAAACGGGCCAATCCTGCAAACCTTTAAAGACAATGTTAGCCATTTAGGATGGAATATGAAATATTGGACAGATCCGTCTTGAACACATGACTATAGAGATAATGTGTAACGATTTGCGGGATTTTTGGTCAGAATCTGGAGGAGTAATATTAAAAAAATGTTTTTCAAAAGTCGGCCTCCTGGTGGCGCTATAACAGACGGACGGACACACACACACACGGACACACGGACACACACACACGGACCGAGTGCAGAACATACTCTCTCCCCATGCCTTCGGCCTGATGGAGACAATAACAAAAGTTTCTGATCTACAAGCTTACAGCCAGTTGTTTAGCTGGGTTTAAGTGGTTATAACATTTTTGTCAGAATTCTAACTTATTTATGTGATTTCAATCATTCCAACATTCTATTATGGTAACAGAAATGTTTCAACTGGTTTACACAGAAGCTGTAGCATTTCGATCATTGTGCAATGTGACAAACCAAAGTGTAACATTTGTTCTGTTTCTGTTTCGTCCTACAGTGTGAATCATGGCGGAGAACACTGGATAGACCACTGGATGAATCCTGTACTCCTTTCAAGATGTGAGTGTCTGTCTGTCTGTGTGTGTGTGTGTGTGTGTGTGTGTGTGTGTGTGTGTGTGTGTGTGTGTGTGTGTGTGTGTGTGTGTGTGTGTGTGTGTGTGTGTGTGTGTGTGTGTGTGTGACTCAGTTTTTAATGTTTACTGTGTTGTTTTTTCTCATCAGATTTCCGTCGTCTCACAATGGACACAAACACAGCATGGAGAACCCTCTCTCTGTCTGAGAACAACAGGAAGGTGACACGTGGAGGACAGGATCAGAACTATCCTCCTCATCCTGACAGATTCGATGCACAGAACCAGTTCCTGTGTACAGAAGGTCTGACTGGACGCTCTTTCTGTGAGGTAGAGTGCAGTGGAGGGGTTGATCAGGTAGCATTGACTTACAGAGCAATCGGCAGGAAAGGACATGGTTATGACTGTCTGCTTGGATACAACGACAAGTCCTGGAGTCTAAACTGTTGTATCAGAGGTAACAATTACAGTGTCGTGCACAATTGTAAGGAGACTATCCTCCCGGTCAGCTACTCTAGAGGCTGCAACAGAGTAGCAGTGTACCTAGATAGTCCCGCTGGGACTCTGTCCTTCTATACAGGGTCAAAGTACACTCTGACACACCTGTACACCTTCCAAAACACATTCACTGAACCTATGTATGTTGGGTTCAGGTTTAACCCTTACTCCACCGCCGTCGCCTCAGTGTTTCTGTGTGAGCAGAGATAGTCTCTATGCGAGGGTGAAATCAGGTCACCATGTGACCTGATTCTTATAGATGAGAGAGTTACGACAACCCCAGCTTCATGGGGTGCCAAAAGTCAACTCTGAACTTGGTAGATCTGCTTTCAGCTTCTGTGGCCCTAACACATGGAATGACCGGCAGACAACATTGAGATTAACCACTTGGGTACCCTTGAGTCGTTTTAGAACCTTGGTGACCAAACAGATGCCCACCATAATTGTTTTTCCTAATTCTCTGATGTATTGTGATGTTGTATTATATGTACCATTACCATTACTCGACGACACTGAAAATTACTTTAATTACTCAGTGTATTTCGGAGACTAAATAAATCTTGAATAAATGAATGAATGAAAAAACGTTACTCCCGAGCCGTGAGGCCCGTGGAGTTGGCTTCTGCTATTTTTGTACTCTGAAATAAATGGACCTGAACAACATCTTCATCTGCCTGTTTCTCAAAACTACTTCTGCACCATTTTAGCCTACGTTTGAAAATATACAACATGATCAAGAACGATCTGTCTGATTCTGATCTAAGATTGACATCTACAATTTGCAGGTGTGGCCTGTTTTTTTTAACAAAATGCCTCAAATCATGAACTTTCCACTATGTTGGGGAACAAATACCACCCCAGAGGATGAGCAAGCTAACTGTATCTGTACATGTCTACAGGGGTATTGTCCATTGTGCACTGTCTATTTGTGTAACTGCACTGTACTGTATGCAATGTTTTTCTCTGTGTATGGGACCCCCTCTAAAATGAGATGCTGCATCTCAACTTGGGGCTATCCTTTCAATACAATTCTGAGCAAAAAGTTGTCATGAAGACAGGGTTGACCTATATAAACTATTATATCTATATTTAATCACAGGCACCATGCGTGCACACATATACATCATAGTGGGCTAGTAGAGCCCATTGTGATAGAGGCTCAGCCGGTCCGAGCTCTTAATTGATCCCTTTAAACTTCATGGGCCCTCTCTCTCTCGTCACTGTAATTTCACAATGTGCTAATTGAATTTAGATCGATCACAAAATGTATTACTCACAGACTGTTATGACCCTGGGTCATTATGTGTAGTTTTCTTGTAGGTTTCTTCCCTCTTTGTGTGTGTGTGACTGAGTGGTGAGTGGTGTAAATGGTGAATGAGTGGTGGTGGCGGCTGAGTGTGACTGGCTGATTAGTAGGTTGAACCTTGCAGGTGATTGGCTCCTGGCTTGCTGGTCTGGAGTATAAAGCTGCCTACCTTCTGATCTTCAGATGTCTTGCATGCCAGTCTCCCAACCACACCAGTCTGATGTTTTAAGTGTTTTTAGTTAGCCATACCAGTATTTTAGGAAGTTTCACTGTTAACATGGTTTAGTCTTCGTAATGTAGGGGTGGGCGTCCTTTCTTTTGTGTTCTTTGTTAATCATGTGTTTCTTTAGTTGATGTTAGGTAAGATACGTGTTTGTTTTGTGTTTGGAGAAGGTAAGCATAGGTTTTCTTTTAGTTAATGTTCTGTACAGGTGCCCACCCCGAGGTAATTTATCCCTTGTATCTGATGCAACTGTAACTTTGGCTTTTCAACTGGTGTTGGCTGACTATAATTTGGGAACTAGGTAGGAGGGAGACCATTTTTGTGTTACACCTGGTGACCCCTAGGCCGGGTTGTAACACAGACACTTATAGATAATTATAGGTAATCAAGCGAAATACTTAATAACAGCAACTGCTATTTGTATGCTGCCAACTTTCCATCATGAACAGTTTTTTTTAGTCGTGGGTTTGAGTAGCGAGGCTATATATATATATATATATATATATATATTGTATGTATATATATATATATTTATGTGTCTTATTCCCGGGGCAGCTTGCCCTCTCGGCTGTGACGACACACATGTGGGTCAATAGGAAGACAGTCACTGTTTCCACACCTGAGCGGAAAACGACCGACAGTCGCGGACAGAAGAAGCTGTCCGCAGCTTCTTTTCCGAGTTTTTAGACAGCTGGTGGATGGAAAAGAAGCTCCACCTCCGCGGCTGACTGCCGCGACGGACAGATTCCCGGAAACGCTCTCCTCCGCGGCAGTCAGCCGCGGAGGAGAGTGTTTCCGGTGTGAAAAATCACACCTATGTGAAGTGAGGGGTGCTCTTATCATTATACATCATCATACATCTCACACATCTCATGAACAACTGAATTTATGTGAATGGTTGGCCAATTTCCTCGTCTACATATGATGTAGGTGCTGCCACACGGTCAAAAGAGCTGCGCACGTTCTCGGCTGCGCGCTGCTTAAAGCTTGAGTTTTTAGACAGCTGGTGGATGGAAATTAAGCTCCACCTCCGCCGAAGACTTGCGCGACGGCCAGATTCCCGGAAACGCTCTCCTCCGCTCAAGTCTTCGGCGGAGGTGGAGCTTAATTTCCATCCACCAGCTGTCTAAAAACTCGGAATTTAAGCTGCGCGCAGCTTAAGAAGTGCGCAGCTTAAGAATGTTTTGCGCTATGGTGTGGAGACGGTGTGTACATTTTCCCTTCATTAGCAATGGCATTTAATGTTTGTTGCCACACATTTATGTCATATTTGAGGGACATATGACCTAATTTCACCTTCAACAGATATATATACAAGCTCATAGTGTGTGTGCTGTGAGATCATAGATCTGCTATTTTTGAAGCTCTGAAACAAAAAATAGAAATACCTTTAGTTTATATTGGGCCGATCTACAAGCTCACAATGTGTCGCACTACTTAGGTACTTTGATGAAAAGAAGATTAACACAAATCTTCCTTCATGGAGGTCCCTGGTACAGCGTTTCAGCTATGAAACGCAAACTTGTGTGTCTGTGTGAGCACGGATGAGCACGGAAGTACCACGCCAATACCGCTGGATGGCACTGTTGAGCAGCGACACACACACACACACACACACACACACACACACACACCAGGGAGTAGGGCAGTACAGTACAGTACAGTACAGTATAGTACAGTACAGCACAGCACCACTCACTTTAGACGGGTCTGATTTTTATTTTGTAGTTTTATTGCGTTCCCTTCCCCGTTTTATTTTGTATTATGTTTCATTGTGTTTAGGGAGTTATTCTGTACTGTAGCTACATCTGCATTTTGCAATTCTCAGATGTCTTGTAATATCTTATCTCTGTATTAATATTTTTTAATATCATCCTATATATCAACATGTTTGATGTACAATAAACCTGAACTATTTGAATACAGTATGTAGAAGGGAGTTCCAGCCACGCCTCTAGCCTATGGCAGGCCAGTCTGGTGCATCTCAGGAGCAGGACAGATAACATGCGAACAAGAAGGCACTGGAGCAGCTCAGACGATTTAGGCCCTTACTTAATTACATCTTCTGCACCCTGTTATAATAAAATAAGGGCCTAAATCGTCTGAGCTGCTCCAGTGCCTTCTTGTTCGCAAGCCCTAGTACAGTATGTTATGAACTTCATGTTGCTCTTCCAAACAGGCTTTCTCTGGCCAGACCAGTGAAAGTGTGGTCTGTCTGACATATTAATTATTCAGAACGGTGTAAGCGGAGCCTAATGGCCTACTGTATAGCAGTGGTTCTCATGAACACCACAGTAAACAAAGCTCTTCCTCTGTTAAGATGGATGCACCGGTAAGTACGATATCGCTATGCTGTAGCCTACGAGAAGGAAGTGTAATGTAAAGCCATTGTGGGTTGTATGGGCTTTTCTTTCTTTGTATAACCAATTACTTCTGTATTTGGTTTTCATCTGTACAGAGCGTATCTAAGGGAGATCACAGAGTAACAGAAGGAGGTGAACTAATCCCAGGTAAAGAAGGGACCACATGTGCAAGTAAATACTTTGATGTGCTGGTTTCTGTGTACATGTATGTTCATCTCCAGAGAGTACTGTGTAATATAAGGCTGTAAGATATATTGAAAATGCACGTTCATTGAAGTATCATCATGTGAGGTATACATATCGCGAGAGACGGCATTTATCGAGGTAAATAAATGGCATATTATGTCTATTTGCCAATTGAGGAATCCCATCTGAAAAGCACCATGGAGTGGAGATCGAACTCATCGAAGTATAAATAAAGCTGCTCCTCCCCGCCCCACTCAACTGAAGGTTTTCTGTTAATATTATCAAGTACTTCCCACTGTAGTCCCTCATGGAAATACTACTCCCCAAATAAAAAAGGACAATTTTATTTTTCCATCCTGAATGGCAGCAGGCCTAATATTATTGTTGCATGCAGGCTATGTGCAATAATGCAACTGAAAGTCAAAGTTCAGACGCATATGCATTATATTGCCTTTTGTTAGGCTAGATATTTGTTTTACTGTACATATTGAATTAATATATCTTTTTTATCTATTGAACTTATCGTGAGTCAAATTGTTATCGAGGTGGTAGGCTATTCAACAACATTATCGAATCGCATGCTTTTCTACTATCGTGCAGCCTTATTACTGTGTCTTTATCTTGTTAACAGAGGGTACAGATGGTTTAGTTGTTGGCGAAGAAGACCGAAAGAGTGTGGATGACAAATCTGGAAAGGAAGCGGTAAAATATCAATTTAGCTGCATGTATTCATCACCTCAAATAAATGCAGTATCTAGTACATGTCTCTAATATATGGTATGTCTCTAATAATATAAATCTAGACAATATGCAGGCAAACACAACTCAGATCAATTTAAGCAGATCCTAATCGGCCTATAGCGGCAGTTCACATGAAGCACTGGAAACATATTCTCTTCCTCTGTTAAAACGGATGCACCGATAAGGGTAACCGTAAGGCTCTGATATACTGTACTAAGTACTCTACTGTGTGAGTAATGTACGACTGAGACAGCAACGCAAATGGGGAACATAGAGGCCTATTATTATTTATTTGCGATGAGAGGAGTTAAGTAATAATTTGAAGGAACTGTCTCATGCAAATTAAGCCATCATAGTTTGTAGGGCTTTTTTAACATCAATTTCTTCTGTATGGCTTGGTTTTCATCTGTGCAGAGCATATCTGATGAAGACCAGAGAGTTACAGTGGAGGTTGAACTAATCCCAGGTAAAGAAGGGACCAAACATACATACTTCTGGCATGTATGTTCATCTCCAGAGAGTACTGTGTCTTTATCTTGTTAACAGACACAGAGGGTACAGATGGTCTCATTGTTGGCGAAGAAGACAGAAAGAGTGTGGATGACAAATCTGGAAAGGAAGAGGTAAAATGTCAGTTAAGCTGCATGTTATTCATCACCTCAAATCAATTCAGTCTTATGCATTCATGGCTAATGTGGCATGTTTTTTTCTGTCTGTCTGTCTGTCTGTCTGTCTGTCTGTCTGTCTGTCTGTCTGTCTGTCTGTCTGTGAAAGCAAAAGGGCGGAACAAATAAGACAGACAAAAAGAAAGCCTCAATCCCTCCCACCCATTACTGCTCAGTGACACTGAGCAGTAATGCATTAAATAAAGTAGCAAGATGAAATGCTGTCATGGGAAACAACAACACTTGAGATGATGATGACAGTACAGTCAACCACATCAATGGTATCCTGTCCATCAGGTGATTCTATTCAAGTAACGGAGGAGGGGCAGCCAGACCTTATCAAATTGTCTCCGTTAAGAATTATTCTCTCAAGGTGAAGTGTACTAGTCATTTCAAGCCAATGTTTAAATGCATGAGCTTCTTCCTTTTTCCAGGTTCTTTCTATTGATCCATTTATAACTGCAGACAACATGCAAATATATGATAAACACAACTCGGATCAATTTAAGCAGATCCCACCGGCCCACTAGGATTTATCATCTCCTCCTGTTAAAGAGGGATGCGACCTAGTAAGTACTATACCATTTATCATCTCCTCCTGTTAAAGAGGGATGCGACCTAGTAAGTACTATACCATTTATCATCTCCTCCTGTTAAAGAGGGATGCGACCTAGTAAGTACTATACCATTTATCATCTCCTCCTGTTAAAGAGGGATGCGACCTAGTAAGTACTATAACATTTATCATCTCCTCCTGTTAAAGAGGGATGCGACCTAGTAAGTACTATACCATTTATCATCTCCTCCTGTTAAAGAGGGATGCGACCTAGTAAGTACTATACCATTTATCATCTCCTACTGTTAAAGAGGGATGCGACCTAGTAAGTACTATACCATTTATCATCTCCTACTGTTAAAGAGGGATGCGACCTAGTAAGTACTATACCATTTATCATCTCCTCCTGTTAAAGAGGGATGTGACCTAGTAAGTACTATACCATTTATCATCTCCTCCTGTTAAAGAGGGATGCGACCTAGTAAGTACTATACCAAACATTTATCATCTCCTCCTGTTAAAGAGGGATGCGACCTAGTAAGTACTATACCATTTATCATCTCCTCCTGTTAAAGAGGGATGCGACCTAGTAAGTACTATACCAAATGTACAACGGTTTGCCACGCAAATGGAGAACGGATTAGTTTGTGATGAGAATAAGTACAGTATGGAGTATGGATTTTAATAATAACTTTATTTATATAGCACCTTTCCAAAAACAAGTTTACAAAGTGCTTTACATATAATAATAGCAGTACAAATACAATAAGAATAAAACAAAAAACATGTAAACACAATTAAGACATTTCATAAAAAGGCTGTGCAATAAAGGTGAGTTTTTAACTGTGATTTAAAAGAGGATACTGAGTTTGTCAGCCTAAGATCCTCAGGCAGTGAGTTCCACAGCCGAGGGGCCCGTACAGCAAAGGCCCGGTCGCCTTTTGTAATAAGGCGAGATTTTGGAACCGTCAATAGGGTTTAGCTGGAGGATCTTTTTTTTAAAGAAACCAGTCTCCTGCAAAGCCATTGTGGAGTTTTTCTTGTTGCATAATAACGCCTATTTCTTCCATATGACTTTATTTTCACCTGACCTGATGCAGAGCATATCTGAAGGAGATCACAGAGTTACGGTGGGGGTTGTGCTAATCCCAGGTAAAGAAAGGGACCAAAATGTCAATGTAAATAAGTTGAAGTGCTGGTTTATGGGTATGTTCATCTCCAGAGAGTATACCGACCGTGTCTTTATCTTGTTAAAACAGACACAGAGGGTGCAAATTGTCTCATTGTTGGTGAAGACAGAAAGAGTCTGGACTACAAATCTGGAAATGAAGAGGTAGTGGTACAATATCAGTTTAACTGTCTGGTATCATCACCTCAAAATGAATGCAGTCTGTCTCTAGAAGACACTGCATGGATCTAATAGTGTGTTTTTTAACTAGGAAAGAAGATCTTTCTCGTTTGATCAAGTTATAACTCTAGAAGACAACATACAGGTAGGCCTGTGTAGCTACAATGTAAGGCTATATTTAAAAAATATATATGTTGTTGGTGGAAATATGACCTGACTTTGAATCTAAATCCACAGACAATTCACCCTGGGTTCCTCCAGACCCTCATTGAGACCATTTCCAACGGTTACAATGGAACACTGTTGATTGGTGGGAATCCCAGGACAGGGAAAGACGGCTTCCAAATAGACCACGATATCATCAAACAGGTGGGATACAACAAACCTCAAACTGCAGTCTCACCAGCAGTAGCTTCCATTGACCGTTATATTACTATCTACTTACTACTACTAACAAGTGGCAACTTTGTCTTAGGTTTTGACAAGTTTGTTCGGTCATATATCATCTGCGGTGAAAGGAGAATTGTTGAGCACCGTGTCTTGTGTTCAGGTATGTCCTGTTGTTACTATAGCCTCTGTTCTGTTCATATATACAGTATCATCCTAATGTCCTGCTGTCTGTTGCTGTGTTGGTAGTTCTACCCAGATAACACCGCTGTGGATGTCCTGAACTCAGGGAGACAAGCTCTGAAGCCGGTGTGCCACCCGGTCCTTGGATGGTGTGTAAGAACATTTGCTGAAAATGGCAGATCTACAAGCTCACAAACGTGTCACAGCACCAAGCCCCCAGAAATGATAGCCTCACTCCCAATCTTTCGCCATAGTCTGAAAACCCACTGCCGTAGCACTCGCCCTAGCCCAACGACCCGAATGCAAAGGCTCAATTTATGTAACTTAGATAGCATTTTATGTAGACATAGCACTAGTATGCACATGTTTCATTATATAGATATTCCACTGTTATGTCCTTATCTTACGTATGATTCATGATAACTAGTCTTTATGTATATGATGTATCGCCATGTTCTCTGGATTAAGAGTATCTGCTAAATGCCTAAATTATAAATTGTATAACTCTAAGCACAGTGTGTCGTGAGCTTGTAGATCTGCAATTTTCTGCAACGATATTTGGAGGCCAGGGTGTGGACCAAGTACTACAAAGCCCACACTGAACAACTAATTAATACTTAACTAACTGTAGAGGGTTTACACAATATTAATCACATCAGACATTTTGTAGGTGCAACACAAAACGGCAAGTGATATTTGAAATGGAATGTAAGCGTTTGTTTTCCTCAGTGTTGTTGGAGGGTTGTGTGAGGCGTCCGTGTGCTCGGCAGAGGAGGCCTTTTTGCTGTATGAAAAAGGCACACAAACAATGAGAGACAACGCAGGCATTCTCTTCAGCAGGTATACCACTACGCCACTTATTAGATCAATGAAAGACAACGCAGGCATTAGTTAGGCACGTTTTAGTCACGTTTTAGGGGCGACTGTGGCTCAAGAGGTAGAGCAGGTCGTCCAATGATCCATGGGTCGGCGGTTCGAATCTCCTGTCTACATGTCGAAGTGTCCTTGGGCAAGACACTGAACCCCACATTGCTCCCGATGTGCTGGTTGGTACCTTACATGGCTTCCGCCGCAATCGGTGTATGAATGTGTGTGTGACTGGGTGAATGTAATGCACAATCTATGTAAAGCACCTTGGATAAAGGCGCTATATAAATGCACCATTTACCATTTAGTCATCAGAGTTTAGATTTTATTTAATTTTTATCAAGTTGCCATCAGTGAAAAAGGGTATAGGCTAGTTGACGAAATCAACACTGCTGTGGGTGTATGGTGTTTGACTCTGCTCTCCATGCCTCATTCATGCCTCAATCTATCTATCTATCTATCTATCTATCTATCTTAATCTCTCTCTCAGGTGTACCTCCCTGTTCTCGGTAGCTGTTGAGTGGAGGATCGACGGAGAAGAAGCAGATGCTGAGTTCTATCATCACGTCAGACTACAGATGTTCAGCCTGGCTGGTGGAGCCAGCAAGACTGACCTCAGAGGGTCAGTTCTATGTATAAGTATCCAACATACAGGTATATACTATATACAGGGTAAACTATCTAATCTAGATCTAATCTCAGTGATGGAAAGTACATTTACTTGTACTGTACTGTACTGTACTGAGCTCACCGCTCCAAGAGATCGGTCAAATGTGGAGAACAAATAGGCCTATAGCATACAGCAAGGTGGGTGTGAGAACCTTACTTAGTATTTCCAATGTCCAATACTCCACTAAATGTATTTGAAAACTTTAGTTACAAGTTACTTTGCAGATTTTGATTATTATTATTAAAAGAAAACATGCATTTCCCACTTCAGCCCGATATACATTTCTGCCATTTGAAAATAGACAATCAACAAGCTGAAAATAGCTGATCTGTTCACACAATGCGATGCATTGTGAGCTAGCAGATCAGCTATTTTCAAAAAATGTGTATACATTTGAAATCTTGAAATGAGACAGTCTGCATAATGAGTACTTTATGCAGACTTTGATGCCAATACTTCTGTACTTTTACTCAAGTACATTTCAAATTCCAGACTTCTACTTGTAACAGAGTATTTCTACATTGCAGTATTGATACTTTTACTTAAGTAAAACATTTGAGTGCTTTTTCCACCACACTGCCCTCCGCAGTGTCTCTCCGCTAGTAAAAGTACTGGACCACATCCAATCGGGAGCCACGACTAGCGACAAGCTCCTCCCCTTCCTCTTGATGGATGCCTTAAATGGAAACAGCAAGACGGTGTTCCTCTGCTGCATTCAACCACAAGGTCAGAGGTCAAATAACGCACCAACCACCCCTCCCTCCTCCAACACATTCGCTCCGAATCCACCAATGAGGAACACAATTGATTTGACCTCTCTCTTTCTCGCATCAATCCCCAGGTGTTTTGGACGAGGTCCCCTCTGGCCTGGACTTGGCCCAGAGGGTGAGAGGTTTCGTGACTAAAACGAACCACACCCGCTGGTGTCCGAGGTCGACCGAGATGGAGATTCGAAAGAACATCTCGGAGCTCAGAAGGGAAATGTCTCAGGGTGTGGAAGGCGGTGTGCAGAACAACAACACCCATCGGCTGGCGGAGCTGATCAGCAATCTCCAGGTCATTTCCTGAACACATACGGTACATGGCTCCATCCATATATAAGAAAGGCTAGATGGCTTGCCCACGCTGCTGGCCAATGAGGAGCGACGTCGACACATGGTGGCCATCTTGCTACTGGTAGTTCGCCCACTCATAACATTGTGTCTGTGGGGCATGTACTTGTACTTTTTTCAAAGTGTTTGGTTTGTTATAAATGTTGTATAATACTGCATACTTATAATGGACTTTCATATAAAACTAACATTAAGCAGATAACCATCCTGAATAATAGCCAAATTGATAACGTTTGTAATAAACCAACCCGTTTGTAAATACGTTAAGATTTCAGCCAGTTAAGAGTATTTTTTGTTTGAGCTGATCACCATGCAGCTACTGTACCATAGCAGAAAAGTTCACTGTAGGAAGATGGCCGCCGGTGAACGACACCGGAGACTCCGCCTTGCGCCATCTAGCCTTTATATATGTCTATGGCTCCATCCATATTCTACATCTGTGAAACAACAGCTTGGTGTTATTGCTGAAGTGCATTGTGTGATCTGATCTCCCCCAGCAGTTAGTGAAAAGACCAGTCATTGTGTGATATGATCTCCCCCAGCAGATAGTGAAAGACCAGTCATTGTGTGATATGATCTCCCCCAGCAGATAGTGAAAGACCAGTCATGGGAGAAGAGGAGGGACAAGGCGGAGAAGATAAAAGACAGAATAATGGTGTGTTATTATTATCTACATTGTTTGGATTTTGCAGCCAAATTGCCTTTGGACTCAGTTGGTGCGTTCACACGGGCAGATGAAACGATGCAAAGACGCGTTGTGAGTTGATTTGGGGCAGCTCTACATGCATCGTTGCGCCTTTGCAACGTCATGTTCGCTGGCTTCCATTGACAATGAATGGTAGACTGCATCGTTTAATCTGCCCCCAATTCAGAGTGCAGTGCCCGCCCAGCCATAATGCCCAGCCATAATGATGTGATGTGTATTGCTATTGATTTCGGCAGGGATGCACAGCACCTGGTGATCACAGCATTGACAGAGAGACCTCAGACAGGATGAAATATTTAGAGGAACAACTGAGACGGGAAATGCAAGACCACATCAGAGGTGCGTGGCTTTGTGGAAATTAGTCACTTTCACCCTGGCTTCCCTATTCTGAGCTAGCCGAACAGAACAGAGCTACAAGCTCATGATACATCACAATGAGACGCATTATTGTGAGCTTGTAGAAATTATCTATTGAACATTCTAAGTATAATATAATACTGCCCTACAACTTTACAAGGCCAATGTGCAGTAACTACATTTTTGGACACACCGACTTATTTGGGTGTCCCAAAGGTCAAATTAGGCCTTCGTGATTTTGGCGGAGATAAACAATTACCTCAAGTACAATCAGTGCAATATCACTTATTTGCTGATATCTAATTTAGCTGACCAGTTGAAACACTTTTAAACCCATTATCAGACAATTCCCCCCACTGTAGTTACTGCACTTTGGCTTTGTAGGGCAGAATAGGGCTGAGAGCAACAGTTTTTTGGAAGTGTTTGAGCTGATGGTCTTCTATCTCTCTACAGAGGGAAAGGGCAGTGTGGAGAAGGTCCAGGAGAGAGTAGCCAGAATTCAGCAGCTTAGGGAGGCTCTCAGAGAGGAAATGTCAAAACATGACTTCGCCACAGAGAAATCTGACCTCTCACAACAGGTAAATCAGGCTGGAGGTCCATGCCTCTGCTTTTCATATTCAAAAAATTGTGAAAATAGCAAATCCACAAGCTCACAACGTGATGCGACATGTTATTATGAGCTTTTACAGCAGATGAGCTATTTTATAACGCACAAAGAATGACAGGGCTTAAGAAAATGTCCCCCCCTGTTATTTTTCTTTCTTTCATCCCGTTTTCTTAAATTCAACCTTGCTAAAGATGATGTGTACATAATGCAATCAAAATTGTAACTCATGCTAATGAAAATAAATCAAATTGACGCACGCACGCACGCACGCACGCACGCACGCACGCACGCGCACACACACACACACACACACACACACACTCACTTATACTTTTTACTAATTGTCCTGTATTTCCTCTTCTAATTTGTTATGATATATAACAATTAGTCTCAGTCAGAATACAGCAAAGCCAAAGAGCGGAGGAGGCAAATGAAGCAGGATCATGAGAAATTAATTCAAGAAGAGGTGGACAGGATGGAGAATGAGCTGTCACAGGAACAGGTACCACTTCATACACATCACATTTATTCTACATCAGTGCACTGTTGATTTTGGCAGCAAATTTTCATTCATTTAATTTAGTAATAGTCTTTTGAATAAATGCGAACCTTGTGTTTTTTGTCACGTCACGTCACGCCACATCACGTCACTCACAATCCCCATACATGGGGAAAGCCCCCATATATTGTGCCCAGGTCTCGTGACATCACTATGACTGACAACATCACTATGAAATCATCAGGGATGATAGTAAATCAGGGATCAGATTGGGCTAAATTAGGCCATAGCCATGTGCCTAAATGTGCTGACCTCATCACATTTGGGCACATTTGGGCAAGAGGCTATGGCCGTTTTTAGCCCAAGGAGTGTTTTTCGTGCAAAACGAATGCTTGGAATGGATTCAGAATTATGAAACCCGCCTAGTTTGACACATTACATGCTTCTTAAAGCATAATTAAAATTTGATTTGTTTTGCCACTTGGCACTAGCCCCTTCTATAAACAGCTTCTGTCCCCACACGTCTCAATATTTGCCATTGACAATGAACAGAGAAATTAGGTCAAATGTCCGCTAAATATGACGTAAATTAAACATCAAAACATTAAATGCCATTGATGGGAAAATGTACGTCATATGTAAACGAGCAAATCATTCTGATTGGCCAGTATGAGATGATGCATGATGATGTATGATAAGATAAGATAAGAGCGCCCCTCACTTCACACGGAACAATTACAGTACTTCTTTTGGGTCAAATCTTAGATTGACTGGCCTATGTCAGAACCTGTTTTGACATTCCATACTATATGTTGATCCTTCCCCATCCATCCTTCCTCTTCGATGTCTCCCTTTTGACTGATACCTGTCCATTTAAACTCTAGACGGGCCTGCCCCAAATATTCGTCATATTTGAGTCACATTTCAGATGATCTGAATTTTTTATCTAGTTTTTAGTTGACTACATATACAGTTGATTTTGTCGACAAAATTTATTTTGATGGGCCTTCATCTGATGCATGATTTTGTGGTTGCATGCTGAAAATAGGTGATCTACAAGCTCACAATGCGTTGCTGCCATCGCTATTGGATCTCTCCTCACTAGCCCCCCTACCTAACATTTGAGTCTAGTTACAGTACACTGTACGGTACAGTACAGACTACAGTAACTACACAAATTAATACAAGTACAGTTGCACCCGTCAGTTCACACAGGTGTGATTTGTATTTGTTTACAAAATTGCCAATATATTTAATCTTATTAGTTAGTTAGTTGCTAGTCCTATTCATCGTGACTTAGTCATGGTTTTTAATAGTCAACGAAACGTGTCAGTGTCATTTTGGGAAGCTGAAACAGTATTGTGTTGTCGTGTCAGGTGGAGGAAGGCCCCCAGAAACACTTTAGTCACTCTATTGTGTCCCATCAGGTGGAGGAAGGCCACCAGAGGGAGCTGGTGGTGCTGACCAGAGAGAGACTGGTTCTGGTCCTGCAGATGGAGGCTCTGGGCTCTGATGGTCTGCAGGCTGAGAAGGACCTGGAAGATCAGTACCGGAGACACCAGGAGGAGTTACACTGTCTGAGGCAAGAGAGCCTGCAGGTATGGCTTGGTTGGCAGTACACCCAGTTCACCCTGTGATGTGTGATAGGGACTGGTTTGAAGCAGTGCACATCTCGACTAAAACTATGACGGAAAGTCGACTACCTTTTAGAGGGCGGCGGTGGCTCAGGGGGTAGAGTGGCTGGATGGTAACCGCAAGGTTGCCAGTTCGAACCCGGGCTCCCCCAGAGTTAATGTCGAAGTGTCCTTGAGCAAGACACTGAACCCCTAATTGCTCCTGATGTGCTGGTTGGTGCCTTGCATGGTTTCTGCCGCCATCGGTGTACGAATGTGTGTGTGAATGGGTGAATGTAATGCACAATCTATGTAAAGCACGTTGGATAAAGGCGCTATATAAATGCACCATTTACCATTTTACAAGTTTTACCTGTGTTCCACACCAGGTGTTCCGAGTGTTTCGTCAGGTAAGTGAGGAGCAGAGGAGGCTGTCGGAGGGCCGGTACAGAGCCGTGCTGTTGGAGGCCGTCCAGGACGCCGTCTACCTGTCTGCCCAGAACCAGCAGCTACAGGCCGACAACAAACACCTCCGTACAGGTCAGTAGCCTATTGTCTACCTGTCTGCCCCAAACCAGACGCTACAGGCCGACAACAAACAGCTCCGTACAGGTCACCCTACCTGTCTGCACAGAACCAGCAGCTACAGTCCGACAACAAACAACTGCGTGCGGGTCAGCCTGCACCGCATGCACTAGAAACAACAAACACACATTGCGCAAAATAGATCATGTTGTAAGCTTGTAGAGCTACTATTTCATCTTTTTTTCAACATGGAAACGATGACAATTATGACAAAATAATTGCGATTAGACGATTATGTAATAATTGTGACAGGCCTAAGCAGGACCTATGGATTAGGAGTATTTCTTGGATCTATCTACTGTGTTATTGGCTATAGTTATGGACAGGGACAGTCTCATATACGGAAGTCAGAAAACACATACATTTTCTGGCTCCAATTTAATACTGTATGCCCTGTACTCGTCCCTCGATATGCTAGTGTGGAAACAACACTGTCACAGAGATACTTGGCTGCAAAAGCATTGCTTTTGTTGTAAACTCAGAGAAATACAATACCTACCAGACCCATTAGGTGCCTCTAACAAAACACACCAACCTCTGGTGCCTCTAACAAACCACACCAACCTCTGGTGCCTCTAACGAACCACACCAACCTCTGTCTGTAAAATAAATGAATTTACAATAATTTAATTAATATACATGGTCATAATTCTCCTCACCCCTTTCTTTTATAGCCCTGGGAGAGTTAAAGGATGCTCTGGCTGTACAAGGCGACCACAAGGCTGAACTGTTATCCCAACAACAATGACAACGATAATTTGATGCTTACTGTACGTCATGACGAATAAAACTTTGAAACATACATTTGAGAATATATTTATTGATACTTTAAACACTAACACTTCTTTAATTGGAACAGGGCAGCCATATCAACCATTACCCTTACCCCAGATTATACACCAGTATAATGGTGTATGTCAACATAATTTATTACATGGCTTGGTTGAATGCTTGATTCTGATCAATCAATCGCAGAATTCAGCGGTGTGTTATTTCTTGATAACAGACCGCTGCCTAATCAAACCCTCGGAGCACCTGGCTGCAGGCCTGCAGCCGCTTGATGTACTGCTGTTTCCAACATGACAGCCATGAAAACGCACACACACAATGTCATTTGCAGCTAAACATTGCTCTCAAAAATGTTTTGGAAAACATTTGAGTGAGGAATATAGACAATGCAGTACCAGAAAATTGGACTCCCACCCATGTCTCCACTTCTGAAGGGAGAATTATCTTAAGGAACAATGGTAGAAATTTGGTCTCCCAGAAACCGGTTTGAATCCCGGGTAGGACAAGAAATACACATTGCGGCTTTAACTTGTAAAACTGAAATTGTTCACATTTAATGTAGGCTGACTAAAATAAGGCAATTCATATTTAAATGATGTACGATCGAATGCACTGCGAAGTCACGTCCCCGTTTAGGAGAAGGGTGGCCAGCGAGATCAGCAGCTTGACTAACTCGATCATGACGACGCAAGAAGAGGGGCTGAACGGGACTACGGAATCCACCTTGGTGAGAGCAATGAGTGGCGCATGGGAGCCATAGATGAGCACCATCAGCCCCAGGAGGAATGTCCAGTTGAGGCCATCCAGCCACAGTCTCCTGCGTCTCGCTGGGGAACTGAGCCCCACATTCGGGACAACAATCATTCTGGGTAAGCCGTGAATCTAGCAGCTCAATAAATCAGTGAACATCATAGTGCAACAAATGAAAAGCAACTCGTAAATATTCATAGCACCGCTATTTCAAGTGAAATTGTAACATTTCAAATATAAAGCTTTGATATACAATTCTTTCAATAGGCATGATTAAGCTGAATAGTAGGAAAATATGAAGCATTTGCAGGTTGTTACATCCTTGATTCAAAGTTGAACAGGTTTAGATTATGACAACGCAAGTAGTCAAATCTCTGAACAATAATATGTAGATCTTATAGGCACAAAGTCTGGTACCTTATATGCATTTTTAACATTGACAACCAGAAGGAAAACAAATCAAATAGAAACAATCCAGTCTTTCATTTTGACACCCAAAATACAATTCCAGTAAAATCACGATAACCAAATTCCAGTCTTCACAAGACTTCCAAGGTTTAGAGCTTCAGTAAAGAGCAGCAGTTGCACCATAGTTGAAATGGAAGATGAAGGCTAGCAGTCATTCCCAGATTTACTTTGGTCCTTTTTTGAAGTTGTTGAAGAAGTCTTTTATGGTCCTTTCAATGTTGGGCACTTGATAGTTCTGTGCCACATACAGGCCAGTCATCGTTCCCAGCAGAACTCCTGCGACGGCAGAAGAACGGAACTTGGCGACCATACACCAACCTCTGGTGCCTCTAACGAACCACACCAACCTCTGTCTGTAAAATAAATGAATTTACAATAATTTAATTAATATACATGATCATAATTCTCCTCACCCCTTTCTTTTATAGCCCTGGGAGAGTTAAAGGATGCTCTGGCTGTACAAGGCGACCACAAGGCTGAACTGTTATCCCAACAACAATGACAACGATAATTTGATGCTTACTGTACATCATGACGAATAAAACTTTGAAACATACATTTTTGAGAATATATTTATTGATACTTTAAACACTAACACTTCTTGAATTGGAACAGGGCAGCCATATCAACCATTACCCTTACCCCAGATTATACACCAGTATAATGGTGTATGTCAACATAATTAATTACATGGCTTGGTTGAATGCTTGATTCTGATCAATCAATCACAGAATTCAGCGGTGTGTTATTTCTTGATAACAGACCGCTGCCTAATCAAACCCTCGGAGCACCTGGCTGCAGGCCTGCAGCCGCTTGATTCCAACACGACAGCCATGAAAACGCACACACCACACAATGTCATTTGCAGCTAAACATTGCTCTCAAAAATGTTTTGGAAAACATTTGAGTGAGGAATATAGACGATGCAGTACCAGAAAATTGGACTCCCACCCATGTCTCCACTTCTGAAGGGAGAATTATCTTAAGGAACAATGGTAGAAATTTGGTCTCCCAGAAACAGGTTTGAATCCCGGGTAGGACAAGAAATACACATTGCGGCTTTCTTTAACTTGTAAAACTGAGATTGTTCACATTTAATGTAGGCTGACTAAAATAAGGCAATTCATATTTAAATAATGTTTGTGAACAAACGTGTGGACGTTGATATGTCGGAGCGGAAATGTGAGACCATTGCAAATAAAATGACAATTTCAAAAGGAAATGCAAAAGTAAATAAAACTAGAAAAATACAATAAGCAAAACAAAAAATAAAGTGGAGAAAACTGGGTTGTACACAAGCCCCCAGTAAGGCTATCCAACGTTGAAGCTGCCACTACCTACTGGCGAAAAGAGGAACTGCAGCACTTCCATGGAGGTGGACGGACATTTGAGGTCCGGGCTTAACTTCCGCTCACTCGAGCCATTGAGTTATAATTGTACTTCCGGCAGTCTTCCAGGTGCTTCCACCAGCAACTAGTCAGGGGCATGTACGGGATAAGTGGGATGGTTTACTACCTATAATACATGTATGCTGCCAGAGCAATCATACAAACTGACAAGACGAACAGAGGAGTGATCTGCAGCCCTAACGTAGCCCAGGACAACAGCACATTGACCAGCATGGAGCAGGAGATGACAAACAGCCGGGTGATTCCGCTGCCGTGCTTCAGCACCACCGACATCATCAGCCCGTTGGCCGCCTGCCCCGCGATGATGACCCACACGAGAGCCGAGTAGCCCTCCAGAAAGCGCTGGTCGCCCCCTGCGCTGGACAGATAGGAGAGCCCGTTGATGGCCATGCCGAACGCGTACAGGTAAATGTTCTGGAGGCTAAGGGGCAGTCGCTGGCTCTTCAGCACCTTCTCTGTGTAGACGGCCGCCAGCCCCGACACGAAGCAGTACGTCGTCACCAAGAAAAGGCCCCAGGCCGTGACGTAAAGACTGGTGCCGTCGCCGCCGCCCCGCTCGAGGTCCTCGAGGTCCAGGCTGCTGAAACTGTGGCACACCCCAGCCGCCATGAGGAGCCCCAGGGACAACCACTGAATGCCTCGAAGTCTCTTACCCAGGCAGAGGGAATAGAGGAGGGCGGTAAAGGCGATCTTCAGGTTGCTAAGGACTTGGTATGAACTGGGGTCCATGTAAGCCTGCATGAGAACCACCAGGTTGTTGTTGAGAGCGTAGAGGACGGCGGGGACGGCGTAGGGGGCCACGAGGCCCGGGGACGATCGAATGCACTGCGAAGTCACGTCCCCGTTTAGGAGAAGGGTGGCCAGCGAGATCAGCAGCTTGACTAACTCGATCATGACGACGCAAGAAGAGGGGCTGAACGGGACTACGGAATCCACCTTGGTGAGAGCAATGAGTGGCGCATGGGAGCCATAGATGAGCACCATCAGCCCCAGGAGGAATGTCCAGTTGAGGCCATCCAGCCACAGTCTCCTGCGTCTCGCTGGGGAACTGAGCCCCACATTCGGGACAACAATCATTCTGGGTAAGCCGTGAATCTTAGCAGCTCAATAAATCAGTGAACATCATAGTGCAACAAAAGAAAAGCAACTCGTAAATATTCATAGCACCGCTATTTCAAGTGAAATTGTAACATTTCAAATATAAAGCTTTGATATACAATTCTTTCAATAGGCATGATTAAGCTGAATAGTAGGAAAATATGAAGCATTTGCAGGTTGTTACATCCTTGATTCAAAGTTGAACAGGTTTAGATTATGACAACGCAAGTAGTCAAATCTCTGAACAATAATATTTAGATCTTATAGGCACAAAGTCTGGTATCTTATATGCATTTTTAACATTGACAACCAGAAGGAAAACAAATCAAATAGAAACAATCCAGTCTTTCATTTTGACACCCAAAATACAATTCCAGTAAAATCACGATAACCAAATTCCAGTTTTCACAAGACTTCCAAGGTTTAGAGCTTCAGTAAAGAGCAGCAGTTGCAAAAAAAGATGAAAGATGAAGGCTAGCAGTCATTCCCAGATTTACTTTGGTCCTTTTTTGAAGTTGTTGAAGAAGTCTTTTATGGTCCTTTCAATGTTGGGCACTTGATAGTTCTGTGCCACATACAGGCCAGTCATCGTTCCCAGCAGAACTCCTGCGACGGCAGAAGAACGGAACTTGGCGACCATATAACCAGCCAGACACCCCTTCAGGAATGGAGACCCCAACACAGAGCCGCCCTGAAACACACACATTTGAAATGTTTATTCAACCCATTCTGGGCGGGAACCCCTTTTGGCGTTTTAAGCATTATGTTACACTTTAGCTATTGAAAAATCACGCCGTGCTACGAGCTTGTAGGTCTGCTATGTTTGAAAAATCGTGAAAATGTGGCGCAAATCTTATATATATAACGTTTTTAACTCAAATCTTTGCTTCTGGGGGGGTCCCTGGAACAACATGTTCAGATGGGGGGTCCGCAGCTAAATGCAGATAATTCTGGGAGTCCTTGTGTGCGCACAAGCGCACACACAAGTGCGCTACCACACGCGCGCTACCACACGGTTTACAAGCAAGAAACTAACTCAAGTATTTGTAAACTGATCAGTGCTCCAAGACAGTGAACTGCTGCACACCTTGAAGTTTAAAGCCCTAACCACACCAAAGGGTCACCATGCAACTCCTTGGGTCCAAACGGTTGCAAGGAGTTAACGCTAAAACCGTCTCGACCCTTTGGTGTGGTTTGAGCCATTGAATTCCATGCGTTGAATCACTAGGGTCAACGTGGGTCAACGTGCAACAAGACATATCACACCGCAGGGACAACGCTAAAACCGTCTCGACCCTTTGGTGTGGTTTGAGCCATTGAATTCCATGCGTTGAATCACTAGGGTCAACGTGGGTCAACGTGCAACAAGACATATCACACCGCAGGGACAACGCTAAAACCGTCTCGACCCTTTGGTTTGGTTTGGTTAGGGCTTAACACTGATCAAAAATCTAATCAACTTTAATCCATTGAGACCTGGAACGCATCCATGTCACGTTAGCGTTTAACCACATTAACCATTAACCCATTTTGGGCGGGAACCCCTTTTGGTGTTTTAAACATTGTTATAATTTAGCTATTGAAAAATAGCAGATCTACAAGCTCATAGCGCGCCACCGAGTGGCGCGCTATGAACTTGTAGGTCTGCTATTTTTGAAAAATCGTTAAAATGTGCCTCAAATCTTTCTGAAAATTGTCATGATTTAGAAAACTTTTTTTTTTTTTTAATTTCGACGTCAGGCCTGAATGGGTTAAAGCCTGCATCATCTGGTGGTAAACCTGCACTCTCACAGGTGTTGTTCAACAAAGAACAGAATTAGGACGTGAAATTGTCAGAGCGGTTTACTTTGGGGGGGATTAAAGTCCATTTTGAAGGATTGAGAAAGTGTGTCGACTAAATAAAACCTGTTGTACCAGGGTTTTTTTTTACTAGCCTGTATTGATTGAAACTGCAATAATACTGTGTGCACTTGGTTGTAGTGTGACAGTTGTATTTGGGATGGTATTGTTTATGCGTCTTATAAGACAGTTATGAATTTAAAATTCTCAATAAATGTCATGCTGCATGGTACGTACAGACAGAAGTTTACACAAAGACATGAACACGTTTAAATAATGTTTGTAACTCAGAGCCATATTAAAATGTTCCCAACACAAAGCCTTGCGTATTGAATACGTTCTTTGTTTGCTTTGCATTTTAGATTGATCTGCATCACTGTGCCACATCAATTCTGACAAATTGCAAATCATCATAAAAATAACTCATTCTTGATTTAACTATGATATCAAAAATACAACTTACAGTGTTGTTGTAACAATGTTTATGCTGCTCTTTTGGTCAGATCACTCTTGAAAAAATACATTTCAAGACACATTTCAATGGTATAATGTAAATGATATCACTGTTAACAACTTAACAAACACCAACCTACCTGAGGAATTCCCACAGAAACCTCCTCCTCCACTCTCTTCTGAATCTCCTCCAACTGATTCTTAAGCAGGGCCAGATCCTTCAGCTGTTTCAGAGGATCCTAAAAACAATGATTTAAATGTGAATGGGTCTGATACGATCACTGCCTGATACAATCATAGACATACAATCACTGCAAAGATATATAGCTAACGTTTAGAGTTTTATTAGGATCCCCATTAGCTGGTGCATAGCAGCAGCTAATCTTCCTGGGGTCCACACAGAACATAAAAACATGACATTCGACATGAATGACATTACAGGGCAATGATATATAAATAAAATAAAAATATATATTTGATCAAGTTCCTCATCCACCTTCTGATTCCCCATTTTCTTGGAAGAGAAAAAAACCCCCAAAAAGCACGAGTTTACAGTTCCCAGAGACTGCTTTTCAAAACGACATTTCGTCTAGACTAAAACGTATGTTCTGGGTCAAGTGTAACGTTAATTCCAAACATCTTCCACAGAGCCGAAGCTGAGGAATCTGGTAACGATACTGTCATCTGACAAGACACGTGAAATTAATTTAATTTGACCAGTTTAAAAGTCAAAACAACACAGCAGGATTCACCTTGTCATCCGCCATGTTTGCTCATCGATGGAAAGCTCTGGACTCGGCTTATAACCCTGGCTGCTGCTGCATGAATTTAAAGCTCTCTCTGGACTCGATTTGTAGCCCTGGATGCATTTCTCTGTGGATAATAAATAAATACATACATTTATTTGTAATGTTTATGTTTTTTTTATTTTTAATAATTTATATTTATTATAGTAAATATATAAAACACAACATTAAATAAATAACTTAGTGTGGACGTATGCTGACATGTTGAGTATCTTTTAAAAACCCTCAAACTATTTTATATATAGTAAAGATTTATTTATGTGATAAAGTGAACCCAGATCAGCACCAAAACGTGTATTCACATTAGTTAAGCATTTGAAAGTGAACCCAGATCAGCTACAAAACAAAACAAGTTTGGTATCGCTGCGTTGCCTTCACGTGTCAAAAACGTCCTCGGTGATTGGCCCGTCTTTGTTTATTCTAAGCCCTGATTGGCTGAACACGACAGCAACCGAGGCGCCATGTTAACCCACAGCAGGGCGAGAGAGGGCCAAATATGTTGTTGTTGCCTGCCTGGACGTTTATCAACCACAAGTGACCCTGGATTCTAGGAAAACATCCACCTTTCTGCACTTTATGCAACGTCAAAACGCGTTCATGTCTCGTTTGAGAGTTCGTTTCGAGCAGTCAGCTGAGCGCTGAGTGTCGGCGCACCAGAGGTAACCTTTCAATAACACCACATCTCATTGGACAAGATACACGACGGTGTAAAAACAGATCTACAAAAATATATACGAGCTAATAACGCGTCTTAACGCCTTGTCGTTGGCTTGTAGATCTGTTATTTTGGTCAAGAAGCCACACTACACTCCTGCGATGGATGGATATGAGCTACAACTCAGCTATGCATGCAGTCAGTGTAAAGACTCAGACTGTAACCAAAACTTTCCACATTATATGTTGATCTTTGTCATATGTTCTATATTTGCAGAGTTGGGCAATCAGCCAGCCCCATTGGTTTAATAAATTGTCCTTTATTCTGATAATATGAATTTGTTGACATGTGTCAGTGACTGTGAATACATAATGCACATATATAATACACATACAAAGAAAGTACTATTTATTTGATTGAATATTGTATTAACAGTTTGTAGAATGGGTACAGTTCAACAGGTCAATACAAAATCTGCTATTAAGAGGATAAAACCATAAAAAGCACTAAGATTTGTTAATGTTTACATCAGGGTCCTTGATCCATCCAATTCATCAGAACATTTAATAAAGACATACAATAAATATAACACTGACTTCTGGCCCCTGCAGATCTGCGGCCATGGAGACCATGATGGATGCTGTGGAGGAGGTGGTGATGGGGGATGTGGAGGTGGTGGAGAGCAGCTATACCCTCTTGGAGGTAAACGTCGACACCCCCAAGAAGAGAAAAGCCAAAGCCCAGGAGGAGCCCGGGGCCAAACCCAAGAAGCCCAGGTAGACTATCCCAAACATTTTAGCTTGTGACCTAAAAGAGAAATTAGATGTTTGCCCGGGACCTAGCTCTGGTCCATAGCTCTAATGCCGTTGCAATGCCGTTGGCCATTTAGAGCTATGTTACCGATGACTTCTGGGGCTCGCATAAATGCAGACCAGCCTCTTGTCTTTAGCGTAAATAAAAATAAAGTTTTTGCTTCTCACCAATACAAAGGCGGGTTGTGTCATTAGAAAGCCTACTTTCCTTAGTGGAGGAAAAATATTCTGTATGAGGGTTTTCTCTTGGCAAAGAGGGCGCAGTGGAGTAACTAAAAGTATTTCTTTCTGGTGGAAAAATAATCCCTTTTTGGCCAAAAGGTACCGTTTATACGTGTGGTGGGGGGCTCAGAGTGCTTCCACTAAGGAAAGTAGGCTTTCTAATGACACAACCCGCCTTTGTATTGGTGAGAAGCAATAACGTTCTTTTTATTTACGCTAAAGACGAGAGGCTGGTCTGCATTTATGCAAGCCCGGAAGTCATCGGTAACATAGCTCTAAATGCAACGGCATTAGAACTATGGACCAGAGCTACCCGGGACCCAAACTAGTGAAAATAGCAGATCTAAACGTTTATTTTTTAATTCATGGGATTTATTCGATTATTTTTCTTTTATTATCTTCATGATATTATCCTTTTCCTCTATCTCTTGTAATAGTATTTGACAGCTGACCGGCTCACTGAAGAATGTTTTCTGATCTATCTCTTTTGTAGGTCAGCCTATTTGCTGTACTACTTTGATGTCCACCAGGTTATGCAGAAGGATTGCCCTAACATGCCACAGTCGGAGATCAACAAGAGCATCAGCGAGGGATGGAAGCGTCTCAACGTGGCTGAGAAAGCCTACTATTTGGAGAAAGCTAAACTGGAGAAGCTGGGACTGTGCACAGTAAGGTCACAATACGACGTGTTTGCCCTACTATTACCCCCCCCCCCCCCCCTGCCCTTTTATATGATTTTATTTTACTACCTAAAGGCACTTGTTGCATAGAGCAGGTCCAGAGTCAGACCAGGCTCTTTAATAAAGAAACAAAATGTTATTTATGTTATTTATCTAATTCATGTGCTTCCGGACTAACCATTTTCTTAACTTAATCTGATATTATATCCGAGAACGAGTGGTAGAGCATGGTAGAGCGCACCACAGCTCTGAGCGTACGCTGTGGGTATATCGTCTTACACTAAATTGCTTATTTTGATCGCTTGAAAACTTTTTTTCCTCTTTTTTCCATCATGACTAGATACGCTCAACAGTGTTCTGTCGAGCAAACTAGGGTAAGACCCACTTAGAGCATGGTACAGCTGCGGTGCGCTCTACCATGGTCTACCACTCGTTTCTTGGATATAATATTCAGATTAAGGTAAGAAAACAGTTAGTCCAGACTCACCTTTAGTGCAGTGTTTCTTAAAGTCCAGGTGTACCGTAGAATACTTTGATAATATTTGGAATTAATCAATATCACTTCAGTTTAACCACTTAAACCCTCTATAACCTTGAACCCTTGAACCTTGGACGTAGGATAGCCCTACTGTACTTGTGGAGTTGGTGGTGGAGTTGGTACAAGTGAGATGGTCAGAGTTGTAATTCACAAAACGGGATTACAAAGTTAGTTAGCCAAACATATTATGCATCCTGAAAGCACTGACATCTTACTGCCCCCTCGCGCACGGCCTAGAAATTGCGAATAGCTTTGTTTATGAAAACGTTTGCCCATCACAGATTGGGCCTTTAATCTCACCCTCTGTGTATCTCCCCCAGTCTTCTCTGGTACCCTCACAGCACGTGCCAGGCTTCCGTAAGATCTTCCCCAGGTCCCAGTATGTCCTCCAGGCCGACGGCACTCAGCTGGAGGCTGTAGCTTCCCCAGAGGAGCGAGGCCAACCCCAGGAGATCCAGTTCCCAACCACGCCGGCCCGGGGCGGTGAGGTGGAACAGCGCGTTGCCGTCGAGGGCCTGGCAGAGGCGATGGCTTCGATGTCTCATCCTCCGCCCACTGCCTCTGCCGTCGTAACGGCGCCCACAGTGTCCCAGACTTCAGACGGCGGTGAGCCGAGGGCGGTCGGCGGCGGTTATGGCGTTGTCGCCGTGGCGTCTGAGGCGACGGGGTCCAGAGGACAGCCGATGGTGCAAAGGATGCAAGGAGAAACTACACAGGTGGTCATCATACCCACGCAGGTGAGACTACAACTTTGAATCATTCAGTCATTCAGTGATGTTTCTTTACCAACCGGGTCTCACCCAAACACGGTGAAATAGCACGGATTGGCAATTCCATACATACATGCCTAGAAAACCCCCAAATCCATACATATAATTCTGAAATCCCTATAGACTGATGGAGGTCTCTACCGAACTTGAGCGACGAAAGACACTGTGAGTTGCGAAGTTCGGTAGAGCCGACTCAGCCCTGTCCGAGTTGTAACCCAATAGCACAGAATAGTAAATAATGTCAAACCCGATCTCATCCAAACGCGGGGAAATAACACGGATTGGCAATGCCGTACATACAATACTAGTGAAAGCCACACCTACTGTATATCACGGTCAAAATAGTAGTCGCGACCAAAGGTCGCAGATAACTATGAAATAACGAACGAATATGATGATTAAGTGAGAGGGTATGCGCATGCATTAAGTGAGTGGCAAATTGAGTGGCAAAGTGAGTTTAACTTCGTTTAACGTTGTTTAATGCAATCAAATAGGACTTTTCTATTTGGATGTATGGGCTGTCAAGGCCAGAAAGTAGTTTTCTGCCACCAACCACCACCACTTTACATACTGTCTGTATAATGTACTGTATTATGTATGAGCATGTGTCAAATACAATTATTGAATCTGGATTTAAACACTTTTCAGAATGTGCTGGAGTTCAAGTCTCTGTCGAGTGATGTGGGGCCATTGATGTGGCGCACCACTGTGGAATCTTCATCTTCATACACATCTTCATACAAAATGGTAGACATCGCATCACTCGACACGCCCTGGGCAATTACTGTACCAACAACTCTTGAGGGAAAAAAATGAATTCAGCTTTCATTTATTTTCTTGCAGGAAGCAAGGACCTATACCAGGCGAGGCCGGGGGAGGTGTCTGGCACCAGGCTGTTCGTTTGTTTACGTGACCCGCCACAAACCACTAACGTGCCCCGAGTGCGGAAACCACCTGGGTGGAAAATGGGTGCCTGGTGTAAGTCAGCGGTTCGCTAACTTTAGCTCAAGACCCAAAAGAGAAATTTGACCTGGGACCCAAACTAGTTACTTTTCACTACTTCTTAATTATAATTTTTGGAATTTATGGAATTTCTTTGCTCGTTTGTTGTTAAAAAAAAATTGGGTGGGGAGAGGGATCTCCCCACAGGATAGTCGGGATAGTGCGTGACCCACAAAATTACAAATGGGTCCCGGCCAAGCGAACAACATCGTCTTTAAGCAACTCAGCTTGTTGAAGCGTAATGACTGTAGTGTACAGTCAGTCAAATATATTTGATGTGTGTGTGTGTGTGTGTGATACATGCATGTTATTTCTATAGCAGGCTAAGAAGGCTCAAGCCGCCTCCAAGCAGCAAGATGAAACCCCCTCTAGTGGCGGCTGTCAATCGACCAAGCAGAGGAGCGTAGCTGCCAGTAACGCTTCGAATAACATCAGTGGAGACAGGAAAGAGGGCCGAAGCCCACAGGCCAAGAAACGGAACGCAGTTGCACCAGGGATACCAACAGAGGGCAGCAGAACCAAGTAAATCATAACTTTACTTCTCTGACTTTCCTGGTTTTCAACCAGTGGTCTGGGTTTTCAACCTTGTGGGGGGTTCCAGGTGGTCCCCAGCTAAAAATGTAACCAAATGGACCCGTACAGATCTTTAACTCTTGGGAGTGTAAAATGAAACCAAAGGTTTCATTTTACACTCTCAAGAGTTACATTATTGTTAAACATACTTAATTACGTTAATACTTAAAAGCGTTCATACTTAAATATGAACGCTTTTTGGAGCTTCTAGCGATATAATAAAATCGAGACCAAGGTAAGCTAACACAATATTTATCAGTTTTTTTTCCGGAACACTGCAGTTCACCAGCTCCTGGAGCACAACACTTACTGGGACTTCACCGTTGACCCATTACTCAATGTTAACACACGACCATCGTGAATCATCCTCATGTGTGTCGTCCTTTTTCCACTAGTTACTTAATTCAATAACTCTACACAATTAGAGAATGCAATGCATAAGAATTGTTATTCTGATCAAGGTTTTTTGGTTATCTCCTAATGGTACCACATCAATACAGCATGGAATTGTGGACACAATCTTATCCAACGACAACGAACTATTCAAAGTTTTGGGTCCGAGAGGCTAAATAAATATCATCAAATGGCGGTCTGTGGTTCAAATGCAGAATAAATAATTGCCATTGAAAAAGGTTAAACCACTGCTGTAGTGGAAGGATTTTCTATGTTTCAGCAGCAGTAATGTGGCAGATATTCATATAATTAATGTCCTTATAGAGTTTGAAATGTCTTTTTTTCTTTATAGAACTTTAAAATCCCCTACGAAAGGTGCGGCCGTCAGCAATGTGCCAAAGAAACCTGTACGACCCATCCTGCCAGCATGCGACTGCACAGGTGAGGCGCGACAATCGGCACCTAATAATAGTAGGGGTGTAAAAGTTATTCGAACTACCGGTAATTGATTCAATCTGTGGTTAAGAAATAATCGGTTGATTATCCATTTCGTATGCATGTTTGTTTATGGGCGAAAAGTCTATAATGACAATGACGCGCTGTGAGCTTGTAGATCTGCTGTTTTCACTATTTTTGCACAAGACTGCAGTTTTCACATTTTTTGCACGACACTGTTGTGTGTATGTATTCTGTGAAATAATGCTTAAGTGCTTCATTGATTATTCGATTATTCAAAAAAGTAATCGATAGAATAATCGCTAAGTAAATCATTTCAGTATGCAATTGGTTAGACCAGTCATTAGTCCTACAACTACAACTACAACTACAACAATCTCAAACCCTCACCCTAAACCTAACCTCCCACGGGGCAGCACACCTAAACCTAACCTTAGCCCATGTCTAACCAATGACTAGTCTAAACTAAGTATGCACCCTAGTAGGAATAATAATAATAATAATACATGATGAACAGTCTGCATGTCTCTGCTGTTCTGTGAACCATAATGATGCTGGTCTTTATTTGTCTCCTCAGGCCGTACTGTGTTTATCGTCCCGGTTGACAACCACAGATCTAATCCAGGTACTGAATATTTGTGTATTGCTTGTTTCCACTGTATTTCCTAACCTGACTCGGCCAGATGGGGGCGGTATTGATTCACAAGTTCACAATACAAGCCTCCGCCTGGGGTTGCTCAGGGATTGGCGAAGCAAGTAGCAAGTAGCTTGAAAAAAGGGACGGCTTTCTTCATCCCAGATAGAAGTACACTGTGAAACAAAGTGTCTCTTCCATCTGGCTGAGTCAGGTTATGCATTTCCTGGATCTCTTGTGAATCTTTGTGCGAGATCAACAGAGTCTGTCTGTAATTGTGTTTTCTTGATATTTTGATCCACCACGCTTTGACAGTGCACACATTGACAGTGCAGAAGTTGTATAATAAATCACATAATATGTGATTATAGGAAATAACCACAGTTTGTGTACATTATATAGAGGAAGGGAAACATGTCTGGGCTTTGTGGGGTTGATGTGGGTTTTGTTTATGATCTCAGGTGGTCTCAAACCCAATACATTGAAGCAACTCGGCCAGGAAACCACAGCAAAACAGGTGAATGTTAAACGCGCACGCACACACACACACACACACACACACACATTAGTTGATAAGAATATTTTTTAACTATTCAACAACATATCGGTAACCGCTGATTTAAGAATGTCAAAAACATTTTTCCAAAGATTTTTATACATTTGAAAACTTGAATTGTGACGATCTTGCAAATGAGTAGTACATTTTTGATACAAATATTTTTGTACTGTTACTCAATTAAATGTTGAATTCTGGACTTTCACTTTTAACAGAGTAGTTCTACATTGCAGTATTAATACTTTTACTTAGCCTAAGTAAAAAATGTGAGTACTTTTTCGGCACAATAAATGTTCTCTTATTTTCCATTATTCCACAGAACTCTCCTATTCCGGATAGAGTGCCAGGGTCATTTCCAGTCGTTCCTTTCAAACAGAACACCATCTCCAGCTTTGTTAGTATACTATTATTATTATTGTCTCCACCAGGCCGAAGGCATGGGGAGAGAGTATGTTTTGCACTCCGTCCGTCCGTCCGTGTGTGTGTCCGTCCGTCCGTCCGTCTGTGTGTCCGTCCGTCCGTCTGTGAACAGCTAATCTCTGGCACCGTTGGCTTGATCGCAGCCATACTCTGCACACACACTCCCTGAATGCCAGAGCTGAACCTCTGCCCCAAAGTTTTCACATTGGCCTGTTATAGCGCCACCAGGAGGCCGCTTTGTGCAAAACAAATGTTTTGACAGTACACCTACAGATTTTGTCCAAACATTACGCAAATTGGTACACAGTCTCTCTAGAGCCATTCAACGAAACGGGTCTTTCAGATTTTTCAGACTCCATCCTGATTGGCTAAGATTGGCTTCCAAAGTTTGCAGGAGTGCTCCGTTTCAAACAAAATGCTGCAAATCATGAACACATGGTGTGATTTCCGTGAAATGTTGTACGCACATTCCCACTAGGTCGAGGAAGAAATGCCACTTGAATATTTTCAACTCGGCCTCATGGCGGCGCTTTAACTGGCCGATTTGTGTTTTACCTATAACTGCACCGATCTGTGTAAAACCATGTATGCACACTCCCTAGAGGCCAAGGAAAAACCTTTGCCTGGAACTTTTCACACCCGTTTTGTACAAATTGCCACAACTCTGCAACGCAGCGTCCGATTGCGGTGAAACTGTGCATGCCTATTCCCACTACTAGGCTGAGGAAGAAATGCCACTTGACAGTTTTCAAATCAGCCTCATGCTGGCGCTACAACAGGCCAAGTCGCGTCACACACACACACACACACACACACACAAACATGTTTATATTACTCCTAAACATTTTGCCAAACATCACACACAATCCTATCCTAGTTTTTTTCTAGTTATTATTATTATTATTATTATTGCTATTATGATGATCATTATTATCAGAATCTTGTAGGGCTGGCTGATGTGGACAAAATCAAATGTAGAGGAAGTCCACACAACAGCTCAGCTCCACAGTGTTTTATTTTGTTTAAAACATCGATAATTATTACTAATTACACGACAATTTGGCCATACCTGGCCCTCATCAGGTGACAATCCTTGTCACACTGTGGAGCTGAACTGTTGTGCGGACGTCCTCTGGATGTACGCAACCCTCTTATTTTATACAAAATCAAATATCACAATATCTTTGACCAAATACCTCTATACCTGTATCCTATGGCTGTATTTGTCCCTGCTCTTCTATTGAGACATTTAGATTGTGTCGAAGGCCATGTCTCTCATAGACATTTTTCAACCGGGAAAAGGCAACGCTTTTGCCATATCACGAGATTACTGTTTTTAGTCTTATATCACGATATGGATCATATTGCCCAGCCCTACGTCATTGTTATTATCCTTTCAGACGTGTTCAGAATCAGATCTCTTAATGTCCTTCTAATTGTTTGTCAGGACCTGGGTCTGTCCACAGCACGAGGCAGAGGGCGCTGCAAGAACCCGCTCTGTGACTACGTGTACAAGAACAGACATAAGCCTGCAAAATGTCCCAGCTGTGGCTGGGAGCTGTCTGGGAAGAACGCCAAGGTACAGTACCATTAACACCCAGGATTTTATTTGACCTAGGTCTTTAGGCTGAGCGTTGGATGTTTCTGTGCAGCATCTTTCCCTTCCAATTCTGCAAATTTTGTTTTGTCAATTGTGTCGTGCATGATGTGAGTCCACCTTTTTCATACCATACACCTCCATAAATCTATATTAATTTGTAAATGATGTTGTGTAGGTAACTACACCACTAAGTACTGTACTATGAACTATGAAGTAACAAAGGACTTCTGTAATTGCCTTGACTTCTCTGTCAGCTACAGTACATGGGAAAACAATACCTTTTTTAATGAATGACTCAACTTTCAGTTTACCAGTCAAAGCAAAGACATGGCCACTGATTCACTGTATAATCTAGATTTGGGCTGGAACTAGCCAGATACAGCAACGTGCAGCTAGCCAATCGCGGCACGGGAGGCGGGACATGGGAAGTCAAGGAAGAGAGAATTTGAGAAAAGTCTAAATTTATTAAATAGCTTAAAAGTACTTCACAGCAACGCCGATTAGCGCAGATTCACAGTTTCCGCGGTAGCCTACTGCAACTCTTTGCATACCGGTATTTGAAACATCTCATCAACACTCAAGCAACGTTATATTTGTCCGTGACCAGACAGTGGTACCAGTGCGTACCATGGAGAGTGGATTGACATTCAAGGGACCCTAAGGTACCAACCTACGTCAGAAAAGGTAAACTAGGGTCCCGAAAGGGGCTAGACTGGAACTAGCCTCGACAAGTCTGTCTTGTTCTTTCTGTTGACCTACGTTTTGTATGCGGTTTCTACTGCATCTCTACGTTTTGTACATGTTTCTAGTGCATTTCTACATTTTGTACGTGGTTTCTTCTAGTGCTAAAATGCATTATCGTCGTCATTTCACTCGATCCACAGTCTGTGGACCCGTACAAGGCCATTAGTGTGGCCCAGAAGGAGCTCCAGCGGCAGTCCACGGTGCAGCTGCTGCGCCGCGTGCTGCACATCCCCGAGAGCGACTCGGAGCTCCAGGACACGCTGGCTCTCATCCAGGAGCTCAACAGCCCCCAGATGGTTCTGACCCAGTCAGGAGATCAGGACCGGGGAGAGGTGGTGGAGACGGAGACCCTGGTCCAGTCCGGCTGGCCGCGCTTCTACGAGTCAGCGGCCACTCAGTGTGGCCTCTGCCATTATCCTCTGTTCAAAGGCGGCCAGAGGTGAGAGATCTTGTCTTGAGTATGCTTTGAGACACGCATACGGGTATTGCGGGGCGTGTCCGAATCCGAATGTAGTGCAGGTGATTGCAATTAACCACCGATGCAGTGAATAATTAAAACGAGACCGCCAAATATTCAATCTGCGATTATGTCAATAATCGTTTCTTTGAGTTCTTGCGGGGTCAAACAAAGAATCACGTGCCGTTGATCCCCTTCCCCTATTTGCTCATAATATGACGTGTGTGTAGTGAGAAGAATGAACCTAGTAACTTTACTAGTAATGTGTAGACAGATTATTACTGGTGTACATTTTCACGAATAACGGTCTGTCTAGTGGCAACCTGTTAGTTTTGTGCTCTGACAGTCAGCATCTCTTGCCCTGTTTATTAATTTTCATTAATTACCCTCCTCTCTCTTCATCATTACTTAAACGCCTGAACTGTGTGTCCTAGTACGGTTGCGGGTCAGGAGGACTGCTGGTTGCTCACTGAGACCCTGATCCAGACCGCATCCCTCCAGCTCAAAGTCTGCCCCAACCCTCAGTGTCTGGCTCTCCACAGTTTCACTGACTTACACCCGGGTAAAGTACACCAACCAACCATATTCATGCTTAAGGTGACCTTCACACCAGAAAGCTATACTGCGATTAAAATGAATCCTGCTGCATTCTACTCCGACCAAAAACGGGGGTTTCGCTTCGCTTCCATTCGCACTTGATTACGATTCGGTGCAGGTGGGAATGCAATCCGCAGCATATAAAGGAAATGAAGCAAACAATGTGGCGGGTGAGGAGCTAAACACAGTTGGAGACGGAGAAGGCATATTTTACGCAGCGCAAAGATGTCCCGTAAAGGTGGTTGCACACTGGACACGTTTTTCGGAAAACCGATGGAGAAATGCCGCTAAAAATCAGTAAAACGTGTCGTGTGCAACCACCTTTACCGTGGATAGACGTGGTCGAAAGAGGAGACTGAAGCCCTGGTCGAAATGAGGACGAGTACATTAATCAATTGCTTAAGGAAACACATAAAAACACTGCAGTGTATAGCCTACAGAATATTCTTTCTGTCTGTCGTAAACATGGAGTTCTGTCACTGTGTAGGGACTTTGTCTGTCTCTGTGCTCAGTGCTGTGCCTCTATGCCCAAAGGAACAGTGCATGCGGGAGAGAGAGAGATAGAGATCCAGTCCCCGACGGCATGACACATGCACGTTATGAGTATAATTTTAACACCATAGATTTCACTGTGTAGGCTATAGTTTATGAATTGAACACATTGATAAGGTCCCTGCTGCGTTTCCAATTGCAGCGCAGTGTGAAGGCAAACCGCAGCAAATTAAATATGCAAGAATCCCAACTTCTCCGCCCATTCGCATCGAGTCTACCGAAGTATTAGGTGGGAATGTGACCTTAGTTTAGGGGTATCCCAATTCTCCCAAAATCCAAGATTATATTTTTATGTCACACTATCGGAATGAGAACGCAATTCCAAACCCGGTGGCTTTTTACAACTGAGGAAACCCAAACTGCCATGAATGGTTAAATGGTGCATTTACGTATATATAGCGCCTTTATCCAAGGCGCTTTACATAGATTGTGCATTACATTCACCCATTCACACACACATTCACACACCGATTTGCAGAGGAAAACATGCAAGGCACCAACCTGCTCATCGGGAGCAGAGTCTTGCTCAAGGACACTTGGACACCAACTCTGGGGGAGCCCACAGGGATCGAACTGGGAACTTCACCGTTCCCATCCGGCTACCCATTCTACCCCTGAGCCACTGCCACCATCTAGTGGCTCTTCGACACATTTTCGTGTCACCCAAACAATTGTTATACGTGCGTCTGAATTTAATTTTGAATTTAATTTTGACATCAAGTTAATATTGGAAGTTTGACCTTGACCCCCCCCCCCCCCCCCCCCTCATTTTTACCTGCAGGTTTGTTCAACATTGGGAACAGGCTGTTGGTGAGTGTGGACCTGCTGCTAAAGATCCGGGCCCAGATCAAGCTAGGCCACCATCCCTCCCAGGCTGTCAAAACCCTCCTAGACCATGTCCCTAATCACCCTGGTAATCAGACTAACTGGATTGGATCTTCCTTTTTTACAAAAAATGTCTTCTAAATTATGACAGTTTTCTGAAAAAACCCATGTTTCTATGTCAGTCGTTCTCAAACATTTTCATGTCAAGGACCCCCAAAAATATATGTAATTGGCCGCCGACCCCCATGTGAAAATATGTTGTTCCAGGGACCCCCCTAGAAGCAAAGATTTGAGTTAAAAACGTTCGCTGTGAAAGTATATATATTCAAAGATTTGCATCACATTTTCACGATTTTTTAAAAATAGCAGACCTACAAGCTTGTAGCGCGGCACTTGGTGCCGCGCTATGAGCTTGTAGATCTGGTATTTTTCATCAGCATAAAACATAACACATAACACAATGCTTCAAACACCAAAAGGGGTTCCCGTCCAGAATGGGTAGATGGAGTGCCATGATTTTTGTCCTTTTTCTGTTTTGTATGTGTCTATAGAGTTGAGTTGACATTACTCTAATAGACCCCTGGATGTGGTTATAATATGCAGATATATCTTCCCTGTGTACTTTTGGTTTCAGTCCATGTTCTGAGCCCAGAGGAGTCGTCCCGTGTTAACGAACTCCTGCTGAGTGGCTACTGGGCATTTGAGTGTCTGACCGTACGAGATTACAACGACATGATCTGTGGCCTGTGTGGCGTCGCGCCCAAGATGGAGATCGCTCGCCGCTACGCGCACGACGCTCTGGAGCTCAGGAACGTGGAGGTGAGAGAGAGAGACCGACACATGCATGACATGAGGTCCAAATAATGAATCCAAACACGTCTTTCAAAAACAGCGTCAAAGTGTGACACTTTGCAATCTTGTAGCTCGGCTATTGTAGCTACTTTTGCGCTGCGCTGTCATACGGAAAAGTGTAAAATTGGGCAGGGGTCTTCAAGGTTTTTCAGGCCACGCACCCCTTGGCTGAGAGAGATGAATCTGGGACCCCCGCTTCATATTGGATGAAATCGTATTGCAAATTAAAAAAATTCAAAGCTTTCATAGATAAATGGTAAATGGTGCATTTATATAGCGCCTTTATCCAAGGCGCTTTACATAGATTGTGCATTACATTCACCCATTCACACACACATTCATACACCGATTGCGGTGGAAGCCATGCAAGGTACCAACCAGCACATCGGGAGCAATTTGGGGTTCAGTGTCTTGCCCAAGGACACTTCGACATGTAGCCAGGAGGAGCCGGGATTCGAACCGCCGACCCATGGATCATTTGGACGACCTGCTCTACCTCTTGAGCCACAGTCGCCCTAGATACAGTCGCCCTAGATAGCTTCATAGACTTGTTTGACAGCACTATCATCAGCGATGAGTACATTTATGTTTTTGTTTTTTTTTAGTTTTTTTGTTTGTTGACTTAACTTTTCTATTAATATCTTGGATTTATGTTAATGTGTATTTTCACACCTTTAACCTTCTTAAACTCTCAAAACTCTTAAAATCTCAAAAATAGCAGATTTTTTTAATTGAGATTAAAAAAAATATGAAATATGCACATACAAGTTTTCTGCTCGACGGCATCCTTAACAGTATACTTAACTGTACATGGCTCTAGTTTACGTGGCCGGAGTACTCGTCGTCGGACGAGGTGCACGTGGATGACTTCTGGCTGACCATGGAGAGCGAGGCCATCGAGCAGGCTGCGTTCCCCTCGGATGTGCCCATCACGCGGGTGGACGCCTCCATCGTGGCCCCCTTCATCCCCCCACTCATGAGGGGACCCACGGTCATCAACACCGAGAAGGACAAGGCCGTCTACCGCCGGGAGGAGGAGCCCCCCTCAGGTATGTGCCCCCCCCAGTGCCCCCCACCAAATGACCGGAACTTCCTTAATATTCACCAAAACCAGACCAGAACTCCCACCACGGGACTCAGAGAATCATGTGTGTGTGTGTGTGTGTGTGTGTGTGTGTGTGTGTGTGTGTGTGTGTGTGTGTGTGTGTGTGTGTGTGTGTGTGTGTGTGTGTGTGTGTGTGTGTGTGTGTGTGTGTGTGTGTGTGTGTGTGTGTGTGTGTGTGTGTGTGTGTGTGTGTGTGTGTGTGTGTGTGTGTGTGTGTCCGTGCATGCATGCATTTTAGGAGACCCATCCGTGTTGGTGCGTCTCATCCATGAGGGCCACCTGAGACCAGAGAAGATTGAAGAACACAGTGAGATGGAGCTCAGAACCATGCTGGACAGCTGTGGACTGACCACTGCACCGGACTCCAGCAAGGTGTGTGTGTGTGTGTGTGTGCACCATTATTTCACATGTATTGCCAATCATGCAGCTGATGTGTGGCATGTGCCCTGTTTTTTTTACATTTTCAACCTGGCGTCCCACATTTGAGCGTGTCATTCTGACAAGCTTGAGTGTTTCTCTTGTATCTATCAAAAGGTTATTTGTGTAAAAACAATGCACTTATAAGATTAATTGTTCTCAAATAGAAACTTTCCCTTTGACAAAATATCAGTGAAAACGTCGATAATTGATGGGTCTATGAAATCGCCCTCGGACCCAAAACATCTAGCAGGCTCTAGTGTTTGCATGGTGTGTGTTTGTCTCTTAACCCATTCAGGCCTGACGTCGAAATTTAAAAAAAATCTTCTAAATCCTCCAGTTTTCTGAAATAAATATTTTCTCGATTTTTCAAAAATAGCAGACCTACAAGCTCGTAGCGCGCCACTCGGTGGTGCGCTATGAGCTTGTAGATCTGCTATTTTTCAATAGCTAAATTACAACATAATGTTTAAAACACCAAAAGGGGTTCCCGCCCAAAATGGGTTAAGTCTGAGACCACGAACTGTGTTGTTAGTTACATTGATGTCATGGTTCCGTTCCGTCTCATCCATTAAGCCTCAGTTATACTTCTGTTGCGTTCTGGAGTCACGCTCAGTAAATAGCAGATCTACAAGCTGTGTGCTCATAGATCCACTATTCACGCCATGCAACCCCATCGCTCAACCAAGCATAAACCAGGCTTCACTCTTCTCTTCTTCTGTCTAAAAGCCTGACTGTTCTCTGTCTGTCTGTCTGTCTGTCTGTCTGTCTGTCAGATTGAGCTGCTCAACACGCTGATCTCCCTGTATGCACGTGTCCAGAATGGTCTCTGCACGGCGCCGCAGCCTCCCCAAAACCTCACTGCTGGAAAGCTGTCCAAGTTCTGCCCCCATAAGGTAAAGAATAAATAAAAAATCACACCTGTGTGAACTGAGTGGTGTAAGGTCTTATATAGACTGATCAACTGTGGTCTGATGTAATGAAATCACACCCGTGTGAACTGGGTGACCATAGCAACCATGCTCATTTTTTGGTACGAACAGACACGTAAACTAACAAAGCTGAAATCACACCCGGGTGAACTGGGTGACCATAGCAACCATGCTAATTTTTTGGTACGAACAGACAGACACGTAAACTAACAAAGCCAGTTGTAGGAGTGGTTTACACCACTCAAAAATAAAACCTTACCAGAGCACCACACTACTCGGCTGTACGGTTAGATTCATGACCAGAGCACCACACTACTCAGCTGTACGGTTAGATTCATGACCAGAGCACCACACTACTCAGCTGTACAGTTAGATTCATGACCAGAGCACCACACTACTCAGCTGTACAGTTAGATTCATGACCAGAGCACCACACTACTCAGCTGTACGGTCAGATTCATGACCAGAGCACCACACTACTCAGCTGTACAGTTAGATTCATGACCAGAGCACCACACTACTCAGCTGTACAGTTAGATTCATGACCAGAGCACCACACTACTCAGCTGTACTGTTAGATTCATGACCAGAGCACCACACTACTCAGCTGTACGGTCAGATTCATGACCAGAGCACCACACAACTCGATACTAGTGTATTTTCCGTTTTCTGTTGTTGTGGGGAAAGTTTTCGCGGAGACAATTTATGAAACAAATAAGCCCACGAACTGAACCTTATTTTATTTAACCACTTATTAAGCCCTAAATATTGTTTAAAAATAGCCCATATACAAGCTCACAACGCATGCATTCATCATCTCCCACCGTCCCTCCCTCGTGTGAACTGGGTGACCATAGCAACCATGCTCATTTTTTGGTACGAACAGACACGTAAACTAACAAAGCTGAAATCACACCCGGGTGAACTGGGTGACCATAGCAACCATGCTAATTTTTTGGTACGAACAGACAGACACGTAAACTAACAAAGCCAGTTGTAGGAGTGGTTTACACCACTCAAAAATAAAACCTTACCAGAGCACCACACTGGTACAGTGTGGTGGGACACATGTACGTGAGTGCCGCAAGCTGTCCGTCCGGTGTATGGGATCTACAGTACTAACCAAGTAGAAGTCATAATAGATTTTTAAAAAAAAATAGATGCCTCATTGGCCACTAAGGAGGAAGTCAAGTGGAAGTGCGGAAGGCACGCTGCGTCGCTGCCACTCAAGTGACTACTGACCAATCGCATTGCGTCTTTTCCGGGACTTATCAACTCAATCCAAATGAGCATTATTTACATTACCTGTCTGATTTGGCATAACGAACGTCCCCTTCTGTGACGCACGCAGAAGCTTGGCAAGCTTCAGCTATGCTTCCGCAGAGCCGAAGGAGGCGTTTAACTTTTTAATTAGTCATTGCTGTGAAATGCTATTAACCTTTTCACCCCATAATGCTTGTGCACAAGGGTCATCGATACAGTATGTCCGTACACGGATAAAATGTGTCCGTGGCAAAGACTTGGCCGTGTCCGTGGCAAATTTTGAATATTTCTTTTTACACACCATTATAATGTTCTCATTCAGATCATAAGACCCAATTTACTGTGCAGTCTCCAGGTTTTCTTCAGAATACTGTATGTATGACACTTATTTATTATGACATTTACTCTAACATATTAGGAGTCCACTAGTGCTAGTGGCTCCTGAAGGACCTGAAGTGGTCAGGAGGTGCACGGCTGCACGCACATCCCAGGCTAATTCAACGGGTGCTCGAACGAAAAGAACAGACTGCAAAATAATTAATAAGTCTGCACACCGTTTTGAAAGCTCCCCAAAAACATTAGGCGGGGGAAAAAACACACAATGTTTCGGCCTCTGTGGCCTTCGTCAGGTATATGGTGATGACCCGTGTGTGTGTGTGTGTGTTCAGGTGCTGTGTGGCTCTAAGTACATGGTTGTGTGTGTGTGTGTGTGTTCAGGTGCTGTGTGGCTCTAAGTACATGGTTCGGGGGGAGACGGCGCGGGACCACGTGGACCTGCTGATGTCCTCTCGCTACTGGCCGCCCGTCTACGTGACGGACGCCGCCCGCCTGGTGGCGCTGTGCGCAGACATGCAGTACCCGGAGCTGGCCACGCAGATGTGGGGCAGGAACCAGGGCTGCTTCTCGGACCCCCTGGAGCCGCCACAGGTACTGGGCCATGGTTTAAAGCAGTGGTCCGGCTATGGGGAGCCTAATGGTGAAAAAGCCCTGAAGTGGAATGCACTGGACTCTATGGGAGTCAAGTAGACAAGGCATGAACAAACATCATTTTTGAATGACTGTGACCTTTGTAAAAAATAATCAATTTACACAAATGAAAGGCCGGTTTCTGAGCAGCCAGTATCGTGAGAATACTGCCTTTCAGTCACTTCCGTGAATGAAAGGCAACAAACAGCCCAGCTTTAATGATCTTAGATCACTTATAAATCGTTCTATAGTAATAGTATAACATACACTACAGCGACCTTAGTTGTCACTGTAACTAAAACTATACTATACAACACTGTTCTAGATGGATGGCCCCCTTTGGCTGTAAAAAATAAAAATCACACCCGTGTGAACTGAGTGGTGCAAATCCCCCCCCCCCCCCCCCCCCCCCCCTCTCTCTCTCTCTCTCTCTCTCTCTCTCTCTCTCTCTCTCTCTCATTAGCAGGTAACATGCAGCACTATCTCTCTCTCTCCGTTTCTGGCACAACAGCGCCACTTTTGGTACTCATTGGTACTGGTCACACACATAGTCACACACAAACACACATAGTTGAACACGGACATTGCTAGTTGAACACGGACATTGCTGTTCGTTGGAGTGGTTGCACCACTCAAAAAGAAAGATGAATTCATTCCGTTGTGTAATTAAGCTCTTGTGGGCTATGAATGAAACTGTCCTTCACATTATGGGAGCACAATCTTCTATTTAACCTCCTTTTGGTTTTGGATTCAGTAGAAGCTTTGTAATCCTTATCTCTCGGTAGTTGGTGTCATGTGCAGAGCTGCAGGAGCAGCCTTCAGAGGGAGGAGGACACCTGTCCCCCCTGGAGGAGACCCACGGCCAGCAGATCCTCCTCCACCCCGTCACCAAGTCGTCCTCCCGCTGGCTGGTGCACCCCGCCACCGGGTACGTACGTAAGCCTGGCGGAGCCATGAGGCCCATTAGGCCAGTCACCTGTTTCTGTAGCGTGAGGCAGCTAGATGTGCGTACACCCCCTGGACATGACGCATGGTATGACGTAGGGACTTACCCCCAATCCAACCCTTGATGCTGAGCGCCTAGCAGGGAAACACTGGGTCCCATTTTTCAGAGTCTTTGGTATGACCCGACCTCCCAGTCTCACAAGGCCACAGAGCTGGTGGTTCCCCGCTGGCTAGGCCTGGGACAATTATTTATTACACAATTACTTGCATAATCGTCAATGTTGCAAAAATGTCCATAGATGTTTTAAAAAATAGCAGAAATAGTAGATAGTAGTAATAGTTATTTATTTTATTTTATTTAACCTTTATTTAACCAGTAAAAACACATTGAGACTGCGTCTCTTTTTAAGTGTGAACTGGCCAAGTGGCAGAATACATAATTACACTTTCAACGCTACATTGTCAAGTTATACAACAGCCAAATAATTAATCCATGAAAAAGACCTCCAGAAGCCTATACAATATATACAACAATACTCCAAAATAGTAAGTAAGCTTGTCAATCTACTATTTCCGCACAGTTTTCGGGGGGAAATTGTTTTTTTAAATTGATTTATGGGTCAGTCAATGTCAGTGATTTCTCTGTATATGTACGTCACATCTGCCCTGTATGCAATTTGTGATCACGACGCCTAAAAGACAAACAGAAATACATCTTGTAACGTTCCAATGTTCAATGCAAAACTCGCTAATCACATTTATTTGTGTGACAAATTAATCGTCAAACTTAAATTAAATTGTAATCGTCACACAGCCCTACTACCACCGGGGGGTCCCCCGAGGCCCCGGAGCGGCCCCTGGAGGCCTCAGAGCAGCACCACTCCATGGGACTGTGTAAAGAGCTGGAGCCCTACGCCGCCGCCCTGGTGGCCGAGGACGAAGGGACGTCGTCAGAGGGCACGTCTTCGTCCTCGTCGACTGACGAGAAGCCCTCGACGACCTTCAACAACCCGGCCTATTACTACCTGTACCAGCGCCTGGTGGACTTCCTGCGCAGCAGGGACATCGTGAGCCAGCAGATCAGCCAGGTGAATGGATTGATAGTCCTTGAGGAGGTTCCAGGTGGTCCCCAGCTAAATCATGGAGAGTTGGTGACCAAATGGACCCTTTAAAGTAGCATTATGCAAGGGACACTAGTAGGGATTATGTGGTATTATTGTTAAACATCTGCATTACTTCATTTACAAGAAGTCTACACAATTAGAGAATGTAGAAGAATTGTTATTTTCATCAACGCGCTCTCCTATGGCAGGGGTTATCGACGTTTTTGGCTGGGGACCCCCGAAAATGCTTTGGCCATGTCTCGCCACGTGTCGTGAGCTTGTAGATTGTTATGATTAGATTTATATTATTGGTCACTCTTTCATCTTAAAATAACTAATAGCCAGAGTATTTTGAAGTGATCAAACTAGCAATAGAACACAAGTTGAGAAGCATCTTCCAGAAATGTCATGATTTATTTCTTTCAGCTGGTCGGCCAAAAAAAACATCATAATTACATGGTCAGTCTTGTGATTTTAATGTTTTATCTTTATTCCATGCCCAGGTGCTGAAGGCCTGCCAGCCCGGGGAGGTGGTCATCAGGGACGCTCTCTACAGGCTGGGGGTGGCACAGATCAATGCCGAGGAGGAGGAGGAGGAGGAGGAAGAGGAGGGTCATGCAGGAGAAGAGGGGCTGCCGGAGGGAGTGAGATCATGTAGAGAAACCATTTATGAAGTGGTGCTGCCCTGAGTGAGGACTCGAGGAGGGACTTCTCCCTGGGCTGGCCTATTTTATTCGTGTTTTGTTTTTACACTGATATGAGAGAGGGAACATAAAGAACAGTTGTTAGGCTTTGCGGAAGATTACTGTATGCCGCTGGGTTGGGAACCTTGTACGTCCAAAAACTCGTACTTTTTAGAAAATGGAAAACGGAACCTTGTGTTCCAATGGATCCAATGCAGTTGCTGTTTTGTCACAAGCTTTTGTCTGTCTGTCTGTCTGCAATATTTGAGGCTGCTTTTTGGATTGTCGTGAGAGGAGAAGTTATTATAGCCATGTTGAAAATGAGTGGTGAGGATTTCCCACGATTAAAGAATGTACTACGTTTTCATATCCTCGGTGGAGAGTTAAGGGTTAACCACATAATCCCTAGTGTCCCTCGCATAATACTACTTTAACCCATTAAGACCCGAGGCCGCCTCTAAATCGGTAGTTTTCGTGTTTTTCTTGCAGAGGAGCAAGAATATGCAAATATGGGGTGGCTTTATCTCCAGAGGGGAAGGACGGGGGCCAAGTACAGAGTGCTGCATGGGGGACCTGGTCAACATTTAACCCATTCATGGCGCGAACCCCATTTGGTGTTTTAATTTTTTAAACATTGTGTTATACTTTAGCTATTGAAAAATAGCAGATCTACAAGCTCATAGTGCAGCACCAAGTGCCGCGCTCCGAGCTTGTAGGTCTGCTATTTTTCAAATATTGTGAAAATGTGGCGCAAATCTTTGAATGTATATTCTTTCAGAGCGAACGTTTTTAACTCAAATCTTTGCTTCTGGGGGGTCCCTGCCTGGAACAACATATTTTCAGATGGGGGTTGGCGGCCGATTACATATCATTTTGGGGTCCTTGACATGAAAATGTTTGAGAACCACTGACACAGAAACGGGGTTTTTCAGAAAACTGTCAGGATTTAGAAGGCATTTGTAGAATCGTCCTCAGGTCTAAAGTGGTTAAATCCATTGAGGTGAAGTAACGGTAATGCTGGGAAATCTAAATGACTCTTTAGATTTTTTTGACTGAAAGAATGTACACATACGCTTATTACCTTTGGTAGTTCTAAAGTGCAGATGTTAAGCAAAACAAACATATTTAATGCATACTTCATTCATATCACCAGAGATGTTGTGCTTTAGGTTTTATGCTCAATTATTAACCTCCTGACTTGTCATTTGTTGTCTTCTGGGCATATTTATTTATTGCTTCTCTTGTATATATACTGTAGACATGGTACTGTGTCATCATGCATTGATGGGAATGGGCTCTATATGAGTATATATGAATAGAGACGGCACCGGATTTCTCCTCCCATCCACTTGCATTAAGTTGCTCAAAAGCGCATGAGGACGATTTCACTCCTCCTTCCGTGTAGGAACAGAGTGCATTCTGGGATGGATTGGGCCCAAACACATGAACACGCTGGCCGTTGACTATCATTGCACGAGTTCACGTATGAAACGGCGTCCATGTGTCATCATGAATGTGCACAATGATAGTCAACGGACCAGCGCGTTCATGTGTTTGGGCCAGCGCTGCAATACCAAATTCGGCCACTATGTCCATTTCGTCTCAGGGTTTCCTCCGGGTGCCGTCTCTATTCATATATACTCTATGCAACCAGAATAACTCTTCCTACTTCCTTCACAGGTGTTACCGATGGTACTAATTAACTCCCTTGGCACCAGCCAGCGCCATAACCCGCGGCACCGCGGGTATAATAATTACCCTTTGATAGCCAAACCCGCGGCGCCGCGGGTTATCGCTTTATATCAAAATCGACCGGCAGAAGCCAAACGCATACCTCTACTGCGCCCAGGTTGCTAGGCAACCTTCAGTGTCCCCCCCAGGCACAAGGCTAAATGGTACGCACCCCATTGGAATCCACTCATTATGATTTCTTTCCTGCCCGTTTTCTCTGAAAAATACTCCAAAATCCTTTTTGTGTCAAATCCGTCCGGCGTCCGGTGTGAATAGTGATTTTTGATCGCATCGTATCGCGGCTGTCATATTACCGTTTCTGGTGAAAGATAAACAACATCGCCAGCTGCTAGACTACAATGTGCTTTCGGTTTCGTCTCTGTGAAGCGTGTGACACACGGAAGCGGGGCTCATATACAGTTGATGTGAATCATGGCGCTTGTACTGTCACATGACACATCACTAGATGGCGGCTCTCAAAGTGTTAAGGCTCTGTTCCGTTTAGTGTGGTTCTCAAGTGGTTCTCAAACGTTTTAATTTCGAGGACCCCCGTTAACTCTGAGAATGTACAAATGGACCTCTACAGGTCAGGTCAGGGTTACGTGCGGGGCCATTTGGAACCCACTCAAGGACACTTTGAGACCCACTGGTGTAGCAGAGTGTTTCCAGTGAGCCAACATGCACAATATCAGCACCCTGACTGTTTGACCAGAATGTAACCGAACCAGCAGTAACACCTGTGAAGGAAGTAGGGAAGGGGCCCAAGTTCTTTCCAAAATGGCGTGTGTGTGCATAGAGCCTATTGTACTCCATGTGGCCTTTTTGGAATACCAGATCGTAACAAATGAAATCATACATGAGGACCTATCCATTACTTATCAGCCTATGAAAAATACCGTTGTTGGCTACTTGGCCATGCTTGACAATATAACCGTCACGAGTAAGTACTAGAAACAAGTGTGAGTTTCATGCGCTTCGGGAAACTCTTGGAGGAGATATGAGTTCTTTATTTTTGAAGAAGAAATGTCTTACTAAGCTTTGAGCTTCTGCGGTATTGTGGGATTTGTCGTACTTCCTACAAAAGGTTTAGAGTCATTGTGCAATCATTGTGGGAATGGAACTGCAGATCGAGCATTCATGTCTTTTTAGGAAAAAACAGGAACTGAAGAGAGATAGCGGTGCCAAAATGTCCAGTAAATCCAAGTAAAAGTGTCACTCGGCAGGTTTCATTTCCAAGAAAAATACATCTATTACAGCAGCCTGCTGTCTCAATGGAACAGCCTGTTCCTGTCAATCACTCTATCACACTCTGCACTGTACATTGAACAGAAAAGAAAATGAAACAAAATAAACAGCTCTAATGGAACCCAGGGATGTCAAAAGAATAGCTTTATTGATGCTACTATAATTTTCCAGTGATGATTTTCAAGTCTTTCAATGATTTGAGTGTTTGCACTATACTACAGCAAAATCACACCAACACCAAACACAGACAAAATGTGTTAAGTGAATGATTTGACTGTCTGCTACCTGTACATGATCATTTCAGAGAAAATAAAAGTTACATTTGTTTTAGATTTACATTTAGATCTCAGTCATAACATATACAGTACATTACATTACTCTGTAGACATGGCACACACCCATGTCCTTCAGAATTCAATGGGGATTGAAGGCATTGAAAGTGGATCTAATCTCAGTTGGCAGTGTACGCTAGTAACGCTACATAGTACTAGTGTACTGGCAGTGAAGTGCTACATTAAACACATTATGTATTACGCTTAATGTGTACAAAAATAAAATGCAAAAAATTCAAAATGTCAAAACCCGTCTCTCTCTGTCAAACACCTTTCATTTGGTCCCAAATGGATACATATTTATATACATATCAAGACATATCAATCCCATCTGTCTACCAGTGGTCCTTGAGGGGCTTCCAGGTGCTCTCGAGGGTTAAATTATTGTTAAACACCATTTAGAGTAAAATTAGAGAATGTAACGCCTGTTATCTCTCCTCATACATGGACAAAATCGTATCCAACAACAAAATATTCTTTAGTCTCTTGGGTCTGAGAGGCTAAATGTCATAAAATGATGGTCCGTGGCTCAAATGCAGAATAAATAATGGACCTTGATATGAAAAAGGTTAAAAACCACTGGTCTAATTGGTGGAACAATCATATGCTGCCATCCATCGGACAGGCTAATGTCATGACAACAATCATATGCTGCCATCCATCGGACAGGCTAATGTCATGACAACAATCATATGCTGCCATCCATCGGACAGGCTAATGTCATGACAACAATCATATGCTGCCATCCATCGGACAGGCTAATGTCATGACAACAATCATATGCTGCCATCCATCGGACAGGCTAATGTCATGACAACAATCATATGCTGCCATCCATCGGACAGGCTAATGTCATGACAACAATCATATGCTGCCATCCATCGGACAGGCTAATGTCATGACAACAATCATATGCTGCCATCCATCGGACAGGCTAATGTCATGACAACAATCATATGCTGCCATCCATCGGACAGGCTAATGGCATGACAACAATCATATGCTGCCATCCATCGGACAGGCTAATGTCATGATGCCATCCATCGGACAGGCTAATGTCATGACATTTGCACGACGAGACAAAATACAGCTCTGACTGGAGCGTGTACTGAAAACAATCGGGCCGTTCTTTGGTTCTGAAAAAAACGTATCTAATGCGTTTTCAGCGGTTAATTTGGCACGTTGAAAATATAAGAGGAAAACTTAAAAGCTGCACGGTATGCTTTTCCTGTTCTACTCCGGGATATGAACCCAGGAGGTCTCCCGGAATTTTCTTTTACCTCGATCTGAGCTAATAGAGCCTGCCTGTTTGCTTCGGGGAGGAATTGAATTTCTCCCCAAAATTCAAGTCAAACCAGAAACAGAATCGTGTCATCAGGGGCCTAGACACAGGATCTAAATGGAACAATAGAAGAGCAAGAAGAATGACCCTAATAGTATAAGACCCTAATAGTGTAAGTTATATTGTGTTAACATACTACCATACAGATTGGACAAAATAAAAATGTATTCCCCCCCCCAAAAAAAGATTACATAAGACAGGGGGTGTATGGCATTAAAGTGCAAAATATGTATGTTTGCACTACTGTGATAAAACATCGTATTAAGAATACCTTGCACACAGACACAGTGTCTTGGTCCTGGTGGAAACAAAAAAAAGTATGATATGGAAGTGATCCTGCTGATCGTGACAATGTAAATACCACACAAACAACATCCTCAGAAGGGCCTGTCCTTCAAATCCATTACAGTAGAGATAATAATATGGAACGACGATGAGCAACCAAACAAAAAACAAAGTTCAAATGGAACACACTGAATGCAAACATTCTGATAATGCATTAAGTTACAGCACTGGTTACACACGTCGTCATTTGTTGACATTTTTCACCTGGGATATTTCACTTTCAAATAAAACTAAAAAAAAAAAAGCAGAAAAATATATGGAAAGAAATTAAAAACGTAATGGAAAAATCACAGCCCCATCACACATTAGGACATTTTAATGCATGAGGGTGCCATGATTTTTCCATGACTTTTCATATTCTTTTTTTTTTACAATAATTGTTTTTAAATGTTTGTTTTATTTGAAAGTGAAATATCCCTTTAAATTAATGTCAGAGGTCGGCTTTAGACACGGCGGTTTCTGGTCACGGTCTGAGCGAGTCACATGCATCAACGGCCCGCCCGCCCCGCCTGGTACAGGCGGACATTGACGGCAGAAATAGCTTTTAAAGACGACTCATCGTCTCGGGAGCTCGCAGGGTGGCGACAAGCTGTGGTGCTTTGCCCAGGAAACATGGCTGATGATTCTAGCCCTGAAACAGTCATGGTTCAACTTCAGCCTGTGTTTTGGGACTGCTACATTTACAGAGCAAACGTGTACATAAATGTACATGGAATGCACAGGTGCAAATAGCACTTTATATTTGATATCTGAATGTTCATGTACACGGTTTGCTCTGTAAATGTAGCAGTCCCAAAACACAGGCTGAAGTTGAACCATGACGCTCGCGAAGTACGAGCGTCATCATGTGAACCGTGGCTATAGGCTGATTCCAGAATCAAGTGGTAATTCACTGACTGGTCGAGACTAGAGATGCATCATGGGCCTTCTTCGATCAGCAAAACTGATAGTTGTTGGAGTTCATCAGGGGTTGTTCCTCCTCTTCGTGGTCACATGACGACGGGTCACAGGAGCCGTCGCACGCGCGCTTGGGCTCGTCACATGCGCCCTGCTGCACCACCAGGACCTGTGGCTGCTGGACATTCTGGTACACCAGCTGCACAGAGGAAAACATATTTGTATTACTTAAGTAAAAGTATCAATAGGCTACGCTACTGCAATGTAGAAATAGTAAAAGTCCGGAATTCAAAATGTACTTGAGTAAAAGTCTACAAGTATTGGTATCAAAATGTACTTAAAGTACCAAAAGTAAAAGTACTCATTATGCAGAATGTCTCATTTCAAGTTTTCAAATGTATAAAAAAAATAAAAACATTAAAAATAGCAGATCTACAAGCTCACAATGTGTCGCATCGTGACACAGTATTGGAAATTGGAAGTACACAAGTAAAGTACAAATACCTCAGTACTTGACATGTACTTGGTTACTTTCCACCACTGGAGAGGAGTCATTAGCAGGGGTCATCAATATGTCCGTAAATTTCAGATTTTCTGTTTTACACATTATAATGTTCTTATTTTGACCATAGACCAAGACCCAATTACAATTTACAATTTACAATTTAGGCATTTAGCAGACGCTCTTAATCCAGAGCGACTTACAATAAGCAAGAACAAAAAGCATGGGAATACATCACATATGTAAAAAATGCATTTATCGCGAAACATGCGTAAGCTAAGAACGTGACTAGAACATATCTATATATTACTGAATGTCAAGTCTCCAGGTTTTCTTCAGAATATGTATGACACTGATTAACTACGACACTATGGCACATTAGGAGTCCACTGGTACTAGTGGTTCTCAAACGTTTTATTTGCAAGGATCCCCCCATAACTAACTAAGAGTGTACAATGGGTTCCATTTGTAAACTCTCAGAGTTAAACAGACTATACAGTTATACAGTTTTATGGTCATTCAGGGCTATCTCTTTATGTGTTTCTGGGTAATATTATTGTCCGCTCATTTTGTATGTCGGTGGCAAAAATGGAATTCTGACAAAAATGTCCGACCACAAGCCAACATGGCGATGAAAAGCAATAGCTTTGACTTGTGGTTAATGTAATGGCTTTTATATACTGCAAGTGAAAAGGGACAGCTTAACACTGTAACTGCTCTAGAGGCTGACCCAATGACCATGTATCAGACATTATTTGGCTTTTTTGACGACATTGGTAATGGTATATCGGCAATTATGCAGCCGATGCGTCCTGAACATTATAGGTGAACATGTTCAAGCATTTTCCAAAAAATAGCAGATCTTTTATAGAACTGCTATTTCTAATATGTTACACGACTTGTAGCGTGTGTATTTGTATTTATTTGTTTGCTTCTAGCCTGCTCAGTGATTGATTGGAAACTTTGCTGTGCTCACCTGCTCCTGGTCAGGCTGCTCCCCCAGCAGTCTCTCGATCATGTGAGTGATTTTGCTGAACGTTGGACGTTCCGTGGGCTCCAGGTTCCAACACATCTTCATTATCATGTACCTGAAACATCAAGAAAAGTGTTTTATTTCATTTCATTTTTACTCCTGGTGGACAAAACGCTTGGATCAAATTCCTCAAATATAATGCACAGAAGCCTGCCCAGTTAAAAATAAACGTTCTGTAAAACTGAATTCATCAAATAAATACTGGAAGTACTAGTAGACTTGTTATGGAGGCAGCGAGTGACACAGTGTGATAGCAGGGCCTTCATAAACACACCATCCCTCCAGTCTTGTGTGGTGGAGCCGTGAAATTTTAAAGTGAAATGGGAGTCGCTTGGAGATCATGTGGTTAACAGGCAGAACTGAGGCCTGACTCAGATCCACACAACAGCAGAACAACAGATGATTAGGCCCTGACTCAGTCCTATTCCCCCCTTGTCTTCAAAGATCGCTTATTCACAGCAAATCAGCACACACAGATGAAAGGGGCCGTGGTAAAAAAAGACCCTCTTTATTTTCTCATTTTGATGGGTTGTTTTTATTGCAGAAGGGGAGATTTGTTTTTTAAGATGCGAGGATCGGGGAACCATGAAGCACACTGAAATGATAGTCCACGATGATTTATTTGTGATGATATGCAGGCGCAAACCATGCTGAGAAAACTGTAACTAACTTATAGGACTTACATCTCAGGAGGGGCAAAATCTGGCCTTGACATCTGGTACCCACACTTGACCATCTTGTAGAACCTGGTGTCCACGGCCATACTGGGGTACGGGCTCTTTCCTGACAGACAACAATTAAATTATAAATATAACAAAGTCCCTAGATCAAAGGCCCCAATTACACTGCACAGTCAAATCCAGCCAAATGTGATTTACCGTATTTCTCAAATCTGTCACAGATCTGCGTGTTCAGACTGATTAGATTATACACTGGCATCCAAATGCATCCTGAATCAGATCTGTGCCACATCCACATTGGAATCAGATTTGTTTGATTAAGTCTAAACACAGACAAGTCACAGGTAATCAGATTTAGATCGGGTTACAGCATTCAGACTGAGACGGATCTCCTGAAATCAGATTTGAAACCACCTCTGAATGTGGCTCAAGTCGCATACATTTTGTAAAAATCAGATTCCATGTGACTTGTTTGTTTTTAGACTTATTCAAATAAATCGCATTGCAATCTGGATGTGGCACAGATCTGATTCAGGTCTGGATTTGGATGCCAGTGTAAATGGGAGTCTAAATGGAGAAACGGCTACAACTGTTTGCATGAGGAACACAAGATAGAAGTCATTATACTGTATACTGATATTGACGTTTTCTCACCTAGTGAGAAGATCTCCCAGAGAAGGATCCCATAGGACCAGACATCACTCACCTAGTGAGAAGATCTCCCACAGAAGGATCCCGTAGGACCAGACATCACTCACCTAGTGAGAAGATCTCCCACAGAAGGATCCCGTAGGACCAGACATCACTCACCTAGTGAGAAGATCTCCCACAGAAGGATCCCGTAGGACCAGACATCACTCACCTAGTGAGAAGATCTCCCACAGAAGGATCCCGTAGGACCAGACATCACTCACCTAGTGAGAAGATCTCCCACAGAAGGATCCCGTAGGACCAGACATCACTCACCTAGTGAGAAGATCTCCCAGAGAAGGATCCCGTAGGACCAGACATCACTCACCTAGTGAGAAGATCTCCCAGAGAAGGATCCCGTAGGACCAGACATCACTCTGCACGGTGTAGACACAGTCAAAGATACTCTCTGGAGCCATCCATTTAACCGGCAGACGTGCCTACAAATACACGGGCCAATTTAATAGTTTCATATTATTCATAATATGTTGTCCAATGTTCAACGCCAAAAACACAATTAAATCGGTAATCCAAAATGTTTGTGTGACAACCTAAGTGTATGCTAGCAATTAAAGGTGTTAACGTTGTATGTTACTTTTCAGGGGAACCTGACTGTGTTCCAATGGATCCAATGTAGTTACGTAAGTTCTTTTTAATACTTTTCATTTGTTAAATCTTTATTAAACCCACAGACAGACTTCACACTTTCAACTTGGTATGTCATTATAGGCTAAATGTTTTATTTTCTAAATATGTATATTCAGCATTGAAAATAGATGATCAACATTTACACTGCATTGCATCGTGACATGATGTTGTGAGCTTTATAGGTCAGCTATTTTGTGCTGTCTTTGCGTGGCACTGTCATAAGACGAAGTATAAAAGGTCATTCATTTATAAAAGTGATAAAAATGATGAAATGTGGAGATACAAAGTCTCTGCCCAACAGCAACGATATGCTCAATGTGTTCTGTATGTATGTAGTGTTTGCAAAAAAAGAGAACGAATGCTTCTCTCAGAAACAAAGCTCGTAATGTGTGTTGATGATGCGAGGGCTTGCTTACGTTCCCCTTCACCACGTAATTGGAGTCGTTCATGATGTCACGTGCCAGGCCAAAGTCACAGATCTTTGCCACTCGTCGGTCTGTCAGGAGGACGTTTCTGGCTGCTACGTCTCTGTGAATGCACTGAGGATAGAAATACAACTGCTTTAAAATATGGCTGCTACGTACATCTCTGTGAATGCACTGAGCAGTAGATCAGTTATTTTGAATACTTTTGTTTTCTACTTTATGGAATTCTTTAGATTTTTCTTTGATTTCTTCATGAAATTACTGGAAAAGAAATCAATGAATTTTGGGACCCATACAAATGTGACATTGACCCACAAATGGGTATCATAGACCCTATCCGTGGTTAAACGAAAAAACAAAACACTCACATTTCTGTTTGACAGAAAGTCTAGTCCCTGTGCCACCTGATAAGAAAACCTCAGTAGATCATCAATGTCCAGTGGCCAGTCACCATCCTCCTCACTCACAGAGTCTAGGCATGAACAAACACATGATGGGAGATTATGTCACCATTGGTTTGTTGTGCAGTATGAAACTAGCATAATAAATGGGAGGCCATCATTGCCTTGCATGAACAAAATAGCTACATGTTAAAACTTTCTCTAAGAATTTCACCTTGAGACGATTTGACCATCTGTTGACTGGGTCTCATCTCTAAGTAGCTTCCTGACGACACACTAGAGATCCCACTGTCACTGTTGGATAGAAAGAGAGCACGTGCAGACGACAGACAGACAGACAGACAGACAGACAGATAGACAGAGACCGATTAAAATATGTGGACGCTATTCTCAAAACCACACATCTGATGTTTGATTTCCCATGGGTGGTAGTGTTTGATATCATTAACTGCTCAGTGCTCACTGGAAACCAGCACAGTTCCCCTCCAGTTTCCCAATTGTCGGAGCAGCCACACCATCCTAAAAAGTGCCTGGTCTGGCTGCTGATGACCTCAACACAATCAAATCTAGCCTGGCTAATAAGCCAGACTCAAATCACACTGTCGTGTGGTATTTGAGTCTGGAGATGCTGTGTATGGATCTTGTTTCCCGGGGGGCGGGTTCAAACATTTTCTCTTTGACGCAATTGGTCAGAGCTACTGTCAGTCAAAGGTCTCAAGCATTGAACGTCACTGTACCAAAGCCCGCCCATATTGCATACCGTGTCCCGATTGGCCACACCAGTTCTCTGGTGTAGGAAATGGGCGTACAATTGAGCCTCTCCAGACCGTAATCCGCCGGCAGGCAATCTTTTTTGCCAACGGCTGATTCGGTCTGGCTTATTAGCCAGGCTAAATCAAATCAGCCCTGAAAATGGCCACACCAATTCGCCACTAGTTTTGTTTTTGTTTGTCTACTTGTCTGTTTCTTTGCCGTCTCTGTGAAGCTTGCGAGCGTTTCCTACACTGCTCCCCGTAGATCCCCCCTTCTCCCGCCTCCCTGTTCCTACTACTAGTAGGGAGGGCATACTAGTAAGAAGTATTAGGGGGTAGAGTGGCCGGTAGAGCAGACGGATGGGAACCGTGAAGTTCCCAGTTCTATTCCGGGCTTCCCCAAAGTTAGTGTCGAAGTGTCCTTGAGCAAGACTCTGAACCCCTAATTGCTCCCGATGTGCATGTTGGGTTGCCTTGCATGGTTTCTGCCGCCATCGCTGTGTGAATGTGTGAAAGTAATGCATCTATGAAAAAGCGATTTGGATAAAAGCGCTATATAAATGCACCTTATACCATTTAGTGCAACCAGCCAACCACACTTTCTAGTGTTGTTGTACCTTCTGATGAACTGCTTCTCATTACAGACGTTCTTGTAGTCCATGGACTGCTCCATGATGAGCTCAGGGATGTTTGTGATGACGAGGTTCAGGAAGCTCTCCGTCTTCTGGCGAAGGAAGTTCAGCAGGTCTCCATGACAACAGTACTCTGTGATCACGAGCACCGGCCCTGTTTAAAAGAACAGTCGGCATTATTAGTCACAAAAACACATCTTATACTGAGTACGTTTGTGCAACAATTGTGTTTTCTTTTTTATATTTTATTCCCTTTCCTGTCCCTAAACAAATTGGGACAATAAAGTGTATCTTATCTTGTCTCATTCTAAATCATTGGTTCTCAACCAGTGGTCATCCTGAAGGAGGTTTCAAGGTGGTCCCCTGCAGCTAAATTATGGGGAGTTGGTAACCAAATGGACAGTTAAACATCTGCATCACTTAATTCACAAGAAGTCTACACAATTAGAGAATGGAGAAGAATTGTTATTTTGATCAACGTTTGCCTGTTATCTCTCCTATGGTACTAACATCAATACAGCATGGAATTGTGGACAGCATCTTATCCAACGACAACAAAGTATTCTAAATATTCTTTCGTTTTGGGTCTGAGTCAAGGCTAAATCTCATCAAATGGTGGTCCGTGGCTCAAATGCCGAACAAATAATGGACCATGAAATCCAGTTGAAATCCAGTTGAAATCCACTGTTCTAAATAAATGGATGTTGTATATTTAGCTGCAAGATGAGATTTTCGTATTATCCGCCAAATAACAATGGTATGTTATTGATTATGGTCAAACCTCCATAAGTGCAGGCTCCCAGCAGGTTGACGATGTTCTTGTGGTGACCCAGATGACTCAGGATCTTCAGTTCTGACATCAGAGCCTCCCTCTCGTCTGAATGGGCACTGGCTACAGAGACAGAGAGACATCTATGAGCACTGGCTACAGAGACAGAGAGACATCTATGAGCACTAGCTACAGAGACAGAGAGACATCTATGAGCACTGGCTACAGAGACAGAGAGACATCTATGAGCACTGGCTACAGAGACAGAGAGACATCTATGAGCACTAGCTACAGAGACAGAGAGACATCTATGAGCACTAGCTACAGAGACAGAGAGACATCTATGAGCACTGGCTACAGAGACAGAGAGACATCTATGAGCACTGGCTACAGAGACAGAGAGACATCTATGAGCACTAGCTACAGAGACAGAGAGACATCTATGAGCACTGGCTACAGAGACAGAGAGACATCTATGAGCACTGGCTACAGAGACAGAGAGACATCTATGAGCACTAGCTACAGAGACAGAGAGACATCTATGAGCACTGGCTACAGAGACAGAGAGACATCTATGAGCACTAGCTACAGAGACAGAGAGATATCTATGAGCACTAGCTACAGAGACAGAGAGACATCTATGAGCACTGGCTACAGAGACAGAGAGACATCTATGAGCACTAGCTACAGAGACAGAGAGACATCTATGAGCACTGGCTACAGAGACAGAGAGACATCTATGAGCACTGGCTACAGAGACAGAGAGACATCTATGAGCACTGGCTACAGAGACAGAGAGACATCTATGAGCACTAGCTACAGAGACAGAGAGACATCTATGAGCACTGGCTACAGAGACAGACAATTAACCCTGACTGCAGTGTTGATTTTGACTGCAAATTTTGATTTAGGTTTGTAGTCAAAAAGTCTTTTGAATGAAATTCCTTTTGGTTTTAGTCATGTTTTAGTCATCTGAAATGTTTTAGTGTTAGTCTAGTTTTGGTCAACTATAAATCTCATAAGATTATAGTCGACTAAATCAACAGTTGTTGAAAATGTATTTTGGCGTGCCTTGATGGTGTCGTAATGGCTGATTTTACACTTGGTTCCATGCTGCGACACGTTGTGAGCACACACACCAGCTTACCTTTCAACATCTTCACAGCCACACGCATCACATTGTCTTCCTTTCCTAGACCGTATGCCGTGGCCTCCACAACCTTTCCGAACGCTCCAGCTCCCAGGATCTTCCCTGGAGCAATAATACACACACAAGACCAACATGACAAAATACTACTATCAGTATAATTGTATAAATAAAGAGTCCTTTTTCTCAATGTGTCTCTCAAGACAGATTCTGCTAAGCCGAATCGGATAAGATAGTGCTCCACTCATAGCATTTATGACCATTTGGGAAACATGAAAATAATCAAAATATCCTACAGACCTAACTTGAGTTTATCGCGGGGGAACTCCCATTTCTCATTGTACGGCAGTTGAGTGGGGTCAATGAAGGTGTAGTTGTTCCCATCTCTGGCCTCAATGATCTTCCAGCGGATCTCATACCTTGGTTTCTGAAAAAGGATGGAGTTGAAAACAACATAGAAATATTCCTGTTTGATGATCAATCTGCCGATGTCAAAAATGATGATAATTGGTCAACAAGCTATGTTTGTCACACTAAACAGCCGCCAGTTTGATTGAGTGACTGCACATCTTTATTGACAAAATGTGAATACGGTATCACTTCCAAAAAATTAGCATTTCTTTTTTACATATAGGCCTACAGGGCTTCCACCCGACAGCAACGGGACGGCAGATTCCAGGCTGAACCTACCTGTTTGTATTTGTACAGCAGGAAGACCAGCAGCACGAGCAGGATGGCCAGCACACCCGCTGCTCCAGTCAGCGTAGAGGTGAACAGCTTATCTAGCCAGTGGAGAGAGATTGTTCATCAGGATCCACTGATACTGCTTTGCACATGTATGTAGTATATACGTGTACACTTATAGGGCTGTCACGATTACAATGTTAATGGGCTAAAATTGGTCATAGGTTGACGGTGAACTCACCAGACACCTCCATGGCCAGCGTGTCGCTGCCCACTCCCACTAGGTTGAAGGCCACGCACTCCACGGTCATCCTGCGGTCCGAGGGCCCCACGGTCAGAACACTCTCCACCTCCACCGCCCCGTACTCCTCCCTCTGGACCTCCACCGTCTGCTGGGCCATGAGAGGGACCGGCATCTGCCGCAGGCCTGTGGTGTTGTCGTTGCATCTGTACCAATCCAGAGGTACACACAGAAGAACAGTCATATACTATCTGCTGCATGCCTGTGGTGTTGTCGTTGCATCTGTACCAATCCAGAGGTACACACAGAAGAACAGTCATATACTATCTGCTGCATGCCTGACTGTAGTGTTCTCATTATATCTGCCCAAACAGAGGTGCAGGGACGTGCACACATAGAATGCACACATAGAAGGTTACCCGTCTGTAAAACAACTGCCCTCTCCAGACCACAAATGCAGCATTAGAGCATTTACTACATGGTGAAAGAAATGCAAATGCCAGTCCTTTCCATGCCATGCCAGTCCCCTGAACTTGAACGCAGTATTTTGCATTGAAGAAATGTGTTCAGAAATCCATGTCGTACACGGTACACCACATCTCCACTAGCTAAAGAGTGCTGGGTTGCGCCCCGAAAATAGCTGATCTACAAGCTCTCAACGCGTTGCAGCGAGCTTGTAGATCAGCTACATGGCAACCCTTTACTTGGCAACCCGTCAATCAGAGATCAGTATAAAAGTGACATCACTTCCCCCTACTTCCACTCCTTATGTGCAGACGTTTGGCAGCATCCTACACTTATTCAATTCACTTGTTACTCAGTGGTGAGTTGTCATGTTAGCCATACACACACACACACACACACACACACAAGACTGATTTTGAATTTTCACCTGGCCTTTCAGGGGTTTTTTTCTGGTACTGGATGGTGAGCTGAGCTGAACCCTGACCCCCCCTTCCTACCACATATTGTGAGCCCCATTTGTTTTGTATTTTCTTTGAATGCATAAAGCCAACGGCGTCAACTTTGGGAGTGCCTGAGGGCTTGGGCACCCACTGAAAAAAGAATAAGGCAAATAGCACCCACTGAGATTAAGGCTGAAGATCCCCTCCCCCTGGTCATTTTGTCACGTAGGCACACACCTTTACGGTGTTCACAGAACAGGTATTCAAATGCTAATACGGTGGCTTTGTTCCAGTGACCGCACGGTTCATTCACACTCCGTCTCCTGCAGCAACACAACACTAACACAGTCAGCGGAGAGGCTGCTGTCTGTGTACCGTCGGCCCGTCTGTAAAGAGCCATGAGTCGGGAGGGGAGGGGAGGGCAGCAACACCGCCGGCCAATCTCCACACTGACTTGAGACTTGACAAACAGAGCCATCTCAGCAAAAATATCCCAAAACAATGTCCGGGGAACAGAACTGTTCCCTTTCCTCAGACTACTTTTACTTTAATTAAAAGGTAAGATGCAGTGGCTGTAATTTGGTCAAGGATCTTGCTTTCGTGAGCAATGGTGTACGAGATTGGTAATACATTGGTCAATGTATTACCTGGCTGGGGGGCGGGGCGGGGGGCACCCACTGCCGTTATAGGAACCTGCCGCCCCTGCATAAAGCTGTTTATTTTGTGTTGTAAAGTTGAGTAATAATTAAGTTAAACATGTCTTACTTGTATTGTGTTGATCTGCATTTATGTCTTGTGTGTGTAATTCGAGAGAGAATAAATACAGGTTGCAATCAATTGGCAGCGGTGGCCGAACGGATAGCGGCGCGGTCTAGATACCGGAAGGTTCCCAGTTCGAATCAGCCGTCCGACACGTTAAAATTACCACCGCTGAAATGCCCTTGAACAAGGCATCAACCACTACGATGAAATGTGTTATATGAGCAGGGCCTGGCTGGAAACAAGTTCTTGAGCTTAGCCCAGATATCCTGGGTAAATATAGATTTCATTTCATTTCAATGGTTTTCAGTACTCATCTGTATCTATAGTTATCCTTGTGTAATTGGGTACATGTTAGAATTAGTTGGACTTTTAGTTTTGTGCAATTTTAAAGTTTAGTGCTTTCTTTGTCTTGTTTCTATGCAGCATTAGGTTTTTTACTTTGCACTAGTGTGAAGAGTTCTGTTGTCCTTGGTTAATCTCTAGTTAATAGTTACCCGTCTCGCCACTGTCGCCATGCCGTCGTTAATTTAGTAGATGTTGTTCACCTGTCTGTGGTCTGTGTCCTGTTAGCGGCGCCGCCATAGCTAATCTAAGGTTAGTGGTTACACATTGTGTCTAGTCGCCTAATCTGTTTGTTAGCCCATCCTTGTGTTTGTCGGTTGAGGTGATTCACCTGTGTCCTGTTATTCCCTGAGTCTATTTAAAGTTCCCTGGCCTGTACTATATTTACAGACAGTACGTGTAGTCGTTTGCTAGCGAGATCATGGCTTCCATGCAATAACCCCGGCAACATGAGCGATGGAAAGGCACCCACGCAGTAACCAGGCCAATACTGAAACCTGAACATGCTGTGAGTGATTGTCAGTGCAATAATCCAAGCAAATTGATAAGAAAATAAATGCAGTGCCAGTGGGGCTGGGGGGAAAATCAAGTTCAACAAGAACAGTTTGACAGAAATTGTATTTTGGCCATGCAAAAAAGAGAACTAGAAAAAGTGCTCCTCGGAGCACAGGTCTCCACCAGGTCAGGACCATTTGTTGTGGGCATGCATTGTTGTAACTTAAATTGTCATTTCATTTGCATAATGGTTAAAAGCTGTTAATTGCATATTCATATTTAGAGTTTAAAAAGACGAGTTAAAAAATAATTTATTTAATCTACAGTCTATATTGATTTCATTTGAATTGTGATTTCTATTTGCATTAATAACAAAGCGTTTACTAAAACTGCATGTCCCATGATTTGTGCCGGATGTCTGGGGAAATGAGCCGGGTTTTCTTGTATACTTCAGTGGAGATTGAGCAATACTAGCTGCCAGTAGCCGAGAGAACTCATTTTCTGCACTATTCTTGTACTCCCCCACACACACACACATACACACACATACACATTATTCACATACCGACGTCTCGTCCTTTTTGAACGAAGTTAATCTACATGCATTGTTTGGTATTGAGTGATCATATAGCAAGTTAATACAAATGGACAAAGGCTTACAGTAGATGGAACTTGTGTGGTGTAGACTAGGATTTTTATGACGGGATCACAAAGTATTTCACATAAGTTGGCCTCCTGGTGGTAGTGTGGCATTTGTCTGACTCCCGTTAGTCAGACCATTACTAACACTATCCCTAACCTCACAGGAAGCCACGGGTGATTTGTAACCACAGGATGGTTTTTCCTTTGCATCTAGGGAGTGTGCATACAACGTTTTATGCATATCAGTGATATCAATGCAGTTGACGCGACTCAGCCTGATATAGATTTGAAAAATGTCAAGTGGCATTTCTTCCTCAGCCTAGTGGGGATATGTGTGCTGTGCACAGTTTCACTGCTATCGGACACTGCATGACTTCATGATTAGTGGCATTGTGTTCCATATGGGCCACTCCTGCAAACAATGTCAATCTTATTGCCAATCAGGATGGAATATGAGAAATCAAACGGGCCCTTCTTGAACACATGACTATAGAGATCATATGTAGGCCTACCGATTTGTGTGAAATTTGGATAAAATCTGAGTAATATCCAAAAATGTGTTTTACGTAAGTTGGCCTCCTGGTGGTGCTATAAAGTGCAGATGTGGAAAAAATGTTTTTTTTCTTGGCCTCTAGAGTACATGTGCATATAAAGTTGTACACAGATCGGTGCAGTTATAGGTAAAAACATGAATCGGCCGGGGCGCCCACTGGCCTAGTGGTCCAGGCACATGTCACATATAGGCTCTGGCCTGACAGCGCGTTGCATGTTCCGAGTCCCGTTCATGACAACCTTTGCTGCATGTCTCTCTCCCTCTTTCCTGTCTATCTTCACTGTAACTATCAAAGGCACAAAAAGCCAAAAACATTTTTTTTAAAAGCGCCACCATGAGGCTGTCTTTATCTGCCTAGTGGGACTGCGTGTGTGCATGCTGTGTGAAAAACACAGAACTTCTGCAACTTTGGAAGCCAATCTTAGCCAACCAGGATGGAGTATGAAAAAATTTGTTTAGCAAACATCTGTGTCCTGGTGGCGCTATAATGTGACAAATTTGCCATCCAGGGAGTGTGTGCACATAACATACTCTCTCCCCAATGCCTTCGGCCTGGTGGAGAGGGGAAAAAAACCTGTATGCACGTAATGTGCATTTTACGAAACCCAAGACCGAGAGAGAGAGTGACTCACGTGGGTCTTATTCCAAAACACTGGTACCATTTGATCCTTGGGGCAGGGTAGCCAAACGAAGTGCAAGTAAGCGTGGTGACATTCTCCCATCTCACCACGGCAACGGGTCTCTCTGTCGAGTAAATTCAAGTTTGAGTCAAACGGAGCAGTGCAAAACCTAAAGTAATGTTCATTTGACTGGGAAACGTCCCATATAGCATGAATAGCATCAGTGTCACTGTAATTTGTGTTTACTAGCTGTTTCACTTACGGTACATTTGGACTTGGAACGTGATGGATGCATTGGCCAAGTTACTCCTGGCATGAAAGGTGTACTGGCCCTGCTCCTGGGCCTTCATTCTTTTTAGCAGTAGAGTAGCGTGGTACCTACAGGGAATTGTGGGAAACACCAGACCAGGAGTCATCAATATATCCATACGTACATGGACAAATGTATCCGTGGCAAAGACTTGGTCTTGTCTTTGGCAAATGTTTTATTTTTATTTTTTTACGCACCATTATAATGTTCTTGTTTTGATCATAAGACCCAACTACTGAATGCCAAGACTCCAGGCTTATTCTTCAGAATAAGTATGACACTTACAGGCATTTACTACAACACTATGGCATATTAGTAGTCCAACTACAAGTACTAGTTGTTCTCAAATGTTTTACCCCCCCTTAACTCCGAGAGTGTACAAATGGACCCGTAAGGGATTTGAACATTCTGAGTTATAGACCTGTTATGGTCATTCAGGGCTAGCTCTGTATGTGATTCTGACAATATTATTGTCCACATGTTTTGTAATTTTGACAAAAATATCCACTACAAGCTAGCATGTGGATGATCCCTGGACCAGACTGTCTGTCTGCTGCGGTCTAGTGAGTGACTCATTCAGCAGCGCAAACTCAGACTCTGTTCCTATATGCATCATCACAGGTCACACCAACAATGCCAAAAAGGAGAACCTGCATCTTCCCTCTTGCAGTTTCATGACCTGACAAGTTCTAAATGACCTTACACTTCCATGTCAGCTCGATCCAATAATATGCAATAACAGCATAATTATTTCAAATCCGGAGTATTATTTTCCTTTTTTCTTCTCATCTTGCTGTGCACGCGTCATAGTTCATTCATCATATTTTTCTACCAACTAGTGCTGTTGTCAATATTTCCTCCTGTCGCCTCACAGCTAGAATGTTCTGGGTTCGATTCCCGCCGGGGATGCTGTGGGCGCTGGGGGTGTGTTCTCTCCACCGCATCGTCAGTGCCCATACCATAGGTGGGGTTGGCAAAAGGGCCTTTCTGTGTAGAGTTTGTATGTTCTCCCCGTGCCCCCTAGGGTAGACACCCTCACACAAATATGCAGTAATCCTGGTCGCTATACTGCCTCCCCCTGGCCACTGCCTGATGGAGGGGAAAGGAACTGGTTGGAATAGCGTGTTCCTTCCACGCGCTACGTCCAACCGCCGAAACTCCCCCCGTCAGGGACTCATGTATTGAAGGAAACATGAGGTCAGTCCGTTGCTCTCCCCAGGTTGGCAGAGGGAGTGTAGCGCCCAAGATTACACAAAGGCAATTGACATTGGGTGAAAAAAATGGATTACAAAATTGTGGGATAAAAATGTAGGAAAAAAAGAGAGAATCCTCCTACCTATAGTTTTTTTTGTTTTTGTAATGTTTTATCCCACAATTTTGTAAACCATTTTTTTCACCCAGTGTCAATTATCTAATGTAATCCTGGGCGCTACACTTCCTCTGTCAACCTGGGGGGGGGAAGCGGACTGACCTCATGCTTCCTTCTATGCATGAGGAGTCCAAGCTGCTTCTTTTCACCTGACAGGGGAGAGTTTCCCCGGCCGGACGTAGCGCGTGGAAGGAACACGTTATTCCGACCAGTTCATTTCCCCTCCATCAGGCGCCTCGGCTGGCCAGGGGGAGGTAGTTTAGAGACCAGGATTACGGCATGTTTTTGTGAGGGTACCTACCCTAGGGGACACGGGGAGAACATGCAAACTCCACACAGAAAGGCCCTTTCGCCAACCTCGCCTCGGGTATGGGCACTGATGACGCAGAGGAGGGAACACGCCCCCAGCGCCCACAGCGTCCCCAGCAGGAATCGAACCCAGGACATTCTAGCTGTGAGGCGACAGCACTACCGACTGTGCCACCGTGACCCCCTCCTACCTATTGTTGTATCGGATGAGCTTTTGTTCCTGCGTGGAGGTGTTGGGTGACGTGGGGGTGTCCCAGCCATGCTCCGTGATGTGGGGGTACGCCTCGATGAAGACCGTGAGCTCCAGATCCTCTCCCTCGTTCACCTCCACAGACAGACCGCTGTGGGCCAGTTTAGGAGAGAACTGGGGGAACATCCTGATGAAGGCCGTGTCTGTCCAGAAGGATGAGGAAGGAGGTCATCAATGTTCAAACTACTAAACGATTATCTGACACTATTTGAATGGTTTTCCCCTTTTTCTCAATTTTGTCATTCTGCCAATTCTCACTTCCCCTTAAGTGTCGCTGCCTGGAGGGTGTCTCCACCACCTTCCTCCATTCATTATGGCGGGTGGAGATGAGCGCGTTTACGTGTCCCCTCCGATACACGTTAGGTCACCGAGTGCGTCTTTTCACCTGACAGTGACCAGTTCACCCGCTCACCAGGAGGACATACTGTAATGCATGTGGAGGGATATGGTATATTCATCCCAGTTCATCCCCCCCCCCCCCCCCCACCCCCACACTGAACAGGTGCAAGGGGTCATCATCATCATGTCCATACATGGACAGTCTGTGGCAAAGACCTGGCCTTGTCTGAGGCACATGTTTTGATGTTCTGTAATTCTGTTTTATATTTGTTATGTTCTTATTTTGATCATAAGACCCAATTTACTGAATGTTAAGTCTAAGGTTTTCAGCGTTTTCAGGTTTTCTTTTATGACCGTGATTTACTAAGACACTATGGCACATTATGAGTCCATTAGTACTAGTTTTCTTTTTTTCAAGCACCCCAATAAGTTGAGTGTACAAATGGAACTGCAGGTCCATTTGGTTCCATTTGTATGCTCTCAGAGTTACAGACCTGTTGTGGTCATTCAGGGCTATCTCTTTGTGTTTTTGGTTTGTTAACAGTTTGCAGAATTACAGTACATTTCAAGCACAACTCAATACTCTGTCATTCTGCATGATGTCAGTGTCAAAAATTTAATTTTGACAAAAATGCCCACCACAAGCCCAACATGGTGATGACCCCTGAACAGGTGCCCTGACTGAAAAACCACTGCCCTAAACAGTGCCAACTGTGTTCGTTGGAACACCTGGGCAAGCCCAATAAGCCACAGTGGACTTTATCCCTGCACCAACAGAGTACCCCCTGGCATCTTGTTTGTCATGCAGTCAATGTCTGACTTTCTATAGGTCTGTTCTGGCTTGGTGTTGACAAGCATGGGTGGTCATCATAGTTACCTACAACCAGCAGATACGTAGTTGAGCTGTTGACCCCAGCTTCATTTGTGCCAATACAGGTAATGTTCCCTGTATCTGCCAAGTCCACAGCGGGGATGGTCAATATGCTCTCTATGTCCAAGCGGTTGTCCCCACTGGATCGGACATCCTCCTCGATGGTCGGTTTCTGAGAGGAGATCGAGACACAAGATGTCTCTAAATAACAATGGACACTAGTTCCCACACACATTTGCACCCTGCGTCATCATAGGGATAGATAAGTGTTGTTTCTTGCTTTTACCATCTTGATGTCTGAGTATGTCCAGGTGACGTTGTAGTTGAAGTTGGGGTTGTGAGTGGTACAGCGGACCATGAGCTTCTCTCCGGCGATACGGATGATCTCACTTTTCTCCAAGAACACGTAGGGCGGGAAGCGCAGCTCTATAAGACACACATTGTGGCGTAACACCCGATAAATATAACATCAAATCATGATTTGGTTTGAAGTGAATGCTGTTGTTGACCATATGACATAACTATATGAAACAACACCATACTACTGTATGTTATCAGCTTTGTAGTTCATTACAGTGGTGTAAGTAACTAAGTACATTTACTTAAGAGCAGTACAATTTTGTACGTATTATTTATACTTGAGTATTTTCAATTTCCAATACTTTCACTTCGTTCTACTCCACTATACATCTCAAAGGCAAATATTGTACTACCACTACAATTATTTGAAACCGTGTGTGTGTGTTTGCGTGTGCGTGTGTGTGTGTGTGTGTATTCCGGCTTAATTATTTTGTTGTCCTCCCAGTGTGTGTGTGGGGGAAAGTCTCCCCATTGGTTTGAAGTATAGCCAATGGTCAAAATGTGTAGAAGTGAAGAGAAGAGTTGAATGAGAAGTGTTGAAGTAGGAGGAGCTGGGTGTTGAAGTATGATAAATGATCAGCTCTGCAAGCTGATTAAAATGGGCTCTCACTCTGGATAACGTTGATGGAGAAGGTCCTGGAGGTTCTCTCCACGCCGCGGACCCGGGCCGTGCAGACGTAGTCTGCGTTGAAGCTGGGATGGAGGCTGTGGACGAGCACGCCCCGGCGCTGGTACGCAGTGAAGTTCATCCCCGGGGGCAAGGCGCTGCCGTTGTCCATGCGGAGGCCCAGGTCTGTGGCCGTGGGGTCGGTCAGCAGGCAGGGCAGCAGGTAGTCCTCACCCTCCTTTCTCACCACGCGCAGGTTGGTGCTGCTGGTGTAGAACACTGTCACGCTTTTTGGATCTGATGATGGACAGAGAGTGGATGAAGGATTGTTTAGTTTGGATGTTGTTCAATTCAATACTCACTGAAAACCTAGCAACAGATTATTATTATGATTGCAGACTTCACAGTTACAAGTAGGGTTGTTGTCCCGATCCGATCGGGGCCGATCACTTCATTTTCAAATGATCGGAATCGCATCGGGAGCAAACAAAACGTGATTGGGACATCCCTCAATATTATATCCATATAATGATATTAGACTTTGGATATTGTACTGTTGTGATATGGCATAAGTATTCTATTGAAAATATAAATATCGGATTGGGAAAAATCAGTATTGGCAGATACTCAAAATCGAATGATCGGGAGCAAAAAAATGTGAAAATCTGTGGTGCAAATCTTTGAATATGGCGTTCCAAACACTGACCTACGTACTGTACACACTTACCTTTAACGTACACGTGCACTGAGGACGTGGGTTCCCGGGCGCCCTGCGGCCCGGCGCGGGCGTACACACACCTGTACGTCCCCGTGAACTCTGCCTTTGGCCGTTCCACCTTGAAGACACTGGCGTTCCCGTTCGACCGCACGTACTTATTGTGTTTGACGAGCCGGGGCATCCAGTTCACTGGTCCGTCGTCTCCTTCACACCTCAGTAGCAGCGGTTTGCCGGGCGGCACCACCACCTCGGAACCCACCAACACCGCCGAGTTGAACTTGATCACCGGGCGCCTCCATTGCCCTAAACAAAAAGACTTACATGATTAATATTAACGACATAGGCGGACCATGAGATAATGGGCCCCTGGGCCACCGACATGCAAAGCTGTGTGTTTTGCACTTGATCTTTGTACGTATATGTTAGTTTGTTTGTGATATTTGGTGTATTATATTTATGTGAGTCATGTAGCCTATCATACATCCATCTTATCCGTAGTCGGGTCGCAGAGAGCTCCAGACTTCCCTCTCCAGAGCAATAGTAGTAACCTCCTCCCGGGAGATCCTAAGGCCAGTGAGTCGATGTGATTCCTCCAACTGCGCCTTGGTCTAACCCCGGGGTCTCCTCCCAGTGGGACGTGCCTCGAGGACCTCCCTAGGGAGACGCCTGAGAGGCATCCTAACCAGATGCCCGAACCACCTAAGCTGGCTCCTTTCCGGGCGAAGAAGCAGCGACTCTACTCCGAGTCTCTCTCGCGTGACTGAACTTCTCACCCTATCTCTAAAGGAGATGCTAGCCAGCAGCCACCCGACGAAGACAACTCATTACCCTATCTCTAAAGGAGATGCTAGCCAGCAGGCCACCCGACGAAGACAACTCATTTACCCTATCTCTAAAGGAGATGCTAGCCAGCAGCCACCCGACGAAGACAACTCATTACCCTATCTCTAAAGGAGATGCTAGCCAGCAGGCCACCCGACGAAGACAACTCATTTACCCTATCTCTAAAGGAGATGCTAGCCAGCAGCCACCCGACGAAGACAACTCATTTCGGCCACCTTATTCTTTCGGTCATGAGAGCTTTGCCTTCTGGTTCAGTAGCTGTAGCTGTAGCCTGTAGCGGCAGTTTGCGGAAAAAAAAGAAAAATAATAATATGATTGAAAGAAAGGAAGCCTTATTGATAAACTGAGGGTTTAAACACTTCATGATGATTTAGGACTTTTGGGGTCATTTTCTTGACATGAATGAATAAGCCCATTGTCTGATAACGTGCAAAGTTAATAACAGTGATGCAGACCACGGCGTCACTGTTATTAACTTTGCACTTGTTTTGAGCTTGAGCCTCCGTGTGACCGTGAGCGCCTGGGCCCAGGCCCACTGGGTAATCCTCCCCTGGCCCAACAGGCCCACTGGGTAATCCTCCCCTGATTAACAATGATGTTGTGTCTTGTTACACTTTTTTATATTCAAGAAATGGGGACAAACGTTGTGTTTAGGTGACTGTACTTCAAGATGAAGTGGCCTTGTGTTTAGAGTGTCCGCCCTGAGACTGGGAGGTCAGGGTTCGATCCCCGGCCGGGTCATACCAAAGACTCTAAAAATGGGACCCAGTGCCTCCCTGCTTGACACTCAGCATCAAGGGTTGGATTGGGGGTAAGTCCCTGTGACATGCTAGCGTCATGTCCAGGGGGTGTACTTGTACATCAAGCTGCCTCACGCTACAGAAACAGGAGATAGGCTCCTGCCCTATGGGCCTCATGGCTCGACAAGGCTACTTACTACTTCAAGATGAGAGCTTAATGTCTTGTTGGTCTCTTCGAGATCCAGAGCTATCTTTTAGACATGCAATCAATGGTGGAAAAAGTACTCAAATGTTTTTCTTAAGTAAAAGTTGTATCAATACTGCAATTCAAAATTCAAATTAAAAAAAGTCCGGAATTCAAAATGTAACTGAGTAAAAGTACAAAAGTATCTTGGCATCAAAATGTACTTAAAGTAACAATAGTAAAAGTACTCATTATGCAGAATGTCTCATTTCAAGTTATCAAATATATAAAAAATCTTTTGAAAATAGCAGATCTACAAGCTAACAATGCGTCGCGACAATAGTTGCCTCTGAGATGTAGCAGAGTAGAAGTAACCGTACTGGAAATTGGACCTAAAGTAAAGTACAAATACCTCAAGATTGTACTTAAGTACAGTACTTTAGTGAATGCACTTAGTTACTTTCCTCCACTGCATACAGTATATAGTGGATATGATCTCATATGGTTCCAGGAAACAGCTTGACGTCTTGGACTGAGTCCTCAATCAATCCTTGTCTCACTTCTGCTTTCTCACAGATCTTACAGTCACTGCATTGGAGACAGGAATGGGAAGAAAGACTGTATCTACAGTATGTATTATTTCCATACAGCTTATGGACAATTTTTCAGCTCTCAAACGGAGAGGAGATTCCTATTGGTGGAATTAGTAGAAAATTGAAGAAACGTCTGTAAAATTGTAAACATTTCTCTGGCAAAACAGTCACTATAAATTGTGATACAGCTCAGCTTTGGTGAGAGAGGGGTGTGGGGGGGGGGGGGGGGGGGGGCACACAGACAAAGCTGGCTTTGACCTCTTCACAACAAACTGCAGGGCGAACAAACTCCCTCAGTATATTTGTGGTTTGCATTGGGTCAGGTTGGAACACTATCACTGCAGGCTTTTTCATATCATCTTATTCATCTCCACTCTTTGAATACTGAAACCGTTTGTTGAATGCTGAAATTGGGTCTTCTCTTCTTCATTGAGCCGTGTTGTGCTTCAGCAGATACTATACTAGTGTTTAAGAAGCTTGGCAAATGAATCATTACGCCGCGGCTGTTCAGCATAATTATTTATCCACCACAGCAGCATACAAGTTAACCAACTGAGAACTTCATTTCATGCGAAGTCCAACAATATTAGGTTGTGAACTTTCTGGTTAAATTACTTGAATAACTGTGGTGTGACCGGGTTTGTAGATCTGCTATTTTCACTGAATGTTTGCCCATTGGTGCCAAATATGACGTGCCCCAGAATAGGGACGCTCCTAGGGTTCATGTGGTTAACTTGAGCTTGAAACATCTGCAGCAAAGCAAATGCTTTGGTCATAATTACGCTCACACACACAACACAGGCCTTTATTCTCTATGTAACTACTGCCATTGACATGAAATCGCAATTTGATGCCATCTGACTGATACCCATGCAACTTGTGGTGAGGTTTAACACGCAAGTTACTTTACACGAATAAGCCAACAAACAACTCATGATGCCAAACACAACTGTCGAACTCATTGGACACAACGGACTGTTATGTTTGTCACATTTTAAAATGTGTGGCTCATCTACATGTGCATGTAATGTATCATTTGGTGGGCTAGGGATATTATATACTGCACACACGCAGGTGCGTGCACACACACACATACAAACACACGCACGCACGCATGCACACGCCACACACATGCACACACATGCACACAATAATAGACAATTAATAAATTATTATATATACACTTGCACGCACACATGTATACTATATTATAGTATAGGCCTACAGTAAATAAGTAATATGTAATAATAATAGATAATACATATTTTTTCATAATAGTTTTAATCCAGTATTTACCAAGACCTCAGAGGTTACAGGTTTTTTTAAGAACACATTTGCAAAACCACACACTGCGTCATTCCTGGTATCATGAGGTCTCTGCGAGGACAGAAAGAAATTTCCCCCGACTCTGTCACATGGCTGGCCTTTATACTGTTTTTAATCTCAGACTATACTGAAGCTTCATTGCCTCAAGGTCATAATATCAAGCTTAAGTGTGCATTCATTCATGTAAATGACACCAGCGAAAGGAATAGAATGCACCCGCACACTGTATATTTGCTCAGTACAAGAGTATTGTTATTTTTTAATGCTATTACTCTTGTACTGAGCAAATATACAGTGTGCAGGTGCATTCTATTCCATTCATTGATGTCCACTGGCCTACGCACCTGCAGCAGACGCCTGACTTATAGGTGTGCAAAGGTCTTTTCCTACAAATTACACCAGCTGACAGCAGCTACAGTGAAATGGCTGTACTGTACATGTTATTATCCCATATAGTTGCATTTCAAACCCAGCCGGCATTTGTTTCACCATGCAGTGTTAAGAAGCCTTACCTTGAGTTGCTGAGGCCGTCAGGGTCCCCATCAGGAGAAGGGGCAGGTAGGACAGCATCCTGGATCAACAACCAAAGCCACAAGTATGAACGAACGCAGACCACGCTTCAGATCTGTGGCTATAGGGAGGGAGGGAGAGAGAGAAATGAGACTTAATGCTTTAAACAAACACCCTTCATTCAATTACTTCTCCTTTTCTCTGGAGGAGGGCTAAGAAATAAGCCAAGAACCTTTTTTTTCTTTTAATCACTTCTGTGCCGAAAGGTATAGTTCCATTAGAAGCCTATTCTATTAATACTCTGTTAATACAAAGTAGCATTACATTATATAAAATGTACATACCTGCAGATATGTTCTGGTAAACAGACCAGCCTATAGGTTTATGTTCCCAGCATCCATCCAGGGGTGAAACATGAGTCTCCCTTATTATCTTCTGCCTCTCTCTCTCTCTCTCTCTCTCTCTCTCTCTCTCTCTCTCTCTCTCTCTCTCTCTCTCTCTCTCTCTCTCTCCACACTGTCTCCTACTGTTGACTTCTCACAGTAAACAGAGTCTAGTGCAGCAAACAGAGGGTGGGGTTGGTTGGTGAGGGGGGGAAGCAGGAATCGCAGGAATATCGAGTGTCAATTTGCTCCAGTAGGAATCAGGCCATTCGAGGTGAGACTAATCATCAGCGATAAAGCTCTAACTAAAGCTTCCATGGTGGTGGTGTATAGTAGTAGAGCACACAGACGTCTGGAAGAAAAGGGGGGGATAATGAAAAGGGCCCTTAGTTTAGATTCAGGGAAGTGGGGACTGACTGAGGGGTATGGAGCCGTGTCGGGGTGAAAGCCTCGTCATGGACAACATAAATGAAAACCTCTGTCTGCCAAATCACAGCAAAGCAGCAGCTTCAAAGTGATCCATGGGACGCACGCTTGATGGATGGCTTTCACAGATGGAATTGTCCAGAAAAATCCCTGATGGGCTTTTCCAGGGCTTTGACAGTCAGTCAATTTACTGAGATGTTATGGCATCCTCCATACCATGCAATTTAATAGCAAACTAAACTGTAAATATTGATATTTCATTAATGGTATAGTTGAGAACAGTGAGATGAAAAGACCTTCAGTTATGAAATAACACAATGGGTCTTTCATTAAATAATAATCAAATCATGTGCATCTGAGGATCCACAAGGGAACGATGTGGCTCCAATATGGAAAAAATACTCAAATGTAGAAATACTCTGTTACAAGTAAAAGTCCAGAATTAAAATTGTACAAGAAGTACAAAAGTATTGGTATCAAAATGTACTACTTAAAGTACCAAAAGTAGAAAGTATTCATTGTGAAGTATAAAATGAAAATGGCAGATATACAAGCTCACAATATGTTGCACACCACATTGTGAGCTAAGCTGAGCTTGTAGATCTGCTATTTTCAAATGGCCGAAATGAAGTGGTTATGTGTTTTGTAATAATAATGGATGGCATCCATCTACAACCGCTTATCCGTAGTGGGGTCGCGGGGCAACAGCTCCACCAGAGAGCTCCAGACTTCCCTCTCCAGAGCAATATTCATAACTTCCTCCTGGGGGATTCCAAGGCGTTCCAAGGCCAGTGAGTCGCCTTGGTCTGCCCCGTGGTCTCCTCCCAGTGGGACGTGCCTTCAGGACCTCCCTAGGGAGACGCTCGAGAGGCATCCTAACCAGATGCCCGAACCACCTAAGCTGGCTTCTTTCCAGGCGAAGAAGCAGCGACTCTACTCCGAGTCTCTCTCGCATGACTGGACTTCTCACCCTATCTCTAAGAGCGATGCCAGCCACCTGTTGAAGAAAACTCATGAGTTTTTATTACATTTGAATGATTACATTATGAGCCCTTATTACATTATGAGTTGCTACACGGCTGCTTGTATTCGCGACCTTATTCTTTCAGTCATGACCATAGGTGAGAGTAGGAACGAAGATTGCTTGGTAGACAGAGAGCTTTGCCTTCTGGCTCAGCTCTCTTTTAGTCACAACAGTGCGGTACAGCGACTGCAATACTGCCCCTGCTGCTCCGATTCTCCGGCTGATCTCCTTCTCCGTCCTCCCCTCACTTGTGAACAAGACCCCGGGTAATGTCTCATTCCCTACCTGGACTGCACAATCCTTCGGTTTCCAGCTGAGAACCATGGCCTCAGATTTGGAGATGCTGATCTTCATCCCAGCCGCCATACACTCGACTGCGAACCGGTCCAGTGAGAACTGAAGGTCTTGGACCGATGGTGCCATCAGGACCACATCATCTGCAAAAAGCAGTGAAGCAACCCATAGCTCACCGAGCCGTATACCCTCAACGCCACAACTTCGCCTTGAAATCCTGTCCATGAAGTGGATGTCGGACTTCATGAGACGTGACGGCAGCCATCTATGAGATATCTATGACGTATGACTCAGAATTTAGATTTCGGAAATTAAAGCTAAATATTTCCAAAAGTATAAAACATGTGCGGAGGTAATGCACATAATGCACACAATAATGCGCATAATACATTTGGCTGTGATCGGTCCAGCCATTTGCGTATAGATCTGGACACACGGACAGACAGACACACAGACAAGTCACAAACCTTTTGATAATAAACCTTTATTTTCACATCTGCAAAACATGTAAAATACTGCATATAAAAAATACATTTGTAAACGTTAAGAGAAGCTTTGGTATTTTTTTAGTGTTCTGCATCCTACATTGTGTAACATTACATAGAAACAGAGTAGCGTAACATTTTTTTTAAATGGTAAGTGTGTATGTAATGCAACTATAGAGCTTCTGTGAGTGTGAATATTATGCAAAGAAATCGACAATAAAAGAGTACCTACATTTACATTGTAAATGTCCTCAAAATGGCTTGCTAGGTTTCTTAACTACAATAGCCCTTCAAACCCCCTCGTCAACAAGTCACCTGAATGCTAAAACAAAAAAGACAAAATATCAGTTATTACAGTCAATACAAATAATCTGTTTTGTACCATTTTGTGCTAAGGCAGTGATGTGCTGAACTTGTAGCTAAAAGACTGACGTTATGGGTACTGTACTGTATGTCAATGTTAAAAATCTCTGAAACTGTGTAACTGAATCTAAAATCCTTCGATCAAGACTCTCGATTCTACCATTCTATCGCCTATAAAATGTACCCTTTACCTCTTTTGTGAATATCCATGTTTTCCTAAAACACGATAAAGTGCAACACTAGTACAGATGATCTGAAATATACAAAATTCACATATACTGTATAACATAAACATGTTTTCATCGTATGCACACAGAGGAACAGGCTATAGCTATATTTCCAATGTCTGCTTTCACTGCATTAAAAAACAATTCATAAAATCCCTCTCGGACTAATACCTACAGTACATAAGTACCACATTGTGTAACTCATCTCATACTTGAAACAGTGCATCTAGATTCTTCCCACATTGTCATGTCATGAAAATAACATTGAAAAGGGATAAACATTTATGAATATAATTGCTTACGTAGCATTGATAAAAAAAAGAAAGAAGTACAATTAAAAGTACGTGTTCACCCGTATGAGACTGCAGATGTTTACGGCTGTGGACAACTACATTGGTCTAATTTTTTTTTATATATTATAAAAGTGAATACACTGGCAGGACCAAGAGGAAGAACAATAATGTCAAAATCTATTGTACATATAAAACACTGACAATAAAGACATAAAAGAATGCAAGACCTACATCAGTGTAATCATAATAAATCCCTGACTAAAACACTGGTCATTCTAAACCATTTGGCCTGTTTCAACAAGTCTAGACGAATGTGAGGGAGTATTATAAAAGTTTGAGTTATGGCTAACCACTATTTTCGGTGAAGATATTTGGTGTAGAGGGGCGGGGGGAGAAGAGTGGACCAAGAAGAGAACCCCCCCCGGTCAACTAAATACTGTATTACTATGCCAAGAGTTTATGTGGTTTATTCGGTTCTACTCACATGACTGAATCTTATCTCGGATATCAGAGCATATTGAGCAATTTCACCATAGCTGTGATTTTTATGAAAACACAATGTCTGCAGACTTACAGAGATTTATTACCACGGTGATGTTTCAAGTGCGCAGGGCCCTTCTTCAGACAGATCTTTTACCCACAATGCTCTACTTCAGTTGTTCTTAAACGTTTTTTCATGTCAAGGACCCACAAATTGAGACTTACAGTATTAGCCTGCGGACCCCCATTTGAAAAGATATGCCAAGGACCCCCATAAGACAAGATTTTGTACGGTTCTAGCAGTGATTTTCAACTATTTTAATTCAAGGACCCGCAGTTTGACGTACATTATGGTACGGACCCCAATTTAGATTGTAAAATCAATGTTAATTTAACTATCTAGTTACAGTCCCATAAGGGTCCATTTGGTTCCTAACTATCTGTCATTTACCTGGGGACCCCCTGGAACTCCCTCAAGGACCCCTGGGGGTCCCCGGAGTCCGGACCCCACTTTGAGAACCACTGCGTCCACTTCACCATTTGTGATTATGACACAGGAGTGATAAGGAGCACTCAAGGAAGTGCTAGATTTCAAGATGGCCTACTGTACTCACTGACGTCTGCTACATTGTCTATTTGAGCTACATTCCATCTCCAGGAACAACATGAAGTTCCTCTATAAGGTTACAAGGTGTATGAAAAAGAAGGTAAAGACACCAACGTCATTTTCGCTATCGCGCAAATTCCAGACGGCAGATTCGTCGCACCGCGGGAGCCAAACTACACCCGGAAGTTCGGTGGAATCCATTGGAGTCGATGAGAGCCCGGTGACCAGCTCATAAACAAACACTATTTCTGAATAACTGAGACCTTTGTAAAGTAATCGCTTCTGGAAAAGATGTCTTATTGTCTGCTGTGTTGCTTTTTGATGTATACACTGTGTCCTTTTATAGATGTACTGTGTCTAAAGAGCACAAAGTACCTTTCTGAACCTAGTACAAGTATCACGAGATTGTCCACCGTTTCCTGTTTGGCGGCCAAATCTCGCGATACCTCCGAGACAGAAATGATACCTGCCGCTGTTTAGATGCCTCAATAAATGATGTACTGTGCACATTGAAAAGCAAGTGATTATAAAACAACCTGCGATATGTCTTCTTTTATGTTCCTGAACCGATTATATGACAAAGGTCGCAATTGTCCAGAAATAATGTTTGTTCACGACGAGCTGGTCCAACCGGCTCTATTCACTGCCATGTATTTCATGGAACTTCCGGTGTGAGCTTTGCCTCCCATGAAAGCGTCCATGAAAGTGCCGTGGCGTATCCGTCATGACGTCAGCGGCGCGTCTCTTCCTTCTGTAAATAAGTTCCTTGTAAGGTTTACAGGAAGCTGTCCTCCACATCGGGGGTCCCGCAGCAGCCCAGCAACGCATCTCTCTCCCCGGCCGCCTCCTGCAGGTCCTCCTCTGGGAGGGTCTCGTCTGTGTCCTGGGACATGTTGGAGTCTGTCTCCTCCTCCAGAGCCAGAGAGCTGAGAGTGGGCAAGAGAGAACGGAACACAACTTTAAAACAGTGGTGGTTCCCAAACATTTTAGCCCGTGACCCGAAAGAGAGATTAGACTTTTGCCCAGGACTCAAACTAGTGAAAATAGCAGATCTACAGTACACAAAAGCGCACAGAAGCGCACAAAAGTGCCCAAAAGCTCCCAGCGCATCGCGTTGTGAACTTGTACATCGGCTATTACTAGTTACTAGTCACTATTACTAATCACTAGTTCTTAATTATTATTATTTTTTATTTATGGAATTTCTTAGTTTTTGTTGGGTAGTTTGTTTTAAAATGTATTTTATTTAAAAGAAAACTTAATAAAATATAGTACAAATAATGTAGGAAAACAAAATGGGATTTTTAGCCGAGTCGTGCTAGTGCCTGGTAAATAATTAACTAAGTCAGTCAGTCAGTCAGTCAGTCAGTCAGTATGTATGTATGTATGTATGTATGTATGTATGTATGTATGTATGTATGTATGTATGTATGTATGTATGTATGTATGTATGTATGTATGTATGTATGTATGTATGTATGTATGTATGTATGTATGTATGTATGTATGTACTCCTTCTATTGGTGAACTACTGGATCTTCAACAAGATGCCATTCATTTTTTTGTTACAACCAAACAAAATTGTAAAGATCTGTATGCATAACGTATGACGATGACAGCACAGCAAGGTCAGTGTGAATCTTGATCATCAAAAGTCTTTGAAACTGGATCCCCATTTTCTCCTCATCTGTCACTAGGGGGCACTGTGAGTCCTAGTTGAAGACCAACTATAGGTTTCTGGAAGGGAACCCCTGTTGGTGTTTTAAGCAGTCTGTTATACTTTAGCTATTTTTGAAAAATCGTGAAAATGTGGCGCAGATCTTTGAATATGTATTCTTTCAGAGCGAAAGTTTTTGCTTAAATCTTTGCTTCTGGGGGGTTCCTGAAACGGCATATTTTCAGATGGGGGTCGGCGGCCAATTACATATATTTCTGGTGGTCCTTGACATGAAAATGTTTGAGAACCACAGATACAGAAACATCTAGTTTTTCAGAAAACCCAGATGAGTCTTATTAGGGGCTGCCCTGCAGTCAGACTGTACTACACACACAGTCACTGTCCTCATGTCTGCTGAGGTGGCCTTAATTCCTTCCTGGCAACATAAGACAGATTGTCTCAATTCAACATCTGGCTGCTGGGTCTGCATGGGTAGGTGTGTGTGCAAGAAAAAAAGGAAACCGATCTTGTTAAGCATAATATGCTTCCTCTTTCTTGCATATCCAGCATTTGGCAGCCATGTGTCTTGAAGGGCAGTGGTGTATAACTAAGTACATTTACTTATATTGTACTTAAGTACATTTTGAGGTAATTGTAGGTCTACTTTACTCAACTATTTCCAATTTCCAATTTTACTTTTACTCTACACTACAATTATTGAAAACTTTAGTTACTAGTTACTTTGTAGTTGTAGATACAATAATCACTTCATCACTATTACTAGCTATATCTACATTTCTGCCGACTTACAAGCTCACAATGTGTCGCGATCGTGTGACGCATTGTGAGCTTATAGATCGGCAATTTTCCAAAGATTTTTATACATTTGAAAACTTGAAACGGAACATTCTGCATAATGAGTACTTTAAGTACATTTTGATGCCAATACTTTTGTACTTTTGCTCAAGTACAATTGAGTACAATCTTTACTAGCCTATATTTGCAGTATTGACACTTTTACTTAAGTAAAACGTTTGAGTAGCCTCCTTTTTTCCACCACTGCTTGAGGGGGGCCGTGCCCCGGCCCGTGCATGTCTCAATGTTGTGGGCAGACCGTACTGTACCTCGCAGGACTTTCCGATGAGGGGATGTCGTCGGTGTCTGTGAAGCCTTCCTCCGGCTTGGGGTCTGGGATGGGAATGATGTATTCGTTGTACGAGGCCACAGCTTCCTCCTCGCCGTCGGCCTCCTGTCTGGAGTCTCTGGGGCTGGTGGCGGGGCTGTGTGGATCTGAAGGGGCGACGCTGCCCCCGGAGGAGGGGGGAGAGGAGGAGGCCATGATGGGGAAGGGATGAGAGGCCAGTCTGGGCTTGGTGCGGGCCACGGCTGGGTGGTCACTCTTCATGAACGTCTCGTTGACCTGGTTGTATTTCTGTCGTCGGAAGAACAGAGAACATGGGATCGGGGGGAGGTTAACACATGTAATGTTACCCTGTCGTCAGAGACACCCAGAAAGATACTGCCTCCCCCTGGCCAGCCGGGGCGCCTGATGGGAGGGGAAATGAACTGGTTGGATAATAACGTGTTCCTTCCACACTCTACAGTACATCCAACGGGGAAACCCCCCCCCTGTCAGGTGAAAAGAAGCAGCTTGGACGAGTCCTCATGCATTGAAGGAAGCATGAGGACAGTCCTTTGCTCTCCCCAGGTTGGCAGAGGGAGTGTAGCAGCCAGGATTACATTATATAATTGACACTGGGTGAGAAAATGAGTTGCAAAATCATGGGATAAAAAACAACTTGAGGAAAAAAAGACATCCAGAAAGAGGCTCAATGAGCTTTAGCTTTTTCACAAATACGTTTTAGTTTTAAGGAACCCAAAAAACATATCACACTTACACTACCTTTAAAAGAAAGGAAAAATGCATGAATGTTTGCTAGGGTTCATGTGGTGGAGAGAGGAGCAAAGAAAACAGGAATTATACCAGTGCTTGTGTTGCCAGGCGGCAGGCCAGCGGACTGTGTCCACTATATAAATAATGTACCTTTTTATATCCCTCCGACAGCATGTTCCCCATAGAGTGGACCAGAAAGGAGAACTCGGGTCTCTTCTCAAAATTCTCATCCCAGCACTTCCGCATGACCTCATAGCTGCAAAACACAAAATTGAGACAAAACGGTTATTCCATGTCTTTAATTCTGATATTACTATACACACATATAGTACACACAAGAGAGAGAGAGAGAGACAGTGTGAGCATAAAAAAGACAATTACAATTTGGATTAGTTTTTTTCTTCTTCTTTTGCGAGTCATGGATATGTCTGCGTCATGACCACGGCCTCTGTCCGTGTACAGTGTGCCCCTGTTTTGTCCAAATTATCCCTAATGTGTGTTAGTTAAGTGATTTGCAGTGGTGTAAAGTAACTAAGTACATTTACTTTACTTGAGTATTTTCAATTTCCAATACTTTTACTTCTACTCCACTACATCTCAGAGGCAAATATTGTACTTTTACGCCTTGTGGTTTACTGGTTTCTCCTCGACAGCAGAGATATAATAGTGTCATGCAAAAATAGAAAAAAATCTATTTTTTGCGACTTTCTAAAAGGTTTAGTTGAGGGTATTCCCGATACGATGGCACTTACATTTGGTCAGAGGCGTGAGCAGGCTTGGCCATGCGGTAGCCTCTAGAGCAGTGTTAATTTTGTTGACTAAGATTATTAGACTAAAGACTTAAGGCTCATTCATAGTCTGGATTTTCGGTGGTGAGGTGACCACCGCTCCGGTGGTGAGGTGACCACCGGAGCTGAAATAACGTTGAGTGGTGGTGAGTAAAAACAGAGAGAAGGGCTGGGGCGGTGGCGGTGGTTTGCGGCTCGTGACGTCATGTTGTAGGTCGGTGGTCACGTCACCACCGAAAATCCAGACTATGTATGAGCCTTAAGTCGACTAAGGTTTTTGATTGCGAACGCAGTGAGCATTTACTATGAGACCCAGCAGATCATGTCTGTCTGTCTGTCTGTGTGTGTGTCTGTGTGTCACGCTGTAACACCACCCGCCCACCACCAGAGGGCGCAGCTGTATCACACACAAAAACACACACACATGCACGCACACACACACACACACCCACACACACACACACACACACACACACACACACACACACACACACACAACTTAACTTAACTTAACAAAAAAACGTAACTTAAAAAAAACTTTACTTAAAAAAAAAACTTAAAAAGCAAATATTTAAAAAAAAACTTAACTTAAAAAAAACTTTAAAAAAAACTTAACTTAAAAAAAAACTTAAAAAGAAAAAACTTTAAAAAAAAACTTAACTTAAAAAAAAATCTTAAAAAAAATCTTAAACAAAATCTTAAAAAAACTAAAAAAAGAGAACTTTAAAAAAAAACCTTAAAAAAGTACGTAATTTATTAGGGACCAAGAAGTCACGCAGTGACTTTGGTCACTCTTTGTTTTTGTGTTTATTTTTCTTCTCCTTCTTCTTCTTCTTCTTCTCCTTCTCCTTCCGCCAAAAATAGCTGTTCTGACTGAATGGTGCAGTCGGTTTTCGCGAAACGCTGTAATCTGGTAGAGGGCCATGCCAAACGGTCAATATGCGAAGCCCAAGACGATTGGCCAAATGGTGGCGCTATAGCGCTCAATTGAAAATGCTAACTTTGAACGTGCATAGCTCATGAACCGTTTGACCGTTGGCAATGACACTTTGATACCCATATGCGTCGCCTCATGCTGAACAACTTCCATGTTCTGACTTTTGACCTCTGACCTTTAGATCACCCGCCATTTTGAATTATATGATCAGTACTTTATTTTATTCTCCTTCTGCCAAAAATAGCTGTTCTGACTGAACCGTGCAGTCGGTTTGCGCAAAACTTGTCAACATGATAGAGGACCATGCCAAACGGTGACTATGTGAAGCCCATCATGATTGGCCAAATGGTGGCGCTATAGCACTCAATTGATGCAAAACTTGCAAAACTTGCAAACGTGCATATCTCATGAACCGTTTGACCGTTGGCAATGACACTTTGATACCCATATGTGTCTCCTTATGCCGAACAACTTTCGTGTTCTGACTTTTGACCTCTGACCTTTAGATCACCCGTCATTTTGAATTATATGAAAAACAGTTCAAATGTAACTCCTCCCAGAATCTTTGCTCAAAATGCACGAAAACTTCTACATGTGAACTTTGGACGTATACGGACAAATAATCGTAGCAGATTTTTTCTAAGTGAAAAAATGAAGTTTTTATGAACCAATGAAAATTGCTGTTTTGTGAAAATTATTCTTCTGCCTCTAATACACACATATGCTTATGTCACTTTACTATGCGAAGCCCATCACGATTGGCCAAATGGTGGCGCTATAGCACTCAATTGATGCAAAACTTGCAAACTTGCAAACTTTGAACGTGCATATCTCATGAACCGTTTGACCGTTGGCAATGACACTTTGATACACATATGTGTCTCCTCATGCCGAACAACTTTCGTGTTCTGACTTTTGACCTCTGACCTTTAGATCACCCGCCATTTTGAATTATATGAAAAACAGTTCAAATGTAACTCCTCCCAGAGTCTTTGCTCAAAATGCACGAAAACTTCTACACGTGAACTTTGGACCTATACGGACAAATAATCGTAGCACATTTGTTCTAAGTGAAAAAATGAAGTTTTTATGAACCAATGAAAATTGCTGTTCTTATGCACCTAATACTTATATGAATACTGAATGATGTTACTATTTAGAATTAGTCAACTGACTGTGTCTGCATAGCTCAGTTGGTAGAGCTCTCGCCGTTGGACCACAAGGTTGTGTGTTCAAATCCGGGTAAAGACAACTCAGTGTATCCATTGTGTGCTGCAAGATTTGTGATGACTCAACTATAGAAATATTGAAGTAGATTACATTTGACCCATCAGGCACTAGGACATGGCATCACAATAATAGAGATACTAGTAACTGAAATAGTGTATTGAGTCAAATTTTGTAATAGTGTAATAAGTGTATTTAGTGTAATAGTGTAATAGTAGTGTAATAGTGTAATAAGTGCAATGTGTAATACCGTACTGTACTGTACCATACTGTGCTGTACCGTACTGTACCATATGGTACTGTACTGTACCATACTGTGCTGTACTGTACTGTACTGTACCGTACTGTACTGCACCGTACTGTACTGTACTGTACTGCACCATACTGTACTGTACTGTACTGTACCATACTGTACCATACTGTACCGCACTGTACCGTACCGTACCGTACTGTACCGGGACATGTTATGAGCATGTAGATCTGCTAATTTCTAAAAGTTTGAGTACTTATGCTGAACTAACACTGAATGATTTTCCTGTTAACAATGGAGTAACTGATTGTCTCCGTGTAGCTCAGTCAGTCGAGCTCTTGTCCTTGGACCGCAAGGTTGTTGGTTCAAATCCAGGTACCAACAACTCAGCCTGTGAGTCTCATTTGTGCATATTGTTGAACGCCCTGTGGGCCATATCAGTGAGATCAATAACTTTAAAGACTGGTGTGATAATAGCCACCTTATGTTAAACACCACAAAAACTAAAGAGATGATCTTCAATCCAAATCCATGGTTATGAACGATTGTCTGCCTAACACACACACGCATGCAGCCACGCACGCACGCACGCACGCACGCACGCACGCACGCAGGCAGGCAGGCAGGCAGGCAGGGGCAGGCAGGCAGGCAGGCAGGCAGGCAGGCAGGCAGGCAGGCACGCACGCACGCACGCACGCACGCACGCACGCACGCACGCACGCACGCACGCACGCACGCACTCACACACACACACACACAAGACATGCCTAAAATGAGGACACACCTTCTTGTTACCAAATCACTGAATGGTTTTACTGTTTACAATATAGTCACTGATTGTCTCTGTGTAGGTCAGTCAGTAGAGCTCCCGCCTTCGGTCCACAAGGTTGCGAGTTCAAATCCCGGTACCGACAACTCGGCTCGTCAGTCTCATTTGTGCATGTTGTTCTTATTGCGCATTGTTCTTCTTCTATCTTGGTCCCGCTTTATCGCTGCTTGCAGCTATATTTCTAATTGTTATTGCAATTTACGAGCTGCGTTCGCTTCCCGCGTTCGCGCGTCTTACTTGTATTTAGTCGACTAAGACTAGACTAAGACTAAACTATTTCAGAAGACTAAATATGACTAAGACTAAATGATGTGTTATTCAAAAGACTAAGACTAAGACTAAATAAAAAATATTCTGAATAAATTAACACTGCTTCAGAGTGCTATAGAACACTTACATTTGGTCGGAGGCGTGAGCAGGCTTGGCCATGCTGTAGCCTCTCTTCAGAGGGCTATAGAACACTTACATTTGGTCAGAGGCGTGAGCAGGCTTGGCTATGCGGTGGCCTCTCTTCAGAGGGCTATAGAACACTTACATTTGGTCAGAGGCGTGAGCAGGCTTGGCCATGCTCTCTTCAGAGGGCTATAGAACACTTACATTTGGTCAGAGGCGTGAGCAGGCTTGGCTATGCGGTGGCCTCTCTTCAGAGGGCTATAGAACACTTACATTTGGTCAGAGGCGTGAGCAGGCTTGGCCATGCTCTCTTCAGAGGGCTATAGAACACTTACATTTGGTCAGAGGCGTGAGCAGGCTTGGCCATGCGGTGGCCTCTCTTCAGAGGGCTATAGAACACTTACATTTGGTCAGAGGCGTGAGCAGGCTTGGCCATGCTCTCTTCAGAGGGCTATAGAACACTTACATTTGGTCAGAGGCGTGAGCAGGCTTGGCCATGCGGTGGCCTCTCTTCAGAGGGCTATAGAACACTTACATTTGGTCAGAGGCGTGAGCAGGCTTGGCCATGCGGTAGCCTCTCTTCAGAGCGCTGTAGAACAGCTCGTTCATAGGAAGGTCAGGATACGGCGTTCCTCCTGCAACGCAATGTGACGTCATTTAACAGCTCTACATCAGTGGTTTTAAACCCGAACGGCTATTTGAACTATTTAAAAATGTTTTTTTCAAAATAGTAAAAAAAAGGCAAAGAAGTTTAAAGACAGCATGGAAATCTGAAATAGAACAATGAACTGCTTTAAGTAGAATCTTTGTGCACAAGACAACCCTGAGCATGGAAATTGATATCTTACAGATGCTTCACCGTGTCATAGACTTACAAAGACGGGTGTGTGTGTGTGTGTGTGTGTGTGTGTGTGTGTGTGTGTGTGTGTGTGTGTGTGTGTGTGTGTGTGTGTGTGTGTGTGTGTGTGTGTGTGTGTGTGTGTGTGTGTGTGTGTGTGTGTGTGTGTGTGTGTGTGTGTGTGTGTGTGTGTGTGTGTGTGTGTGTGTGTGTGTGTGTGTGTGTGTATACGAGTGTACTGACCAAGGGTAAAGATTTCCCAGAGGAGGATGCCAAAGGACCAGACATCACTAAGGGTCGTGTACAGGTTATGGAAGATACTTTCTGGTGCCATCCATTTCAGGGGCAGGAAGGTCTACAAGGATAGAGAAAAAGATTGATTACCTGCACCACAAAAATCAGCGACCCTTCATTGCCAAGATGGAGCTACATCGCATAGTCCCTGGCCTGCACATACAGTACAGACAGACTGAGATACAGCATTGAGACAGCTTAGCATAATTATCAGTACTGACAACATTTTAGAGTAGACGCCACGGTATCAGGCGCTGTATGACAGGCAACATAAAAACTCACAAAAGGTTGAACACGGCCACGCCAACTCTGTTTCTATATTGTGTTCTACAGTTGGAGGCCATCGATATTGTCCTTTTCTTTTTGCTGAGGTTTGCGTGATCTGCGCAAAAGGGGCGGGAACCCCTTTTGGTGTTTTAAACATTATGTTATAATTTAGCTATTGAAAAATAGCAGATCTACAAGCTCATAGCTTGTAGGTCTGCTATTTTTGAAAAATCGTGAAAATATTTATTTCAGAAAACTGGAGGATTTAGAAGGATTTTTTAAAATGTTGCGGTCAGGCCTAAATGGGTCAAATGATAAGGGACAATATCGGTGGCACCCAACTGTATATCAGTGGTTCCCAAAGTGGGGTCCGGGGACCCCCAGGGGTCCTTGAGGGAGTTCCAGGGAGTCCCCAGCTAAATGGTAGTTAGGAACCAAATGGACCCTTATGGGTCCTTTAACTCTGAGTTAAATTAACATTGATTTTACAATATAAATTGGGGTCTCAGAGATAGAAATGCCATTAAATGGGAGTCCGTAGCCTGTTGCATATCAAACTGGGGGGGTCCTTGAAATGAAAATAGTTGAAAATCACTGCTAGAGCTGTAAAAATATTCTCTTATGGGGGTCCCTGGCATAATATTTTGTAATGGGGTTCTGCGGGCTAATGAGTGTCATTTTGGGGGTCCTTGACATGAAAAGGTTTGGGAACCACTGTTCTAGATATAATCCAGTCAGTCACTCACGCTGCTTTTAGAGATGTCTCTGGCCAGGCCAAAGTCACAGATCAATATAATTGATAGTTAAAATCCAGTGTGTGTCAGTCACTCACGCTGCCTTTAGAGATGTAGTTGGAGTCGTGCATGATGTCTCTGGCCAGGCCAAAGTCACAGATAAATTGACAGTTAAAATCCAGTGTGTGTCGTCAGTCACTCACACTGCCTTTAGAGATGTCTCTGGCCAGGCTAAAGTCACAGATCTAGTTAAAATCCAGTGTGTGTCGTCAGTCACTCACGCTGCCTTTAGAGATGTAGTTGGTGTCGTGCATGATGTCTCTGGCCAGGCCAAAGTCACAGATCTTCACCAGCTTGCCCTCGCAGATCAATACGTTCCTGGCTGCGAGGTCCCGATGGACACACTGGAATGGGACAAACAATACACTGACTTTCAACATGGTGTCCCTGTGTTGGGCATGTCATTATTGGGTCCCTGTGTTGGGCATGTCATTATTGGGTCCCTGTGTTGGGCATGTCATTATTGGCTAATGTTCAACATATTTCAACACGGTGTCCCTGTGTTGGGCATGTCATTATTCAACATGGTGTCCCTGTGTTGGGCATGTCATTATTTAACATGGTGTCCCTGTGTTGGGCATGTCATTATTCAACATGGTGTCCCTGTGTTGGGCATGTCATTATTCAACATGGTGTCCCTGTGTTGGGCATGTCATTATTCAACATGGTGTCCCTGTGTTGGGCATGTCATTGTTTCAACACGGTGTCCCTGTGTTGGGCATGTCATTATTCAACACGGTGTCCCTGTGTTGGGCATGTCATTATTCAACATGGTGTCCCTGTGTTGGGCATGTCATTATTCAACATGGTGTCCCTGTGTTGGGCATGTCATTATTCAACATGGTGTCCCTGTGTTGGGCATGTCATTATTCAACATGGTGTCCCTGTGTTGGGCATGTCATTATTCAACATGGTGTCCCTGTGTTGGGCATGTCATTATTCAACACGGTGTCCCTGTGTTGGGCATGTCATTATTCAACACGGTGTCCATGTGTTGGGCATGTCATTATTCAACACGGTGTCCATGTGTTGGGCATGTCATTATTCAACATGGTGTCCCTGTGTTGGGCATGTCATTATTCAACATGGTGTCCCTGTGTTGGGCATGGTGTCCCTGTGTTGGGCATGGTGTCCCTGTGTTGGGCATGGTGTCCCTGTGTTGGGCTGGGCATGTCATTATTCAACATGGTGTCCCTGTGTTGGGCATGGTGTCCCTGTGTTGGGCATGGTGTCCCTGTGTTGGGCATGTCATTATTCAACATGGTGTCCCTGTGTTGGGCATGGTGTCCCTGTGTTGGGCATGGTGTCCCTGTGTTGGGCATGGTGTCCCTGTGTTGGGCATGTAATTATTCAACATGGTGTCCCTGTGTTGGGCATGGTGTCCCTGTGTTGGGCATGGTGTCCCTGTGTTGGGCATGGTGTCCCTGTATTGGGCATGGTGTCCCTGTGTTGGGCATGTCATTATTCAACATGGCGTCCCTGTGTTGGGCATGTCATTATTCAACATGGTGTCCCTGTGTTGGGCATGTCATCCCTGTGTTGGGCATGTCATTATTGGCTAATGTTTGCGTTTTTTGTCTTTGTTACTATCTCAGTTAATCATATAAGTATAATAATGACAACTATTGGCTTTGTTATTTGCCCCTCTTTTTGTTTGTCTGTTGGTCTCTCTTTTCTTTAATTTTCTCTTATTTTAATGTTTTTAGTTATTCTTCTTGTGTTGAACGTTGGGACAGCCCATGCCCAGATTAAGATGTACTGTACTGTACTGTACTGTACGCTGTCAAAATGAAAAAATTTAATAAAATATAATAAAAACTATACTAAAAAATACTATAAATTTAAAAAAAAGAAAAATAGAAAAATGTGACAGTGTCGCACTAAAGCACATTTTAGTACGTATGAAATAGGGCATTTGTTTATGAAAAACATAACATACCGTTTAACATCCATTAAATAAGAAGGTTTCAAGGTTCATGCCCAACAAGGACAATATATAAAATCAGGTAAATAGGCTACATCACCAAGCCAGTGTTTACAGAATAACAGACGTGATAATATGATATCCTACGTTCTTGGAGGCAAGGAACTCCATTCCCTTTGCAACTTGGTAGCTGAAGCCCAGCAGGTCATTGTAGCTGAGTGTGTTAGAGTCACTGATGACCATCGACGATTCCACCACGGAACCTACAGACAGACAGACAGACAGACAGACAGACAGACAGAGACAATTATACTTCTGTGTGTCCTCTGTTCACCCTGCGGTCAACTTGATCCCTATCGTGGCGTCCAACCTTCCATGCATAAACATTCACAGTCATACACGCATATAGACATTTAAACGTGCAGGTCACCATGCATGCAGACATACACATACCTGACCACACCACATAGTAACCAGTAGTGGTGGGAATTGGGAAAAGTACCCAAAGTTTTTTTTCTTTTTTTCATTGAGTATAATAATGGCCGAAATGCATATAGGACTGAAGTGGTTTATGTATACATTTTGTAATAATAATCAAAATCTACAAAGGAACTAGTAGCCTAACTAAAGTTTTCAAATAAATGTAGTGGAGTATAAGTAAAAGTATTGGAAATTGGAAATACTCAAGTAAAGAATACGTCAAAGTTGTACTTAAGGGGCGCATTCGGAAATTCCGCACCGGAGCGCACTCGCCTATTAGTTTGCATTGCACAGTGCGCTCAGTCAGTGCTCTATTTCCGAACGCACCCAAATACAGTACTGGCATGCATTTACACACGCACGGATAAATGGAGTGAGCTCTAACCTTGTTCCTGGTAGAGCGCCTCCTGTTGGTAGGGAGACTCGTACGGAGACGGTTGGATGTCTGCGTATTTGATGGTGTCGATCTGCTCCTGCATGGGTACATAGATGGAGGGCTCGTCCTTACTCATGTCTATGTAGCCTCCGTCACACTCTGAGCCAAAAGACACGTAGCTGGAGGGAGAAAAATACTGTTATACTCATGTCTATGTGAGTGTTGTTTTCGTCGACTAAAACTAAGACAAAAAATGTTCGTCGACTACTTTTTTCACTGCCGAAAACTAAATGGAAACTACATGAAAACTAAGCTATTATGACTACATTTCCGTCACCGCTAAACCCCTTATCCCTAAACTTTGCCTTTTTTACTATTTTGAAAAACATTTTTGAATAGTTCAACTAGCCAATCTACATTGACAGTTAAAATGGGGCGGCGGTGGCTCAGGGGTAGAGTTTCCGGATGGTAACCTCAAGGTCGCCAGTTCGAACCCGGGCTCCCCCAGAGTTAGTGTCGAAGTGTCCTTGAGCAAGACACTGAACCCCTAATTGCTCCTGATGTGCTGGTTGGTACCTTGCATGGTTTCCGCCGCCATCAGTGTATGAATGTATGTGTGAATGGGTGAATGTAATGCACAATCTATGTAAAGCGCCTTGGATAAAGGCGCTATATAAATGCACCATTTACCATTTACCATTTACCAGTCTACGTCTATTAGTCTACGTCTAATAGACGTAGACTGGCCATTTTAACTATTCAAAAATGTTTTGCAAAATAGTAAAAAAAAAATAAAAAAAAAAGTTTAGGGATAAGGGGTTTAGCGGTGACGAAAATGGAGACCTAAATATACTGACAATTTCGGCAACAAATAAAAAGTAGATTATAATGTCAGGAAGGGACTAGTGGACAAGAGATCTAGTGTAAGATCGGCTATTTTTAGCATATCAAAATCAGTCATTATGACAGGCATCAAGGCCCGACAAAATACATTTTAGTCGACTAAATCACCTGTAGATTTAGTCGACTAAAATCTTATGATATTTAGTCGACTAAAACTAGACTAAGAGACTATGACTAAAACTAAAATCTAGTAAATTTGCTGTCAAAAACAACACTGGTTTATGTAGCCTCCGTCCCACTCGGAGCCAAATGAAACGACACGCAGCTGGAAGGAGAAATAAAACAGTTTTTGCTACGTCCTACATAAGAACGTCACTTCATGCTTTCCCTGTATACTTTCAGATTTTTGGGTCCGATGCACTCCCAATTTTGGAGCACAAATTACCGATACCCATGCATCGATCACCGATATTTGGAGTGATGTTGATGAATTGGTCAAACTTATATTTCACATGTTTCTATATTTTAGAACATTACATTTTGAAGCAAATTAAATACATAGGCCTATAGTAAATAAACAGAAATACGTTTTTCATAGATACAACATTTTTAAAGATAATTATTATTGATTAACTTTAATAATACAATTAAAAGGCATTGTTATAAAACTAACACATGGACTTCACTTTTTGAATATTGGATGAGGCACGACTTGGATTAGAGCTCCCCCTACTGGAGAATACTAGTAAGGATTAAGGGTCCATTTGGTTCCATTCGTATAGAATTACAGACCTGTAAGGTCTATTTAGAGACCCTCAACGTCTGGACTCTGTTTTACCATGAATTTAATCTCTATATATTTACATGTTCTATATTGTTGTGTAGTGTTTTGTTGTTGTTAAATGGTAAATGGTGCATTTATATAGTGCTTTTATCCAAAGCGCTTTACATAGATTGATAGAAATTGGTCTGCACCCATGGAAAAGTGGTTTAGTGGAGCACAATGTAAACAAGCCTCTGTCTTTTTGTCAATCGTATCAATCAATCAATCAATCAATCAATCAATCAATCAATCAATCAATCAACTGGTCTATATGACTCTTGAGGTTTGTGCAATGTGTGTGCAGTAGGGCCCCTTTTCTTTTTTTTCTTTTTTTAAATGTTTTTGTTTTGTGGCTTTCTCCTTTATTTTATATTTTTTATGGAGGGACAGACAGTAGGCTGACAGGAAATGGGGAGAGAGATGGGGGGAAGGCATGCAGTAAAGGCCGTCGGGATCGGGAGTCGAACCCGCGGCACACTGCCAGACTGGATTACCAGCCAAGGTGCCTGGACCATTGAGCCATGGCCCAGTAGGGCCCCTTTTCTACCGGGGTTGAAGCGGTTCTGTTCTTTTTTCCAAGCTAATTTTGAGCCAAATGAATTGGTTCAGATCCCATGGAACCACAAAATACTTCTTCTTGCCCTGAAGTGGGAACCAACCTGGGCGTGTCACTATTCAGGTTGGAAGATGCAGATGTGATCATTAGAAAAAAACGGAACCAGTGGAAAACAGGCCTATGTGTTTGTGCAGTTATAAAGGTGTGCTCGCTGCTGCTCACCCTTTCCTGTGGCTCAGTGGGGTACTGCTGCTGCCCACAGAGATATCGTGGCAGCTGGAGTCTCCTCCCTGGTTCTTCTCAGCAACGTGGTACTGCAGGAAGCTCTGCTTGTTCCTGTGCAGGTAGTCCACCAGGTCCCCATAGCGGCAGTACTCAGTCACCAGGTACAGAGGACCTGGTTGGTACAACAGGAGGTACTGACTGTCATTAACAGGTAATCCACCAGGTCCCCATAGCAGCAGTACTCAGTCACCAGGTACAGAGGACCTGGTTGTGGTTGGTACAACAGGAGGTACTGGCATTAACTCAATTATAAGCAACGCTCTATAGAGCGTCGCAGTCCCACCCCCTACCATGGACCAGGAAATGAATCCCAATGCATTTTTCCCATAGACATTTCAAAAAGTATTTATTTAAAGACGGTTACGCCGCGGACAAAGCCAACTCGAGTCGTGACAACTCATGACAACACAAACAATATTTTGGACCAAACAAATAATTACAAAGAAGAAAAACAACAAAAAAAGTGTTGTAACCTGCCGTTTTTTTCTTCTTTCTAATTATTTGTTCGGCCCCAAAAATTGTGTTTGTTGTCATGATTTGTCACGACTCGAGTTGGCTTTGTCCGCGGTGTAAACGTCTTTAAATAAATACTTTCTGAAATGTCTATGAGGAAAATGAACGGAGAATCATTTCCTGGTCCATGGTAGGGGGCGGGACTGCGACGCTCTATAGGGTATAGGCCACGCGTGACCCTGGAATTTGTATCGTGCTAATTAAAGTAACAGGAATAGCAGGTAGAAACCTGGCATTTACTGTACTTGAGCGGTGCCCGTCGGGCACTGGCATGGACCTTTTATGCCCATATATGGAGTTCTTTGTCAGGCATGCCCAAATATGGAGTCTATGCGATGTCAGAACAGGCCAGCTCCATATGGAGCCTGGGCAGAGGCCTTTTGTGGCGGTTCTGGACAACCGTGGGTTCGACCGACTCGACACAGGGCAGCTGCACTCCCCGTGGGGCTATGGAACGCGTGTGTCAAATTTGAAGTCGGCTTGGCGAACGGTCCTCGAGTTACATGGAGACACACACAGAGACGTGGCACATAGTACATTTTGAGACCAATACTTTTGTCCCTTATACTGAAGTGCAAGGAATTTAGAATTTCTATTTCTTTTGTATTTCTACATTGCAGTATTGATGCTTTTACTTGAGTAAAACATTTGAGTAATTTTTCCACCACTGGAAGTTAGTGGGGGATGTCACCTTGTTTGTTGCATGCTCCCATGCAGCAGGTTGACAATGTTGAGGTAAGGTGACTCACCGTGTTTGGTGCAGGCTCCCAGCAGTTTGTTGAGGTAAGGACTACAGGTGACTCACCGTGTTTGGTGCAGGCTCCCAGCAGGTTGTTGAGGTGAGGACTACAGGTGACTCACCTTGTTTGGTGCAGGCTCCCAGCAGGTTGTTGAGGTGAGGACTACAGGTGACTCACCTTGTTTGGTGCAGGCTCCCAGCAGGTTGTTGAGGTGAGGACTACAGGTGACTCACCGTGTTTGGTGCAGGCTCCCAGCAGGTTGTTGAGGTGAGGACCAGAGTAATATAGAGTGACGATACTAGCGTTGACTCCCATTGTAACAATGGAATGCGGAAGTGCTCATTCTATCTCAATGGGATAGTTCCAGCCATAGGAGCAATGTTTGGAACTATAGGCACCCGCTTTGCGGCGAGATCAAAGCGTGTCGCTACTCTCCTACTCTACACTCTGGTGAGGACTACTGATGACTCACCTTGTTTAGTGCATGCTCCCAGCAGGTTTTTGAGGTGAGGACTACAGATGACTCACCTTGTTTGGTGCAGGCTCCCAGCAGGTTGACTATGTTGAGGTGAGGACCCAGGTGACTCATAATCTTCAGCTCAGACATCAGGGCCTGAGTCTCACTCCTCCTGGCCGTGGCTGCATGTCAGAAGGGAGCAAGAGAAAATAAATAAATACAATTTTGAGGTACGTATACTTTACTTGAGTATTTACAATTTCCAATACTTTTACTTCTACTCCACTATACATCTTGGAGGCAAATATTGTACTTTATGGCTGAGCTCACACCTTTCATGCAATTCTCTGTGCTCGTTGGGTGTTGTGTCATGGCCGCCCAGCGGCCCAATGCATTTCCAATGGAGGTCACATGGTTTGACCCAACATTGTGTTGTGTGAGGGGGAGGGGCGGACGACTGCGCCCCTCCCCCTCACACAACACAATGTTGGGTCAAACCATGTGACCTCCATTGGAAATACATTGGGCGGCCATGACACTACCCAACGAGCATCCAACGAGCACGAGAATTGCATGAAAGGTGTGAGCTCAGCCTTAGGCTGAGCTCACACCTTTCATGCAATTCTCTGTGCTCGTTGGATGCTCGTTGGATGCATGTTGTGTTGTGTCATGGCCGCCCAATGTATTGCCAATGGAGGTCACATGGTTTGACCCAACATTGTGTTGTGTGAGGGGGAGGGGCGCACGACTGCGCCCCTCCCCCTCACACAACACAATGTTGGGTCAAACCATGTGACCTCCATTGGAAATGCATTGGGCCGCTGGGCGGCCATGACACAACACCCAACGAGCACAGAGAACTGCATGAACCGTGTGAGTGCACCCTCACTCCGCTACAATTATTTGAAAACTTGAGTTACTAGATACTTTGTAGGTTTTGATTATTATTACAAAACATGAATCACTTCAGTCCTATTTATACATTTGGGCCATTCGAAAATAGCCGATGTACGAGCTCACAATGATGTGACGCATTGTGAGCTTGTAGATCTGCTATTTTCAAAAGATTTGTATGGATTTGAAAACTTGAAATGGGACCTTCTTTATAAGTAGTGCTTTTACTTTTGGTACTTTTAAGTACATGTTGATGCCAATACTTTTGCACTTTTACTCAAGTACATCGAGTATTTCTATATTGCAGCATTGATACTCTTACTTAAGTAAAACATTTGAGTACTTTTTCCACCACTGAATAAATAAAGAGAGTATGAATGGAGGCCAAAGAAAGGTAGCTATGAGAACAGGAGTAGGGGGGAAAAAACATAAATTCAACTATGGTGGGCCAGCCCAGAGGGAATCATGCTGCCTCACAGAACAACAAAATAACACGTTGGCTGACATACCAGGCCCAGGTTGGCAAGCAAACTAAAGCACATCGGGGTGTTGGGATGCATTCTGCTCCTGCTCTATAGTCTGTATAACATACGAATTATATTTGCTGTATAGACTTTGGATGCTAAAGCGCAGCTAGGGTGGAAAATGGTATACATCTTACATTTGAGCATTTTCACAGCCACCTTTGTGCTGGACTGGGAATGGCCGAGACCATAGGCAGTGGCTTCGACCACCCGGCCGAACGCTCCCGATCCAAGAGTGCGACCTGCGAGACAACACAGTGGAATCAATGAAAGAAATGAAAAATAAACAGTTGGAGTGAAACATTCCGCCATAAACTGAGGGCAAGGAAACGTCATTGTAATTCTAACTATATTACCTACCACATTACATCAGTAAGGCTAAAATGGATCCACTTTAAGACCTATATATGCTGTTTGATGCACAGTGAAAATAGCTGATTTACAAGCTCAGAATGCGTCGCATAGCAACTCGTTATGAGCTTGTACATCGACTTACTTTAGCTATTTTTTGGATGCCAGGGTTAATGCAGTTAAATTACAAAACACATGATCTGTGAGTTGATTTCAGGTAGCACTATAATGTGAATAGATTAAATCAGCATTAATGTCATTAAGTAAATGGTGCATTTGTATAGTGCTTTTATCCAAAGCGCTTTACATAGAGTGTGCATTACATTGAGGTCATAGGGGAGATGAATGGGGTTACATTGAGAAGCACTGCCCTACCCAGCACCAGGTTGTCTCTGGGCATTTCCCAGGCCAGGTCATAGGGGAGATGAATGGGGTCCACATAGATGTATTCATGGCCATCCACACTCACAGACTCAATCACCTTCCATCTGATCTCATACCGAGGCTTCTGGGAACAAACCAACAGATTTGGTCAAAAGATTTGTTAAAAAACACACTCGTACACAAACGTGAGTGGTGGTGGAAAAAGTACTCCATTTATTTTTATTTAAGTAACAATACTGCAATGTAGTAGAAATACTATGTTATTAAGTAAAAGTGCAGAATTCAAAATGCACTTGAGTAAAAAGTACAAAAGTATTGGTATCAAAATGTACTTAAGGTTCATGCATTGTGAGCTTGTGTAGATCGGCTATTTTCAAATGTCCGAAATGTATATAGGGCTGAAGTGGCTAATGCATGGTTTGTAATAATAATTAAAATGTAAAAAGTATACTAGTGAATAGTAGTAACAAAAGTTTTCAAATAAATGTAGTGGAGTAAAAGGACAATATTTGGATCTGAGATGTAGTACAGTAGAAGTAAAAGTATTGGAAATTGGAAATACTCAATACAAATACCTCTAAATTGTACTTAAGTACAGTATTTGAGTAAATTTACTTAGTTACTTTCCACCACCTCAGATCACATATTACACTCGTACACAAATGTAAATCTTCCTCATTGCTGACTCTTAATATTAATATAGTCTTAATAACTCTTTTGGCTCAGCATTTTTGGTGAATTATGGTAATCAATATGTTTTGCTATTATAATGGCGATAGTGAACAAGTCTAACCTTCCTCCAAACGGCGATGAGGATGATGATGGAGATGATGATGATGACTACCAAAGCCAGAATGGCAGCCAATATGGCCACCTGGGAGAAAAGTGCTTTAACAGAAGAAAGAAGACAGCATTTAATAACAAAGACTTTTGAAATGTAGTTATGACTCTTGTACGCATGCAGTCACATCATCAAACTGTAGGCTGTGAATCGTGATAGTGTATTTTGGTCAAATGCAATGTTGAAACTATGACAAAAAAAAAGTTTGTCGACTACCCTTTTTCAATGACGAAAACTAACAAAAATGAGTGCCGTGCTACAAGCTTTTAGATCTGCTATTTTCCAAAAATCTTTCATACTGTATATATTCTTTCATTTTTAACTCAAGTCTTTGTTTCTGGGGGGTCCCTGAAGCAAAACATTTTGAGTTGGGGGTCGTCGGCCAAATACCTTGACATGAAAAACATTGAGCACCACTTATATAGAAACATACGTTTTCCAGACAATTGTCAGGATTTAGAAGACATTTGTAGACTACTAGAATTTCGCGGGCCTTCGGCCCGCTCATCCTAACGCGGTGCGTCGCAAATGGGAAGAAGGCAATGGCAACCCATGATGTTTTCATTTATGCATTTGCTTGGAAAGCGCAAAGTTGCCAAGCTGGCTGAGTGGCCCTGTTTGGTTTTGTGTATGTGCGTATGAAAGCGAGCATGGCAAGGCGCAGGAACAGTATACTGTACTGTACTGTACTGTAAGTCTTTGTACTGTACTGTAGTCATGTGTACTGTACTGTACTGTTCTCTGTACTGTTGTATTAGTGTTTTTTTATTATTATTATTATTACATGGATTAATATTCAGATGTACTGTACTGTACTGTTCTCTGTGCTGTTGATATTATAGTTCGTAGTGTTGTGTTATTATTTATTATTATTATTATTATTATTATTACATGGATTAATATTCTGATGTGAGCTTTCTTTCTGTACTGTACTGTACTCATGTGTACTGTAGTGTTCGCTGTGTTGTTGATATTATTGTTGTTATTAGTGTAGTGTTGTTATTTATTATTATTATTATGATTGAAAGAGCATGGCAAGGCGCAGGAACAGTATACTGTACTGTACTGTACTCATGTGTACTGTACTGTTCTCTGTACTGTTGTTAGTGTTGTGTGCTTATTTATTGTTATTATTATTATTACATGGATTAATATTCTGATGTACTGTACTGTTCTCTGTACTGTTGATATTATAGTTATTAGTGTTGTGTTATTATGTGTTATTATTATTGTTATTATTACATGGATTAATATTCTGATGTGAGCTTTCTTTCTGTACTGTACTCATGTGTACTGTACTGTTCTGTGCTGTTATGATTAGTGTAGTGTTGTAATTGTGTATTATTATTATTATTATTAGCGTTTTGTGGCGTGTGTGTGTGTGTGTGTGTGTGCCATGTCAGCTGCATCGCGAGGCGATCCAAATTCCCCCCCCCCCGCGCACGCACGCACACACACACTGTACGTAGCTGTTTGTTGTTGCAGCGCGCGCGTGTGCGTGTAGTGTTGTTGTTGGGTATCCATATATGCGCCTGGGTTTGTCCCGCTTGTACCACGCCAGGTGTCGACGCGGTCGTGTTAGCATTATGGTAAGTGTCCAAGTTAGAATCAGAGTGTGCGCTGTGTAGTTCTTCTTCTTCTAGTAAACAGAAGCCGTGTGTGTGTCACACCAAAAGTGGTGACCTATAGAATCCTGTACATAGAAGCATCACGCAATCGTCTCCCTCCCTGTGTGGGTCACGTGGTGGGCTGTGAGCCAATGGGAGAGGGAATGTAGTGTTGCCAGGTCCGCGTATTGTAAGCGAGTGGTAGTGTGTGTAAGTAGCGTGTTGAATGGCATTTTTTTTGTGCTTGTTTTCATAGACGTGGCAACAAATTAGGCGGGGGTGTCGGTGCTTGTGGCGTGTTTGTGTTTATTATTGATATTGATGTTGTTTGCGAGTGTGGACGGGAGCCGGCTGTAGTGGCAGTGCGATGACAGTTTTTACGCGGCTGGTGTCGAGTGTGGCCGTGCGGCGCGACATGAGGAGATAGGGAACCAACGACGCGGAGGGTAAGTGTGTGACGTGTTAGTGTGTTGTTGCAGTGTGTGTTGCAGCGTGTTGCAGCGTGTCAGTGACGTAGTAGCTGGTGCCTTTTGTTCCTGTCCTGGGGACACCTTTTGGGGACACCTTTTCAATTGTATATAAGATATGGTCTCAAGTCTCAATGGGTTAAATCGTTAATTGCAATGATTTGCGTGACAATTAATCAACTTAAATGCAACTTCTTGCAAGACCTCTCAAGAAAAAAAAACAGCTACTGTTGGACACTATAGCTTGATGATAAAACACCTACTGTTGGACACTAGCTTGATGTCGCGCCGGTCCATCCCTCCCTGGTTCGTGGCCTCACAGCGCACCATGACCTGCTGGGGTTTGTGGAAGGTCACCTGACTGCGCACCTGGCCCACCTTTCGGCTCTCGTTGTAGCTGACGTTGGTCTGGATGCTCACGGTCTCTAGGTCAGCCACCAAGGGCCGCCAGACTGCAGACGTGTTGTTGCTACATCTATAGTTCAGGTCAAAAATAAAACACAAAGGTATTAAAGTCAATGATTCTCCGGTCTCCTAAACAAGCTTTTTCTAGTGGTTAACAGTGGTGGGATAAAGTACTCGCATTCTTTACTTAAGTAAAAGTACCAATACTGCAATCAATGTAGAACTAGAACTACAAGTAAAAGTCCAGAATTAAAAATGTGCTTGAGTAAAAGTAACAAAAGTATTGGCATCAAAAGTAGAAACTACTCGTTATGCAATATGTCCCATTTCAAGTTTTCAAATGTATGAAAATATATTTTGAAAATAGCAGATCTACAAGCTCACAATGCATCGCAACGCAATTTATTACTCAAGTACATTGTGATTACCGGTCTTTTTGCGAACGCAGTGAGCATTTACTATGAGACCCAGCAGATCATGTCTGTCTGTCTGTCTGTGTGTCTGTGTGTGTGTCACGCTGTAACACCACCCGCCCACCACCAGAGGGCGCAGCTGTATCACACAACGCGCGCACACACACACACACACACACACACACACACACACACACACACACACACACACACAAAAAAACTTAAAAAACTTAAAAAATACAAAAATTACTTAAAAAGTAAAAACTTTAAAAAAAACTTAACTTAAAAAAAAACTTAAAAAGACAAAACTTTAAAAAAAACTTAACTTAACAAAAACTTAACTTAAAAAGAAATCTTAAAAAAAACCAAAAAAAAGAGAACTTAAAAAAACCCTTAAAAAAGTACGTAATTTATTCTAATTGTTGTTATTGCAATTTACGAGCTGCGTTTGCGCGTCTTACTTGTACTACGGACTACGGGAGTACTTCTATATTGCAGTTTTGATACTTTTACTTGGGTAAAGTAATGTAGTAGTTTTTCCCATAGACATAGGAAGGTAGACGTCTCTTCCGGCTCTGGGGGCGGATGCTCTCAAGAGAGGGCAAGCTTCCGCGTTGGTGCCAAGGAATGTAATGAAAGGAAGGGACGTGACTGGACTGGAGGCCGCCATGACGCTCATGTCCATATAACTCTATAGGGGCTCACTTCCGCCCTCAGTGCGAGACAGGTCGCTCCAATGAATTGCAGTGGCGAAGGAGGCGTCTACCTTTCTATGTCTTTTCCCACCACCCCCCAGTGTCCATTGTTTGACAGATCACCATGGTGATGATGGATGGACTCACTTTAGCATGCTGTCACAGCTGTACCAGTGGACGGTCAGCCCCCTAGTGGTCAGTGTTTGACAGATAACCATAATGATGGATAGACTCACTTGAGCATGCTGTCACAGCTGTACCAGTGGACGGTCGGGGATGGGACCCCCTCCGCCGCACAGGTCACCAAGTGCCTCTTCCCAGGGATGGGACTGTCGGAAAGGTCTCTAATCTGAGGAGGAACTATACACAGGCAAAATGATCTAATCACAAAAGAGTTGAATGTATGTGAACTGTATATTTTTATCAACTGTAAACAGGGGTCATCAATATCAATATGGCCATACACATGCAGACAAAATGTGTCCGCGGCAAAGACTTGGTCTTGTCCGCGGCAACTTGTCCACTTTCTTTTTCACACACCATTATAATGTACTTGTTTTGATCATAAACCCAAATTACTGAATGTAAGTCTCCAGGTTTTCTTCATAATGTGTATGACACTTTTTTTTATATGACACTATTATATGAGTCTGTGACAGAGCATCCTCTGACAGTCTAAATGTCTGATGTTCAACAATATGCATTCATTGTATTTATAATGCTAAACAATACACATTTATCGTATTTATGCTGCTTGTGACCTGTAGATTCTCAGTCCCACAGAAGGTGCACAATCTGCACATTCTGCTGTGGCATATGAATCTAAACTGCTTGTGTTTATCTGCACAGATGCCATTATTGGGGAGCTGCCTTGAAGCCTGCGTAGTGTGGTGTGGTGCCTGAAGAGCTCATTACATTCTGGGGAGCATCTCGGTTGGATTGCTAGTACATTGGGATTGGCTGATTACATAGCCATGGGTGGAGTCAGTAGTCTCTGGGTGCGTTCGGAAATGCGCCCTGAACGCACTGGTGTGCTCTCTTGTCGTTTGTTTATTCAGTGCACTCGGTGCGTTGTCGTTCGAAAATCCGAGTGCCCGCACTGAGCGACCCTACCCTGAAGCTGGGGTTGCCCGGTGTCGGCGGTGTGAATGCGTCACAGCTGTGGTCGTTCGTAAATAAGGCACACTGTGACGTCACCGCCCACCACACTCAACAAACTGACCACATTCCCGGTGCGCATTTCCGAACGCACCCTATATAAATGGGGAATGGTTCAGTTGAGAGTAGGCTGCCATGGGGAGAGGTTGACACCTGTACCTCTCATTTAAGTTATGTTGTTTGAGTTGCCTTTCCTTTAGTTGTCCACTTTTTTTTTATTTTTCACCTGCAAGCCTGCCTCCTGGTCCATTCTTTCATTTTATGTTTTTTTTTCACTGACCGTCGATCCACAATCCCACTTGGTAACAGGCACATTAGAAGTCCAACTGGTACTATTGGTTCTCAAATGTTTTATTTGCAAGGACCCCTTAACTCTGAGAGTGTACAAATGGAACCAGATGGACCCGTATAATCCATTTGAGTTCCATTTGTACACTCTCAGAGTTACAGACCTGATATGGACACAGATGCTTCCTCGATTTTAAAGGATTAATTTATCATGAATGTATCTCACCTTGCACTTCCAGGTCAAAGGTCAGCTCCTTGGTGTCATCTCCGTTGGTGACGAGGACAGTGTAGAGGCCTTTCTGGTCTGTCCTGACCCGCACCAAGGTCAGCGTGCTGACATACCTGAGGTCATAGAAATAGAATATATTAGACCCTCCAGAAAAAACACGGACTACAATCCTTGATTTTGCAATGAAATATGCAGGGTTTCTATGTGATTTTATGCAGTGAAATTGTTTATGAAGTGAAATATGCGGAATGTTTCAAAATGTGCGAAAAAACTAAAAATGCGTAAAGTTGTGAAATATGCAGGAAGTTTGCGTGATTATGCGCCCTTTTGGGAAAAAAGAATATAACAATGTAAAATCATTACCGCATGTAATTGAAGGATTTACTGTAGTAAAGCCAACCAACTATCAGATGTGTCCAACACTTTCAACTTATCCTGCATTTTTTCTGGAAATACTTGTTTTCCCAAGGTTCTTTTTACTGTGGCAAAAACAATTGTTTTTCGACACTTCTTTTCATTGTAAAAAAATGTATCTGAATTTCATTTGCATAACAACACCATTGCAAATGCCCTCCTTTCTCACTGACAATGTTCTGACAATCCACTGTTTTGCCAATGGCATGAATCGATGTGTGAAGTTCTCAAATGGCATCTGTATGTAAGAAATCGCTTGCTTTCCGCGTGTTTTCTTGTTGCGACCCATTTGCGTATATTCTTCAACATAATTGTCTGTTTACAGATCCCATGTGTGGTGTTGACTGAGAGGCCGTGAGGCCTCGCAAGTCAACACTGCTGTGAATCTCTCTGCCAAATCCTTATCTGGCGCTGAGTGACATGGGCTGAATGTCTCCAGAGGTTGTCACTCAGTGAACACCCTAACTTAGGCCACAGACTTATGTTTCCTTATTTGAACTGCCCATATGGCTCCAAATATTTGTCGAGCAATTTAATTTGCGTGCGTGCAGGGCCTTCAACCGTGATATACTAGTATGCAGAAGGAGAATACCAGCACTCACGGAGTACGTAGTCCTTTAAGGCACTTTATTGTTTCATCTTTACATGGGAAGGTATGCTGCAAGCAGCAACACAACAAACGCGTTTCGGCCCCTGTGTGCCTTAAAGGACTACTCTGTGAGTGCTGGTACGGTATTCTCCTTTTTCTAAAGTGTTTCCTGACTGTGCACCCGGTAAAATGTTCCAAGAGATTGAGACAGTTGGAGTTGTGTGTGCTTCTTCTTTTCGAACTTTTAGGGGCGACTCACACCTTTAAAACATTGATGCATGCTTGTTGTATGAATGTTGTAAGTGTCATGGCCGCCCCAATGCATTTCCAATGGAAGTCACATGGTTTGATACAACATTTTGGACTACAAGCTGTTGTATGGCTTTCGGCTGTGTTTCGACTGCCCCCCTCCCCCATCATACAACACAAATGTTGTGTCAAACCATGTGACTCCCATTGAAAATGCATTGGGGCAAGATGTATCACACCCTTTGTATACAACAAGCATACATCAATCTGTTGTGCACGTGTGAGTGAGGCCTTAGTATGCAGAGCATTGTCAAGGTCGAAATGTTTAACTTAGTTAACTTATTATTTCACCTGGTCTCCTGCGTTGGGTCTTGGCGCGTGGTGATGGTTTTGTCTCCGTTAATGGTGCCCTTCTCTTTGCTCCAGTGGACCTGAGGCAGAGGGTAGGCTTCGATCTCCACCCGTAGCTCCATGTTTTCATGCAGCTTCGCTGAAATGTTCCGTTCCTGAGCAGGCCTCAGGACCACAAAGCCTTTCTCTGATGATGAAGAGAAGAAAGTTAATAGAGGGATTAACTCATTTAAATATGCATGTTTCATGCAATTTTAGGTCAAATTCATGCCATCATCTTATACCTTGCAACACAGAAATCTGAAATCTTATTAATTTATTTATTCTGTATTTTATTTTTCTTCTTCAAAATGTCTCCAAAAATGTTTCAGATATATACGGTATATAAAAATAAATCACAATTTATTCTAAATGGTTTCTTTGTTTCGTTTTTTTAAAGTGCCACAATTGTTTGTATTTTTCCAGTTTTGCATGTGTCTATGAGGTGACAGTAGCCTAACTTCATTAGACACCCTGGAGTCGTTTTTATGTGCAATGGTGTATTATCTTTGTATTTAGGGTTTCTTCCTGGAGGCTGAACCCTTGACAGTCAAACGGGCCAATGAAATAAACAGTAATATAGACAGTGACATCAGACTATCAGCCCCTCCCCTAATCCCTCCCCCTTTATCATACAACTACAGCTGTGGGTGCGGCTTCAGTTCAGGGGGATCACCACCCATCACCACCCACCAGGCAAACCAGGCATACTTAATTAACTGGTGGGCGTGCCCACATAAAAACAACATTTTAACAAATACTGTACACTTTTTTGAAAAGATTATACCTCCTTATATAACAATAAGACCTGATGATCATGTTTTAGGGTGGAAAAATATCACGGCACTCCATCTTTAAGTTTTGGTACTGGGAGACACCAAATGTCCTCTTTTGGGTCTCAACTCTAGGTGAAAGGTTTGGGAACTCCTGCTGTACAGCATGACGGCGTAAGCTTTTATAAAGCTTTTATAAATATAGCACACTTCACTGGAACCAGAGTAAGCATCCGCAGACACGTACGTGTGCACGCTGAATGACAGAACGAGGTAGAAATGGACAGTGGTGGAAAATGAATGCACATTACGTACTTAAGTAAAATAATCAATATGGAAAGTATGGAAATACTCGGTTACGAGTTAAAAGTCCAGAATTCATGATTTACTTCAGTAAAAGTACAAAAGTATTGGTATAAAAATGCACTTAAAGTACCAAAAGTACAATTTACTCCTTATGCAAGTACAGTACTTAAATAAATGTACTTAGCTACTTTCCAGCGCTGGAAATGGAATGGTCAGAAACTATGACGGCTCTTACAGTAAACGCACAATAAGGCATTCCTATAAACCTCTAAAGATAAATCAGGATCACTCACCACATCGAATTATAGGAGATTAAATCGCACATTTATATTCTCTGAGAAATCACCTTGAACAGAAATAAATTCCAGATGATTTCTCTATAAACAAAAGGTGTCTTGGTTTCTCTCACCCATGGCTTAAGAATGAAACATATACAGGTAAGTAGAGAGCCACACAAAATAATAATCTATCCAGCATCAGTTTATTTTGAGAGTGTGCGTGCGATGTGCGTGTGTGCGTGCGTGAGGATAAAACAGTCTCACCAGTGGTGTGTGTGTGTGTGTGTGTGTGTGTGTGTGTGTGTGTGTGTGTGTGTGTGTGTGTGTGTGTGTGTGTGTGTGTGCGTGTGCGTGTGTGTGCGTGTGTGTGCGCGTGCATGCTTGTACGTGTGTGAGGGTATAAAACAGTCTCACCAAGCACAGTGATGTTGATGTTGGCGGAGGCGCTGAGGTCTTGGACTCCCTCGTGAACGTGACAGTAGTATCGTCCGCTGTGTGCCAGCGTGGCACGGGGGAACATCAGGCAGGAACGCATGGACATGGAGGACAGCACGTCTGTCAGAGGCTCCACGTCGGCCTCCTGAGAGAGAGAGAAGACATGGATGAGGAGGTCCTTTGCTGAATTGGGAAAAAAAAGTACTCAAAGTAAAAGTATCAATACTGCAATATAGAAATACTAATAAGTAAAAAGTCCGGAATTCAACATTTACTTGAGTAAAAGACAAGGTACAAAAAAGGTACAAAAAGGCCTCACTCAGACCTTTACTGCATTGCTTGTTGGATGAATGTTGTGTAGTGTCATGGCCGCCCCAATGCATTTCCAATGGAAGTCACATGGTTTGTAGTCCACATTTTGGACTACAAGCTGTTTTCGGCTTGTGGCTGTGTTTCGACTGCGCCCCTCCCCCTCATACAACACAAATGTTGTGTCAAACCATGTGACTCCCATTGGAAATGCATTGGGGCGGCCATGACACTACACAACATTCATCCAACAAGCATACAGCAATGCAGTAAAGGTCTGAGTGAGGCCAAAGGCTACAAAATGTACCCTAAAGTACCAAAAGTAAAAGTACTATTTGTGCAGAATGTCCCATTTAAAGTTTTCAAATGTATAATAATCTTTGAAAATAGCAGATCCACAGCTTGTAGATCGGCTATTTTTTTAGTATACTAGTTACTTTGTAGATTTTGATTATTAAAGCTCTCAAATAATTGTAGTGGAGGTAAAAGTACAATAGTTGGATCTATTGTGGAGTAGAATACGTTCACAGGTGTCCCTGTGGGACAGCTGCAGTTGATCCAGAACACTGTTTGTGTGGATGAGATCATTCCAGTTCTATGATGTTTACACTGGCTCCCTGTCTGTCAAATAATTCATTTCACAAGACTACTGTTTATAAAAAACACTGAATTGTTTAGGGTCAAAATGCATTTCTGTGGTATATCATGAACCATCCAGACTCCGTCTGGGGCTGGTCTGCTTTCTGAACCCAGAGTCACAACTAAATATGGAGACGGCTTTTTTAAATCAAAGATGAATAACTTGCCTTGTTTTCTCTTGTTATTTTTACTTTCACGTTGGTTTATTATTTTCAGGTTTTTAAAGCTGTAAGACATTGCATGTAAATAATGTTTAAATTGTTTCCAGGTGTCTTTTCTGTGTGTCTTTTAATGTCTTATAATGCTTAATGTTTTGTGTCAATTTAAGCACTTTAAATTCCCTTGCTGATGAAATGTGCTATACAAGTCAACAACTAAAATATTGTTGTTGGGCAAGATGGGAGAGAGATGGAATGACGTATACATTCGTAACCACCCGGTCTTGTGACATTTTTGAACGGGACCGCCTAATATTCTAAACTTTCCGCGATTCTGCCAATCAATCATTTTGCTTTGAGACACACGTCTCAAACTAGGAATCACACGACCTTGATCCCCTTGATCCACTGTAAACTCAATAACCCCCCAACCTAACCCCAACAAGAAGATACTTTTTTCCCGCCTCGAAAGTCTTTTCACAGTATCTGACAGCTGCAATTTATAACGAATGATACAAAAATAAATAAATAAAAGTGTTGACTCACGGCAACGAAAGGAAAAGAGGGCACTGTTTTTATTTGTTTTGCAGATGGGTTCCAGGCTTGCCAATTTCCTGACATGATTATTACTTGATTATGATTAGGCTCCATGTGCTATGAGTGGGATATCTATGGGGGATTCAAAAATGGAGGCGTGTCTCCACATCTTGATGTAATTTGGGATTGTTATGAGGCCCGCGAGCCATCGGGGAGGGATAAGTCAAACAAAAGGCCTTGTTCTTTGCTGCTGTTCCCACTCCCACTCACCTCTCGTTGGGCTAGCCCCAGGAGAACCTTGGACTACAACTCCCACTCACCTCTCCGTTGGGGTAGTCCCAGGAGAAGGACACCAGGTCCACTCCATGGACGGTGCAGTTGACCGCCAGGGGCTCTCCTTGCTTCAGCACCGTCTTCGAGGCGTTGATGTAGGCATCGATGGCGTCTGGGACTGGGATATGGGAGGGAAAATGTACGCGCAGATGAGAGGAGCAGGATCGGGTTAGAGTATATAGGGCTGCGGCTATCGATTATCTTCTTAGCGATTGTTATATCGCATGTCGCATCAGGCCGCGTTGTGAGCTTGTAGATCTGCTGTGAGCTTGTAGATCTAAAACATTTAGATGTAAGGAAGGAGAGAGGCGGTTGGTTGGCGAGATGGAGAGTACTATAACATATTTATAACGTGCATTTTAGTGTAAAAAAAAAAAAAAGAAACTCTAGTAAAAAGCACCATTTTGCCATTCATAACAGAACGTAATGTTGCCAAATGTTAGCCCTTTAGCTAAACAAAACCCCTCAACCCAACCCAACCCAACCTAACTCACCGACGATGCTGAAGACGTAGAAGGCCTGGGACTCTTTCACCTCGCCGTTCAGCTCTCCGCGGCACACGTAGGTGCGGTCCTCCAGCGCGGCCTTGTAGCCCTCCCTGGGCACGTAGAGGCCCTTGAGAGGCATGTCTCGGTCCCTCTCGTACAGGGTGACGTTGATGCGCGGGTCGGTCACCACGCACGGGATGGTTCCCTCCTCGCTGGTCTTGGTCACCATGCCGTGGGACCTCTCCACGAACCACACCTCAGGGTCTGAGGACAGGACAGGGGGGGGGGGGGGGGGGGAAGACTTAGGGTCTCAGGTGGTCCCCAGGAGAGTTGGTAACCAAATGAACCCTTGTTTAACTCTTGAGAGTGTATAATGAAACAAGCAAAACATGTTTAATGTAATGCTCTCAAGAGTTACATTATTGTTAAACATCTGCATTACTTAATTTACAAGACGTCTACACAATTAGAGAATGTAGAAGAATTGTTATTTTGATCGTTAAAAGCCTTGGGTCTGAGAGGCTATAAATCTCTTGTGTCTTGGTCACCATGCCGTGGGACCTCTCCACGAACCACACCTCAGGGTCTGAGGACAGGGGGGGGGACTTAGGGTCTCAAGTGGTCCCCAGATAAATGATGGAGAGTTGGTGGTTACCAACTCAATGAACCCTTATTTAACTCTTGAGAGTGTACAATGAAACAAGCAAAACATGTTTAATTTTTTGCTCTCAAGAGTTACATTATTGTCACATCTGCATTACTTAATTTACAAGAAGTCTGACACAATTAGAGAATGTAGAAGAATTGTTATTTTGATCGTTAAAAGGGTCATGGGTCTGAGAGGCTATAAATCTCTTGGTGGTCCGTGGCTCAAATGCCGAATACATAATGGCCCTTGATACGAAACGGTTTGAAAACCCCTGAGGTAAGAACCCTAACCGACCTGGCACAAAGACCGCCACCTCCATGGTGTCTCCGGTGTGCAGGTCCGTGCACTCGTACACTGCCGTGTGTCTCCAGCTCACGTTGATCAGGGTCAAAACGATGGCGCCGGCGCCATCACCGCCCCGCCGCTCAACGTTGTACTCGTTGTCGCTGACCGGGGCGTACGGCACGCCCTCCCTCTTGAAGCTCCAGTCCACGGCCTCGGTGCCCGAGCATGTGAGGCTGAACGACGAGCCCGCCGACAGGACCAGCTCTCCGTCGACGGAGGAGGGGGTGACCTCCAGGCAGGAGCAGTAGGGACTGAGACACAGCAGCAGAGCTGCAGTTGAGACAAGGAGGAAGGAGGAGGTTGGGTTAGGTTAGGGTTAGTCTCGCGTAGCCAGACAACTATTCCACAATCTATGAATGCTACAGTATATAGAGTCTGGAAGTCTGAAACTACACCTCCCGAAATCCGAGTAAGGAAGCTGCCATTTCCGTTCACGGAAATATATTTAAAAATATCTTTACATTTTCTTTTTTTATTTCCATTTAAGCAACAAGATATGCTTAGGTGTGTGGGGAGGAGTGTCCACTTCCGCTTTATCGCTTACTCATGATCAGAGCTTCCGTTGCTCCAGACTGTATGACGGAAGCATTTGAAAATTGCGAGAGGCAACAGTCTGGCAACACGAGACTATACGTTGGGGTTAGCCTGGGAAGCATTCCTTTCCGGTCGGATCCAGTTGGATCCGATCGGATGGTAACTTCAACGTCATGTTGTAGTCACTGGTTTGTGGTCATGATCATCAGGCAGGAAACCACAAACTGGAATCAGAAGTACCCAAAATCCCCTGTGATCAAGGGGCATCGTAATTTTAGGGCCTACACAATAAAAGCCTCGATGCGGCGTATGAATCAGACACGTTTCTTCAAGTACGTCTTGGAATCTTTGGTTTGGTTTATCCATATTTTATTCCAACTTGTAGCGACTGGCAAGACTAAAAACAAACAGATGGGGACCAAAATAAAGCGCGGACCCACAAACGGGAATAAGAGGTGTTTGTTTTTTCTTAATTTTTTTCTTTTAACATCCGGTCTAGACTGGATCACAAGGCGATTTAGAAACACAGACCAGGCTTTCCTCCGAAGTGGAAAGTCTGGTAACTCGGGTTAGCTTATAGGGTTGGAGAGGTCACCATGACAGGAGTATGGGGGCCAAAGGTTAAAACAACAATATAATCCACAGATCCTGTTTCAATGTGCCCGTCCCGTGCGATGAAGGACGAGAGCTGCCCGGAGCCGATGCGTGGGAGGATAATGGCGTCTTATCATTGACAGATGTACTCAAAATGACACAGGCCAGCCGTCCAGAGGTATTGGGCTTATCTCGCGGGGCTAATTGGCCGGTGTGTGCCATCAGGATTTCAACACAATCGTCTTTAATCACCATGTAATGGTTTCTCACAGTGTGACTGTTGAATTTGTTCAACCCATTAAAGACCGGGAAAGGATCTGTGTCATTTACAAACACTTTATAACCATTCTTTTATACTTTGACTATTCAACAATAGCACAATATACAAAGCTACTAGCGCACCACTTTGTGCTGCGCTGTGAGATCAGCCATTTAAAAAAAATCTTGAAGACTTGTGCAAATCTTTGAAATATATGTATATTTTTTTTAAACGAACATTTTTAACTCAAATCTTGCTTCTGGGGGTCCATGGAACTAAATATTTTGAGATGGTGGTCGTATATCATTCTGGGGTATACTTGACATGAAAACGCTTTGAGCACCACTGATATAGCAGTAACATAATTATGTAACGTAAGATATTTTTTTGAATCGACCTCAGGTCTAAATGGGCGTATAAATAAATGGCATAAGATTATTATATTTTTTAAACGTTCTGTTTATTAGATTTTAGGTTTTTTTTAAACAAATACAGAAACAAGCTGAGAAAGACAAACAGAATAACAAAAACAAAAAACCAATACAATCAGATGGTTTAAGATTAAGAATAAAACCCACCTGTGACTATGAATGTCAGACGACATAATATGGAAACTTCCACGGTCCCCATGGTGGATGGCTCCAAATGTCTTTTGGTCTGCAAACCAAGAGAAGGAAAAACATCACTACATCACTTAATAGTAGTATATATACACTGTAGGACAATGGTAATGTAAGACTCCAATAATTCAATATAGGACTATCCCATTTCTGAATCAAAATCTACACTCAACACTCTGGGAAGAGATGAATGACACTAAGGTTATGGGTTGAACATTCCGGGCAGAAAATCTCAATATCTTTCCATTTCAGAAAGATAAGCCCTGATGGATAGACTTCCATGGGGTCAATTAAGTTGCTTGGGAGTCGACTAAGCCACATTTCATGCCAGTGCAATCTGTTCCCGCCGGCCAAATTAATTGCCAAAGTTCAAAGAAAGAAAATGAATACTAATAAATTCATGTTTGTTTTTAATACCTCAAGAAGACTTCCCATAATGGTTTAATGATTTTCTGGCGTGCACACTATTTGAGGCCAATTGACACAGGAATGCAATGCATGGCTGCACACAGACAGAACAACAATGTGTGTGGTTTTTTTGTCCGTGGTCCATCCCTGTTGAGTCCCACTAACAAATGGGTCACTGTGTGGTACTTTGCAGCACGCTGTGCAGCGACAACGCTGTACACTGAGTTATCCAGCATCACACTGAGCCATTAGTTTGGTGTGGTGAGAATGGAGACATGCATGAAATGCCAGTAATAAAACTAAACAGGTTTTGAATGTCAATTTCAACCTTTCGTCCCTGTTTTGGGCATGTTTTTATAACATTTCAATTTTGTTTCTAACAACTTCACCAAAACAAAAATGCAGATATAGCAATTTATTTTTTTTAGCTATTTCTGAGTCAGTAGTGAGAGAGGGTGCATGTGTTTGGTCCAGCGTACGTTACTAACCCTAATAGGCATTAGTCCTGCAACACCCTATACCTTTCTAACGTCTAACCTAACCCTAACCTCACAGGGTGAGTTTTAACCGGCAACGCATGTCGTGAGACACGGGTTAGTCTTAACCGGCCACGCATGTGTCGGACAGTACTATTGCATGTCAGACCAACGTAGGCGCCCCAGTGAGAGAGGACACTAGAGGAAAAGAGTAACCTATACAACTTCTCAATATACGGCATGTGGTCTTTTCACTTTTTCGCATGACACCCTCATACAGCAAAATATAAAATGGGGCTTCTTAGTTGGTTAACCATGTTTTAGACCCGTGGTTCTCAAAGTGGACACTCAGGGTTCATTGACACTAGGGTTCCAAATGGACCCAGGTCTGTAGCTCAGAGTTATGGGGGAATTCCCCTTGAAATTAAAAGAAAGTTTCAGAACCAATGTTTTAGATTTAGTCCAATGACAACAAATGACATTGGCTACACATAACACAGTATCAAGTCAACACCTATTAGGTTCTAAAGGTGACTGTGAATATTTCTACAAAACCTTTATAGCTATAGTCATTTTGGGCATAAACAAGAAGTTGAAAATTAAGTTGTAAATTTAGGCCTGATAATGATGTGCTGTGCATGTTCAAATCATGTGTACTTAATTTACATTAGCTGACCATTTTCTGTCAGGAAGACAGACCATTTTCCAAATGATTTTATTTCTTTACACTTTGTGGAGAACAAAAAGAGGCAATTTTAACACGGAGGTGTACCCACTCTTCCTGTATCCCATTACAGTGCATGATAAAGAGATCGAGGGCCGTGACGTGCATGAGGAGCATCATAATGAAGTGCAGCAGTGGTGGGTGGACGTGCGGAGGAAGTGGGGGGGGGACGGGTGGGGCGAGGGAGGGGTGGTGGTGGGGGGTGAGGGGTAGTTTAGGGTTGCAGGCAGCGTGCAAACGTCTGGAAACAGTTAAAGACAGATCACAGGCCAACGTACAGCAACAAGGTGGGAAAAGGAGAGAGGGCGGAAGGAGGGAGGGAGTCTTGGGAAGAGAGCGGTGGAGAAGGAGGGATCGATGTTCGAGGGATCCGCCAGTGGGAAAAAAAAGTGTGACATCCATCTTCGGGAGGATAACAGCGTTATCTGACAGTGAATTCCATTTGGGTGACTTCTATTTTAAGAACACAGACATGGTTTTTATTTGGTTCTATGATCGAAAACACGTTGAGGGATTTTCATCAAGGAATTCGGTTATGTGTCATTTTAAATCAACAGTTTTCTTATCATGAGGACTTGTTTAACAGCTTCGTGGTGGAGCATGCATACTGCAGCTTCTAATATAAAATCACCATCTTTATATAAAAAGAACATGTTAGGACAACGCCTTTGAGCCTAAAGTTTACATTTCCATGACTGATGTTGAGTCTGAGTCATCTCTACACCACACACGGTGAATTTGTAATGGTTGTGTGTTCCATTTCCAGTTGTAAAAATATGACAAGTGATCTGATCAAAAAAAGGCAAATGCTGGTGAGCTACAAGAAGTTCCATGACAGGCTCACAGATTCAGATCCACACGCTGTCTCCCTAAATTATGTCTGTTCCCCACACGAACAACCCTGGAGCAGCTCCAAAAACATGACTCCTCCACTTCCTCCCCCACCTCCTGCTTCTAATAAAGGAGAGAGAGAGAGATTGTGTGTGTGTGTGTGTGTGTGTGTGCGTGTGCGTGTGCGTGTGCGTGTGTGCGTGCGCGTGCGCGCGTGCGTGCGTGTGTGCGTGGGTGCGTGTGAGAGAGAGACACCTAACCAAAAGCCTTGAGATATGGATGGGGTTTCTCTTTCCTTCTTTTCTTGACATTATCATAATCAATCTTCTGCACGCACAAACACACAGACACACAGACGTACACACTTGTACAAACACACACACACACAGACAGACACTAACCCTTAACACACACGGACACACGCTTATACAAACCCACTAACACTTAGACCCACACACACACACACACACACACACACACACACACACACACACACACGGACGGACGGACGAACGTGCACACTTACACAAACACACGGACGAACGTGCACACTTACACAAACACACGGACGAACGTGCACACTTACACAAACACACGGACATCAGCACTGGCACATAAACCCCCTGCTCCCCATCATGAACAGTACGTAAGATGCCCCCGCCCCTCTCCCCCGTCTTGTCGTCGGTTGCGTGTGCATACAGTTCACGTTCCCACAGTATTTGTCTGAAACTTTCCCAGGACCGTAGATACACTGGGGACCGCGCCGCTGGTGATGGCGGGAGCACGGGGGTCCTGGGGGTCACTTCATCCCAGAGGAACGAGGAAGCCGTACGTCAACACGAGCGCCAGCCTCCTCCTCAGCGACAATTCTGTATAACGACTGACCAAACTGGCCGAACGTAGCCGATCTACAAGCTTACTACGCGCTGTAACGTGTCGCGTTGTTTGTGAGCTTGCAGATTGTCTAATTTCGCCATAGAAGGAAACACGAGCAAATCTAGTGTAGGCCTAGAGCCCTCGTGGGTGACCCTGGCTAACTAAGTATAGGGTTTGCATGGTTAATAATGATTGATGATAGTGATAATAATACATAAATGAGGAAAAGTATGAGTTTGGGATTATCTTACTGCATGTGTAGCATGTGAACCTAAACCACACATGGTTTCCTTACGACTCGGATCAAACCACAGGAAACCTCCAATGTTTAACAAAAACCTACAGTAGGTGTGTTCAAATCTTATTCAAGGTCTTTGAAACCTCAGAGAGGATGTGCAATGGAGGGAAGAATAATGTTTGCATAATGCAATATGATGAGGGTGGATGCCGACTACTGGACGACGGGGAACCTCGACGGGCCTTTGAGAAGAGTAGCCCTCGAAATGGGGCAGGACGTTTGAACAGTCAACCTGTTACATAGACCATGCACTCACTGTACAGTGTGAACTCATTAATAACAATGGCATGACTGATAAAAACTGAATTTAAAGGCAGGACCGCTCAAATAACTGCAAAGGATATAGCCAGGGGTGCACATAATTATTTGGGGTAGTCCTCAAAGGAGCACCTGTATATGTAGCTACAATTTACAATTTACAATTTAGGCATTTAGCAGACGCTCTTAATCCAGAGCGACTTACATTACATTACATTAAGCAAGACGGACGTTTCTACTCTGCCACAACGTTATACTGCGTTCACACGCAGATATACAAAGATGCAAAGCTACATAATGCTGCAGCTGTTCCATGTTTAAGTAATTCCAATCCATACCCAAAGTGTGAATATTGTTTAAGTGACAGATGCATGGTTTTTATATCTAAATATGGTCGCTAACGTCTGTTATGTCAGGAGGAGGGATCTCTAGATTCCTGTCTCAGCTGTCGGTACGCAAATGTGCTTGGCATGCCTTTGATCTGTAGTGCACAAAACGTTTTGACGACGCATATGTGCACTGGCGTACCAGTTATGTGCAGGCCTGGATATAGCTTCTTTGCTAATCCACACAGAAAGTGCAAACTCCACACAGAAAGGCCCTTTTTGCCATTGCCAACCCCACCTATAGGGTATGGGTGCTGATGCGGAGAATAAAACACGCCCCCAGCGTGAATGGAACCTTCTAGCTACCGACTGCGCCACCGTTCCCCCTTCTTTGCTAATCCTACTAGGGTCTTTGTGGAAGAGAGCATTTCATGAAGCATTAAAAGGACACATTGGGCTGTATTTTGAGTGTCTTAAGTACCAGGTCTTATTACTTAACTTAAGACCTGGAGGCGTGGCCAATGCTGTTTAGCTATTTTGAGTGGCCAAACAGCATTGGCCACACCTCCATGTCTTAAGTTAAGTCATAAGACCTGGTACTTAAGACACTAAAAATACAGCCCAGACAGTCTCCAACAATTAATCCCTGGAGAATCTGCCAAGAACGTTATAGGCAGCGTCTCTGCCCCTCTTAAGAACAACATTGGGACATTCCCTGCGGAATGTTCTACTTAAACCACAGTGACATGGCATGAAGCAATAATGTGACACGATTGTCATTCTTCAAACCACAACAACAGCCATTCATTCATCCATTGCTATGAGCCAGGAAGGAAGAGGGCATGATCGGGATGTCAAAATCAACGCTTGTTGAATTTCTTCCCCTTCTGACTTTGAACCACTTAAGCCCTATTTTATACTTTGTCATATAAGCACGACGTTCTGTATAGAATATAGATGGGCTTTCAGTGTTATTGTTCCAAAAGCTTCACTGCGCTCTCGGTTGGGCATTTCGTTTGGCCACAGAGGCGTGTGGAAGCACTAGAGTTTACATTATCATTGTCACAATAACCAGCGTGAGGGATAATCACTGATCCCTCCTCCTCCCCGCAGGGCATGACTTTTTTCCCAGAGCTGCTGGGAATCTGGTGGCTGATTGACCCTTCCCAGCGTTCATAACCAGCCCGACTACACTCAAAGTGTCACTTTAACGAAGGAAGAGCAGCTCCTAGCATGGTGCAGCACACACACACAACCCACGCAGCCCCCCCCCCCGGCCCCCCCGGGACACAGCTGGAAGTGTGTGTAAACTCACTTCCGTTGGCAGTCTGTATGGTGGATATGCCTCTTGAGGCTTATCTATATATACAGCATTATGAGCCTGTGTGTTTTCATCGAAACATCTGGCAATGATAAAGTAACGCAGTGATGAGGTGGGAACCACTTTTCTAAACTCAATTTGCAGCCGAGCGTTTTGCCTTTCTGAGTGTGTGTCCCTGGGGATGGGAGGAAAGGTTGCACTTTGAAGAAGAACGGAGAAGAAACACCAATGCATTAAATAACAAAAGGGTGAATGTTGTCCTGAAAGCCTCCCGAAGTGCAGCTGGAAAGCCTGACTTCCTGCATTGGGAAACAGATTGCATGTCTTGCGTGGGTGTGAGTCAGCGATGCATCAGTGATACAGCAGACCATCACCGCAACCTCCTCTAGCCCAAGACAACACAGAGATGGATCAGTACCAAGCAGGCGCCAGTGGACAACCAGAGAGGTCCAAGGATGTAAACAGGAAATCAGAGGTCAATGAAAATTAATTGATGAAAAAAAGAATTACAGACAAAAGTGGCAAGACGCACACGAATGACAAACAAACAACAAAGCACAGAGACTCTACTGAAGTGTAGACAGGAAGTCATGATCTATAAAACAAACCCCTAATTGAAAGATCAGCTTTTTCCAATGCAAGCCATTATAAATATAGAACTAGACCGAATATTAACCACCTTTGACACTGAACACTTTGAGGCATACTCCGAATAACACATAAATATACAGCGGATCATCATCAAGTTTTTCTATTGTTATTTTTTCTCTGGAGCTTTCTTCTTTAGAAGGAAGTCTGGGTCTTGAAATATGTGCCCCTTAAAGCGGGACTTTGGCATGCTCTGTGGGAAAAAAATGACCCAGTGTGTCTTTGTTAAAACAAACCTCCATTTTTATCACTCCTCTCTGACAGACTAAATCCCCCTGAGACAAACCTTCTGGTCCCCTTAGCGGCATGCAGCCCCACAATATGCAGTGCTCATTTATTCCACCCATTCTTCTGCATAGCAAATCAAGACTTCGGAATGATTTGAATTACAAATTCAAGTATACCGAGCCAAGTACATAAAAAAACAATCATGGCACTCCTGTATGAATGACATGTAGGCTCAAAAGTATTATAAAACTTCCTGAGCATGAACATGGAAACGTTATTTAAAGATATGCTGTGATTTTTTCCACCTCTAAAACATGATCATCAGGTACTATGATTATACTATTTTTTTTCAACAAAAGTGTACAGAAAGTGTGAAATTATGTTTTTAAGTGGCCACACCCACCAGTTCATGCCTGGTTTGCCTGGTGATGTTGGGTGGACTGGTGATCCACCTGAACTGAAGCCGCACCCACAGCTGTTGTTGTTGTATGATAAAGGGGGAGGGGTTAGGCCGGGGAGGGGATGATGTTGTGATGTCACTATATCACTGTCATTTTGATTGGACCTTTTGACTCAAAGGCTTTCAGCTTTTAGAAAGAAACCAAAAATACACAAGGAAGACATATTTCAATATTTCTATTCTAACCACTCATTTAGAGTAATGTCAAGTCCATAGACACATACAAAACAGAAAATCATGCCACTTCATCTTTAATTACTATAGTATACATATTGCGGTAACTAGACAATAAGATTAATATCTAACAGCTGGGACACAGCATTATGAATTGACCAACCATTCCACCTCCTTAGATGAGTGGTTTTCAAATAGTGGTCCGGGGACCACCAGTGGTCCTTGAGGGGGTTCCAGGTGGTCGCCAGCTAAATGAAGGAGAGTTGGTAACCAAATTGACCCTTACTAGATCTTTAACTCTTGAGATCGTAAAATTATGTTTCATTTTACGAGAGAGTTAAATTATTGTTAAATATCTGCATTACTTAAATTACAAGAAGTCTACACAATTAGAGAATGTAGAATATTTGTTATTTTGGTCAACGTTTGCCTGTTGTCTCTCCCAATGGTACCACATCAATAGCATGGAATTGTGGACAAAATCTTAACGACAACAAAATATTCTAAGTCACTCATTCTGAAAGCCAACCTTTTGTTGGCAGTCGATTCACGCACATCCAAACAAGAACCCCTCATTGGCTTTGAGTAGGCACAGCAGTCTTCTACCTGGACATGCACCAGATCCCTCTAGGCTAGGCATGCGTCCAGTGGAAGTTTCATGCCAATGCTTTTGTACATTTACTCAAGTAAATATTCAAATACAGGCCTTTTACTTATAAAAGAGTATTTCTAAATTGTGGTATTGCTACTTTTACTTAAATTACGGTTTTGTATTGTCACTGTCAGTCTGTCAGACTGTCTTATGGTTTTAAAGGAGACATATTATCACTCTTTCACTTTGACACATATTTCAATTTCTTTATTTGAGTTCAAGTGCTACGGCAAGTGCTATGACTGGGACTGAGTCTGCAGTTCTGATTACAATGGGAAGTTTTTCTATAGTTTTGGAGCCAGAAGGGAGAAGACTCTGGGACGTGTGGAGCATTGTCCCGGCTTTTTAGTGAATGTTTTGCCAGCCTCCCTGCATTGGCTGATCTGAGCGAGCGAGGTGGGTTGTAGGGTCCCGCACACAAATGGTAAATGGTGCATTTATATAGCGCCTTTATCCAAGGCGCTTTACATAGATTGTGCATTACATTCACCCATTCACACACACACATTCATACACCGATTGCGGCGGAAGCCATGCAAGGTACCAACTAGCACACCGGGAGCAATTTGGGGTTCAGTGTCTTGCCCAAGGACACTTCGACATGTAGACAGGAGGAGCCGGGATTCGAACCGCCGACCCATGGATCATTGGACGACCTGCTCTACCTCTTGAGCCACAGTCGCCCACACACACACACACACACACACACACACACACACACACACACACACACACACACACACACACACACACACACACACACACACACACACACACACACACACACACACACACATTTCTGATTCGAAATGACACATTTCACCGAAAGGTGTGATACGATTGCAAGCCTGATTTATAGGACTAATAGTCATTATGTGTGCATGAAGATGATACATGTAATGTAGAGACAGATAGAAAAAAAGTAAAATCACATAAACTTTTACTATATTTATATATTTATCCATTCAATAAAATCTCTAATTTCCAGACTACAGAGCAGCTTATAACAAAGATCCAGTGAATGTAGCTTTGCTTCCTTTTAAAGCGGAGCTGTAAATGTTGCTGGTGTCTGGTGGTGGGACAGGGTGGGCGCCAAAGGATATGCACACACTGCGCAGGCTTGTGGGAAACAGCAGTCCGTGGTGGTGGTAGACTAGCAGAATAATGCTTAGATGTGGAGAACGTTATAGATCGCTTTAATTACCGTATTTTAAATGCATTGAGATATCAAAGACTAGGAACATACAAAAAATAAAAAGGTACCTATAACTTAAAAGTGTCATTTGCAGTTCAAAGCACAGTTTGTGTTAACAAACAAAATGTGTTAATGTGTATTTTCCATTCTGAACATTTCTGAAATAAGCAGTCTTTTCCATGAAAACCGTCACTGTGAGGAATACAGACTACTGCAGAAACAGTTAAACAGTGCATGGGCCTGAAGCTTTCTTGTGTATATATAGGGCTAGGCTACCCCCACAACAACAATTTGTCAGCCACTACAACCCCTTTCTCCATGCAGCAATCATTCTTCCTGATATTGGCATATTTTCGGAGGTTTTGCAGTAGGTCAGAAAATTGATGGTGCAGCGAGTGTTATGCACACAGAATACCTCTTCCTACGTCCGGGCCCCTTCTGTCTTTTATTCTTTTTCTTTAGAAATATTTTATATCATATACTCAATAACTCAACAACGCACCTATCTCCCAGACTTCCTCCCCAGTCAGAGTTTGAATGAATGTAGAATTAATAATTAATAATTATGTGCAGGATGTAATTTGCATACAGATACAGATGTGAGATGTTATATATAATTTGTAAAGAAAAAAACTCTCTCACATGTGTGCCAGTGATCACCCCCAGTTATCACCCTCCTATAGGGGAGCACCTCCCCTGTGCCAATGTTGGCACCCGTGCCTAAGGTTGCCTACCCCTGCCCGAAAGCACCCCTAGGGGTACTAGAGTGCCCATTTGAGAAACACTGAAAGATACCATATAGATGGAAACCTATAAACCAGACATGTCTTTCCATCTGGACAGCGAGAGACCATGACCCCTCCTTCTTCCTGCACGCCGGCCGTCCCACAAACATCACCCTCCCACCCGTCCCGTGAGAAACAGAACACACCCACACACACTTCAGCCCCCAGCCCTCCACCCCCCTCCCTTCCCCCTGTACAAAAGACAAAAAAGAAACAGCTGAATACAATTACAACTCTGACTGGCTTTAAAATTCCACTCGTTTTCCATGGCGGCTTCCCAAACCACAACAGTGTGTGAACTGAAGAGAAAAGCAGCAAAAAGAAGGAGGAAAAAAAAGCTAACGTGGGTGATCTTTTACACGGTTTGTTATGTTTTGGCCTGATCTAAAAACTCATATGAATCTTTGTCAAAGTGTTAAGAGGAATAGGCCTATAGGCCTGAATAGCCACCTTCCATGTTGTCAGGACATGAAGGTGGTACAGTGTGAGCCTGAGGATGGTAACTGTGCACTTAACCAAGTGAACCCAGCAGCATCCCTATTCACCAAACATTCACATCTACGGGCTTGTAGATCTGCTATTTTCCGCAAAGAGGTTTGGTGTACTGTAGAGCGAAAAAAAGGGAAAAAGGAAAGAGCATGAAGACTAAATACAGAGCCAAAGCTCAACTTTACTAAGAATTAAGGGTGAGTGGTTAAAAGGAATTCCTAATCTATAGATCTATAGATAAATCCTATAGATAAATCTATAGGATAAGCTGTAAAAAGGAATATATTTGACACTCCACAATAGCAGAAACAAACACAAAACTATTTTGCATTGTTTGACAAAAAGATTATCTTGTTGTAATGGTGTTTTCCTTTGACTCCACGTACTGCACTGTGATGTGCACATCACAACCCTGGCATGTTTTAGTTGGACTCTGGGCAGTGAGAACTCCAAGATGTGACTAGCACTAAAGAAAGAATGTAACAGAGACTAGTATGTTCTACTAACAATCTGACACTCTTATTCTTTTGACCTTGCGGCTATGAAAATGACCACTATAAATACAATGTTTTAAAAAAAGAACTCACTTCAACATTTTATAAATAAATACACAGTCTTAAGAAAAGAGTTGTTTATATAGGCTAATAATTCTTTACGTACTGCCATTTGAAGTGTCTCGCAAATTCAACAATGTTATTGCGCCTTTAATGTGGCTGGATGAAATATTATTTTCCTTCTTAAACATTGCTATTATTAATAGAAAGGAATATTTCTTTCTCTAGGCGTGGCTGTATTTCTCTACTCTCCAAAGATGGGACACAGCTGCCTGTCAGTTGTGTGTGAGTGGGAGTGAGAGTGGATGAAGAGGGAGAGAGATAGGGAGGGAGAGAGGGGGAGGGAGAGAGAGAGAGAGAGAGAGAGAGAGAGAGAGAGAGAGAGAGAGAGAGAGAGAGAGAGAGAGAGAGAGAGAGAGAGAGAGAGAGAGAGAGAGAGAGAGAGAGAGAGAGAGAGAGAGAGCATGAAAGAAGAGAATAAGAGAAGAGAGATGGAGGGGCAAGAGCAGTGGTGGAAATCAACTAAGTGCATTTTCTTAAGTACTGTCCTTAAGTACAATTTTGAGGTATTTGTACTTTACTTGAGTATTTCCTATTTCTAATACTTTTACTTCTGTACTTACACTACATCTCAGAGGCAAATAGTATTGTACTTTTACTCCACTACAATATTTTGAAAACTTTAGTTACTAACTGTATACTTATACTTTGTATAATTTGATTATTATTGCAAAACATACATTAAGGGGGAATACCACTCATTTTCAACATTTTACTATGTCATATACCTTAGTTAATTAAAAAGTAAAAGTAACATTATGAAGTACATCTCAGTGACATCACAAAGATGTAGTACTTCATAATGTTACTGATCACGTGTCAGACCTCCAGTTCTAGGCAACACAGAATGGGGGGACTTTTTTTAAATTATTATTTCCACACAACAACTCTAGTCTAAGGTATATTAATGACATAGTAAAATGTTGAAACTGAGTGGTATTCCCCTTTAACCACTTCAGCCCTATATACATTTACAAGCTCACAATGATTCACATCGTGAGCTTGTAGATCTGTTATTTTCGAAATATTATTATACATTTGAATACTTTAAATGGGGGCATTCTGCACAATTAGTACTTTTACTTTTGGTACTTTTAAGTACATTTTGAAGCCAATACTTTTGTGCTTTTAGTAAATGTTTTAAATGTTTTAAGTAAATGTTGAATTCCAGACTTTTACTTGTAACAGAGTATTTCTATTTTCTACATTGCAATATTTGATACTTTTACTTAAGTAAAGACTTTTTCCATACTGGGCAGGAGGAGTATACAGCAGCTCTGTCTCAGCAGCACTCGGAGCAATCTTCATTAAAGGATATACGTAACTCTTCTAAGTGTCCATATCCAGTATGTGTGTGTCAGCGATAAAGTCCTCAACGTCTCTAACAGCATGCTGGTCTCGGTCTGACAAGGGAGACTATATTGCCTCGTCCCAAAGTATGAGCGATGCATTATGAATCACCGGATAATTGACCACCACTAAGTGACTCAGATGGGTTGCTATGTTGCTGTGTTTTAAAGACATATACTCCAGACATCATGATAGGGCCAGGGGCCGGCGATAGGACTTAAAATCACGATTATGTCTGACCTTTGCCTCGATACAATTTATGAACGATTATTTAAAAAAGAAGTGAAAAGAGCAGATCTACAAGCTCACAACCTGTCAGGACGTGACCCGTTGCGAACTTGTAGATCTGCTGTTTCTGCTATTTGTGTACGCCACCAACAAAGTATGATACATGGAAGGTTAATTAGACTAATCGATTTAGTCAATTCTAAATGACTGATTAGATTTTTTCAGGATGATTTGTTTATAATATAGAAGAAATATGTTAAAACATTTAACTACTTTATCAAATTAACCAACACGAGCAAGATTAAGTCAGATAAACTAAATATCGGTTTTGAATTGATATATTTTTGATACATTTCCCAGCCCTACATCATGATGTCCTTTATTGATTAAGCAAAAGACAGTCCGATGACAGGTATTCACTATATTAAACTCTACATTCACTCACTCACTGGTCTTCATTTACACAGTCGATGGTCAACAGCTGCGTTTCGAGCTCACAGCGGATAAATCACGCGAGGAGGACACAATGAGATCAATGTGCTTCAGAAAGTCGCTGTTAAGCAGGGAGTGTCAGCATATTGGTGCCCTGGGGTTTCTGTCAGCCAGCCGGCTGCAGAATCAGACTATCACGGCATGTTTTCTGCACGGTCATAATGCGAAGCACATTTTCTACCGAGAGGCTGGCATGCAGGCAGGCAGGAAACAGCTGATGACGAAGGATTAGGTTTGGGCCACGGGGAGAGGATTCATCGGGGCTGGACTGCACTACCAGAGACCCAGTACTACAGCACATACCAACCGCATGATGCACTGGGGTCCGGGGAGGAAAATCCCCCCGCATAAAAAAAAAAAAAAACATCCCTCTGTTTTAAGTTAGTAAGAAGACCTGTTTAATTCACTACGATATCAAAACTACGATACGAACACCAATTCCCAAAACTTATCTGAGATGGCAATACTAGACAATATGCCAGACCTGTCTCAAAATAGCCCCTAAAAAACATCCCTAAATAATTTGTTTACGGAACACCGAGAACTTAATAAGCTAATACACAACACAACATCGGCTAAGTGGATATAGGACATCCACAAGAGTCATCTGTTGAGGAAATCAGATTAATCAGATTTTCTTTAGAAAAAAAGTAAATTGTAGACAGTAGATCAGTTTAGCTTATACCAAAGTACTGTAGACTCCCGTACATTATTAGCAACTGATGCCTTCATGTGCAAACCATCTGCTGGCTTGCTTGGCTTGCTGTAAGATTACATGCTTGCCACATGTGTCTGTCATGAAATAGGCTTGCATAGTCAAAATGTAACTCATGGCAGGTACTAAAACCTTCCCCTGTGATTAATGAGATGAATCAACCAATTGTTTATGTCTGTCTGGCACAGACGACACCAATTTATGAGAGACGCACTCTTACAAATGGTGACTGAGACCGAAGCTATACAGTATATACGATTCAAGGCCACAAGCTTGTAAATCTAAATTTTTTGAGGGATCTATCTAGAAACAGAGGCCCACCACAGCTGAGTTCGATGATACCATTACAACCAGGGCTTGGTGAAATGACGAGCTTCCCTGCATTTCTGTACAGGAAAGACTGATTTCACATATGGGAGGCAGGACGGGACAGTGATGGTCCTCCGGAGAGGACCGATAGTTCACTATGGGTGACCGACGAGAGCTGTACAAACAACATATTTAGCAATGAAGCACAAAGTGGAGGGTTAAGACACAGCTTGTGTCATAAAGCTGTTTGAGCGTGTGTGTGTGTGTGTGTGTGTGTGTGTGTGTGTGTGTGTGTGTGTGTGTGTGTGTGTGTGTGTGTGTGTGTGTGTGTGTGTGTGTGTGTCTGTGTGTGAGAGAGAGAGTCAGAGTCAGATACCCCTATAGGACACCTTGTTAAGCGTATTTCTTAGTGAGAAGGTAAACAGTGTTAGAGTTGCACTGGGGTGAGCGTCAAAGGGACATGTGTACAGAGATGTAATGTCACCCGCCGGCTGTGAGGGACAACTCACTCCAGTCACCACAATGTTGGTGTTTGTTTGAACAGGTTGTTCACACCCATTCACATGTAACGGGCCATGTGTACAAGAATGTGCATAACAAATACACACACACGCGCACGCACACACACACACACACACACACACACACACACACACACACACACACACACACACACACACACACACACACACACACACACACACACACACACACACACACACACACACACACACACACAAAAACACCTTCTCACTAAACACTGTTGTTGTCAGCAGTGTCAACAGCAACAAAAACTGGGCAACTGACTGACTCTTGACTTAACTCTTTCAGCCAAATAAGTCTTAAATCTGGACAATATAATCTGTCATTGTAAGAAACGATCAACAACAACATGAGCCCGACTGACTGTCATCTAATTAAAAAAGCATGAATTCATCCAACGACCCCATGCAGGCAGTGGATCATCATTCCTCCAGGAATGAGGTGCTTTCTTCCATCCTGTGACAGACAGACTATGGAAATGGAATCAGTCACAGTGTGATCTCCATGCAGGCTAAGTGAATGTTCAAAGCCACGACGTGAGGATTGGAACATCTTTACTGTCCAATGTCCAGTGACCGTAGCCCCTTTCGGGACCCTTTGGTTACATTTTCTGTATTTGGGACGTCTGTACGGATGTCCCAAATACAGAAAAGGTAACCAAGGGTCCTGAAAGGTGCTACAGTAGAAATCAAAAGTGAAAAAAGACAGCCTATATAGGCTTCTTACCTTCAGCGTTATCACGTTCAACAGCACAGGACGAGAACGTCTTCTTCCCCTTGCTTGCTTTCCCTCTGCACCATCTGACCACCAGCTTTTTCAATGCACTGGTTCGGAGTGGTCTCTATAGCTGGGACACTCTGCAGGGGCTCTGGACAGACAGGAGGTTAATGTCCCTGTGTCCTGCTGTGGTCAGACGGAAGGTTAATGTCCCTGTGTCCTCTGGACAGACAGGAGGTTAATGTCCCTGTGTCCTGCTGCTCTGGTGGACAGACAGGAGGTTAATGTCCCTGGCTGTGTCCTGGGAGTGCGCAGGAGGAGCAACTTCTCTGAGCCCGGCTGTTTGTTGAATCAAATCACAGCACCAGGGGTCTCCCCTCTCTACACACTGATGAAGCCCGCCCCCTGTTCAGAAAGGATGTCTGTAAAGGAAAAGAAGTTCTCCCAACTAGATGCAGGCAGGCAGGCAGGCACACACACACACACACACACACACACACACACACACACACACACACACACACACACACACCCCTCGCTCTCCTATTCTGATGTTTTTACACAGAGTCTCTGTGATCAGCTGGCTCTGCCGCGATTAAAACACATGCAGAGAACGAATGAGGGAGAGGAGGGAGCCAGGGAGGGAGAGGAGGGAGAGGAGGGAGCCAGGGAGGGAGGACAAAAGCAACGGAGGGAGGCTATAGAAAGGGAATTATCTGAGGGAGAGGGAGAGAGAGAGTGAGAGAGATAGAGAGAGAGAGAGAAAGAATCAAGTTCTGTTTGTTTATCTTAGGTAGCAGTTGAGGTCCCTCGCTGATGTGACTTGTTTCTTTTTCTTTTCTTTTCTTTTCTTTTCTTTTCTTTTCTTTTCTTTTCTTTTCTTTTCTTTTCTTTCCTCTTTTCTTTTTTTTGTTTTTATAATCACTGAGTTTCTACAGCTGACAGAGGATAGGAGGTGTAAGACTCTACTGGTCTCTACCGGCAACAGCATCTAACCCACCAAAATACAAGCTCAATAGAGAGAGAGAGAGAGAGAGAGAGAGAGGGGGGGGGGGGAGAGAGAGAGAGAGAGAGAGAGAGAGAGAGAGAGAGAGAGAGAGAGAGAGAGAGAGAGAGAGAGAGAGAGAGAGAGAGGGGGGGGAGAGAGAGGGTCCAGTGAAAAGCATTTTGGCAAAGCTCACACTCACAGTGGCCTGCTTTGAAACAAAGTCTCTTTCTCAGTCAGGACGATAACTCAACTTCACTCACAGCCCAGGTTTGAAAGAGAATAGCTTTATAAGGCATTATGTTCTCTCTCATCACTTTTTACTTCTCCCCATCTCAGTTGTTCCTCACTCGCACTTAAATAACAAATACAAACAATTGCTTTTCTATAGGCCTACCCCTTCCTGCCCTCCCCCTCCCCTCTCCCTCACACGCACACATGCACGCACGCGCGCACACACACACACACACACACACACACACACACACACACACACACACACACACACACACACACACACACACACACACACACACACACACACACACACACACACACACACACACACACACACACACACACACACACACACACACACATCCATCCATTCAAACCAAGGCGCAAGGGCACCCATGTCTGTTTTCAATCTTAGCCCTCCTCCTAATGTCTGCCTTTGCCAGCTAGGATAAGAGTGGAGTGGAAGGTTCATACAACTCGTGGCCAGCAGCTGACTGTGGCCTTTTCCCTCAGATTGGGGGTGGACAGAGGGGGTTCCATGGAGTGGAGTGCCGGTGGACAGACAGAGACAGGGAGGGAGTGGGCAGAGGGGGTTACATGGTGGACAGACAGAGACAGGGAGGGAGTGGGCAGAGGGGGTTACATGGTGGACAGACAGAGACAGGGAGGGAGTGGGCAGCCAGGCGTTAAATTGGACAGTAGGCATGCTCTCCTCTAATTGCGAGGGCAAATCTAAAGGCCTCGTTAGTGGTAATTAGAGAGCTGTGGAAGCCCCGGTTATTAGAGAGGAGGGGAAGGAGACAGCAGCGCGGGACAGAGAAGTACCACGGTAACATCCACACTGCACTTCTACAGCCGCTTATCTGTCCTATATGCACTTAACCTCACGTCACCATGCAGGCTTTCCACCTCGCCTGGTCTGTGTTACCAAATCCTCTTGTGATCCGGTCTAGGCGTGGTTTAGACCGGATGGTAAAAACTTAAAAAAGTCTATGTTTAAGGGTTTGGGCTTTTTCGTCGTCACTTTGTTTTGGTTCCCCCTGTTTGTTTTTAGTCTCGCCATGCAGTCGCCACGAGTTGGAATAAAAGATCGATATACCAAATAAACTATAACATTCCCAACTACTTTCACAAGTTTGGGTCCCGGGCAAATGTCATTTCTCTTTTGGGTCTTGAGCAAAAACGTTTGGGAACCACTCCTTATATCTGATGATGAACCGTTTACAGAACACTACGGCAACAACAATAGTGGCAGTGATGCATCTGTGCACATACATGAGACGTGCATGCATGTGCATGCACACTCTCAACTCATGTCTGCAATTGCACACTCCTTTATCAGTTACTGACACTGTAAATAAAGAGTGCAGAGTCTGCAGACATGCAGGCTTTCCAAACATCCTTCAGGAAACCACAGTTCAGCTGTGACCTGTTAATACAGTTCAATCCAATGTATCATGTCACTGATCTGCTCACAAAATGAAAGGGTGAGAGATGAACTGCATGCATTATATTTTCAGGTCATCTTTGTAATAATGAAAATGTGTACAGTATGCCTGATGTTTTGTAATTGTCTAGCCTGGGCACCATTCCATTTCGGGTATATGATCCGGTCGGGAGCGGATGATATCGCTACGTCATGTTGTAGTATTGTTTTTTAGTCATCAATCTTCCGGAACTTCCTTTTCCCTCAAACCGATTTTCTCAATAAAAGCTGCAGGCTATTAGAGCTTTAATTGTTATTCTTCTGGTTTGAGGGAAAAGGAAGTTCCGTTTGATTGTTCCTGCCTGCTGACTACAAAACAATACTACAACATGACGTAACGATATCATCCGCTCCAGACCGGTTCACACGGCACCTTTGTAACAGAGACCAGGCATTCCTCCGAGGTGGAAAGCCTGGTGAGGCGAGGTTAGTAATTGTGTGATAACCATTTAGAAACTGGCATCTCCATTTTTGGCCATACGGGCGAGGTCGCGTGTACAGGGTTTAATGAGGTGAGATCAACATATGGAATGTCAGAACAGGTCAGCTCCATATATGGAGATCTAAGGGTGGCAGCTGGGGCAGTGTCTTGAGTGTACAGGGTTTGATGAGGGCCCATGTAGGCCTTATATTTCCGAGAACTCTAGTTTTCGCGGCTGCACTAATAACTTTGGGGCAGGCCCGTCTAGAGTTTATATGGGCTTAATATTGATGACATCTCGTGATGTCACGAGGCATGACCATATGGTCATACAGTATATTGCCTATATTATTTTCTATATTCGTTGAAATATATAGGACTTAATTCACTGACTGCCAAATCCAACGCTTCATAGCTATTGATGTCTATAGACGTTATTTGGTGTTTTCAATGTGGGCGCTCTCCCGCAACCTGTGAGTTAATTCGGCTTCCGGATCAGAGGAAATATACGTGATCAAAACAAATCGATCAACTATCAAATCCTTCATGAGACTTAACAAAAATATATTTTCTCTGCTTTCTGTTCCCAGACAGCGTTTTTGTTGAAAACAAGCTATATTCAACTGTCAATAACTAAAGAATGGAACATTGCAGACCCCCCAGATTCCCTCTGTTGAGATATTTGTTGTTTACATCGTCATAGAACAAAATCTTCTGTGGGCCTTGTCTTGAAATATTATTAAAAGCACTGTTAGTGGCTGCAGAATGTTCAAGCACTGGTTTCCAAATACTGGGTTGCGGACCCAATTGTGGGTAGCGAACACATTTTTATGGGTCCCTTTATTTTCTTTAGTTAACCACATTTTGTTTTTAATTTTTTTTATTGCAATTCTTTCCCAGTAATTTCATGAAGAAATAAAATAAAAATAAAATAAATTCCATTTAATTTTATTTTATTTTATTTCGCTCATAGTGTATCACAATACAGTACAAATCATAATAGATAACAATTAATTTGTCTTTCATAATTCATTTGTCTTTCATACAGTATCTGATACACCCATGACCAAAAGGAGCAGGAAGAAGAATAAATTCTTATACCTGCCCCCTTTTCACTTCAAAGTTAGTTTACTTTAATGATTGGCACACATCTAAAAAAAAAAAAAAAAAAAAAGATTAAAACAAAACAAGCAAGAAGTTGAGCAATGACACGTGCAATAAATGATAGCTCTAGCTCTAGTTAACCTATTCGTCGTCTTCATATTGTCTAAATATTTGATTTTTGTAATTTTTGTAATTAGAAAACAAAAAGCTGTGAAAAGCTTCACGCCACGCCAGCTTGTAGATCGGCTATTTTCTGTCACGGTATAGATTTCTCATTTATTTTTCGGGTCTAAACAGTTTTGAAACCACTGTTCTAGAGAAACTCCGGCAGTAAGGCCCTCATGCAGCGCAGCTACCCTGCACACTAGTTGTGTTTGTGTTTCTAAGAGGTTTATCTCTAACTGAAAGGCTCGTCGGGCCCCTGGAGGCCACGGGGAGAGCTGAAGGCAGGAAATACTGCCACTGACCCCCAGCACCACCAATGACAGATGAAGATGAATAACCCAGTGGTGGAAAGTAACTACTTTTATTTACTTATAAGTACTGTACTTGAGTTCAATTTTGAGGTATTTGTACTTTACTTGAGTATTTCCAATTTCCAATACTTTTACTTCTACTCCACTACATCTCAGAGGGCAAATATTGTACTTTTACTCCACTACCGTTATCTGAAAACTTTAGTTACTAGTCACTTTGTAGCCACTTCAGCCCTATATATTTGGGCCATTTGAAAATAGCAGATCATAATGCATCACAATGCAACGCATTGTGAGCTTGTAGATCTGGCTATTTTCAAATGATTTGTTTTGAACTTGTGAAATGGAACATTCTGCAATATACTTTTAGTACTATAGTATATTTTAGTCTATTTTGATGCCGATGATGGATCATTTCGGTGCATCGGTTCTTTGTGAATGGTTCTCATGTGCCATATGTCCAGAAACCCTATCTTTCATGTCACATTGACTTGAGTGCTTGTCCCGTGTGCGCTTTGCCCAGAGAGATAACTCCTGGAGTCCTGTATTTTCATTTATCAACCTTCACAGGCGCCCCATTATCTATTCCCTCTGTGAATAACATGTTTTTGGACTCGGTCTCCGCTAATCTTTACATTTCTCATAACGGCTGTGAGATTCTATTTATCTAGCCCAGTGGTTTTCATATCCTTGAGGGGGTTCCGGGCGGTCCATAGCTAAACCAAATGGACCCTTAGATCTGTAACTCTTGAGAGCGTAAAATGAAACAAAATGGACCCTTACGGTCCATTTGGTTTCATTTTACGCTCTCAGGAGTTAGTCTACACAATTACAGAATGTAAAATAATTGTTATTTTGATCAAAGTTTCATGGGTCATGTTTGAATGTTTGGAATTGGAATCTCACACAATGTGAGATGTAGGCTGCATAAGAAAGCACAAGCCTACATTTTTATTAATTCCTCTGAAATCTCCCATGATGTCCCTTAAATGAAATCACAAACCACCCAAGTCTGCTGCCATACACAGATACAGTTAAATAACTTTATAACCATGTTATATTTCAGACTGTACAGCACCCCAGGGCCATCTTATTGTCCATCAAAGTATCTGGTATTGTTTTATCATTAACTTACTGTATACAGCATTACAGCCAAGTGCATGTTGTACAGTACTGTACCCATTCTCTTTACAGGCAGCTTGACTGTTGATGATGAAAGCCTTTTGGGGCCGTCTGTGTACCAGAAAGTTTATTACACTGCCATCTCTCAGAAGTGGCCAGTGGAGGCTTTCAAGCCTCTCATTTTGTTCCCCTTCCCCTGGCCTATAGCTAGCTTCACTTCACTGTCTCGAACAACCAACTATACTGCAGAGAAGTTAGTCATGTTACACTCACTCAGTGTAGAAATACTTGCCGATTCACCATGGATACTTCCAAATAATATCCCATCATTTGGATAAATAATATGAAAAATATTTATGGCAGCATAAAAAGCACACCGTTTCTTGGCAGGAGGGTATTATTGCCTTGCATTTCCTCTTGACAACCATGTCATGCTCCCTCCCTGTGGTTTGAACGTTTTCTTCTTCTAATGTTTGAAGGATCTTTTGTTTTGTTTTAAGGCTTACGTAACTCTCAGTCAAATGTATTCCAAGACTTTAGACTGGAAATGACAATGTGGGTGTGTTCAATGTCACATATCCCGTCTGTCCGAGTTTGCCTGACAGGATAACCCTATGATACTTGGAGACGTACAGTAAATGCTGAAACCATGATATTCGTTTGCTGTCAATTCGTTTGCTGTTGTAAGTACAGAACTTGAGTAAGATACTTTCCAGTTTCCACCACTGGTGTTAGCCCCTTTTGTTATTGCCTTATTGTACTGTTACAGTATAGCCTATTATTATTATTATTATTTGACCAGAACAAATGTTGTACTCTTACTGTAGGGTGGCCTATGCACCTGCATACAGGCATAGGCCTATGTAACAATAAAGACATGTTTTTCCCTTTTTTACATTCTTTTAACTGTATGTAACTATGTATGATGATTTCCTGTTTTTCATAGAAGGAGGACCCTGATGTAAACAAGTCTTAGTGCTTTTCCTGGATATATCCTCGCATTATAGCAGCTTTTGTATTGACCTGTAGGCCTACTTTCTTTTGAACTGTAGCCTACCAATTCTACAAACTGTGAATACAATTTTCAATCAATCAATCAACCTTTATTCCTTGAACCAGACGTCTCAGATGTACATGAATTTCAACTTCAACTTTCAACGGTAATGTGGTATGCTAACTGCATGGTGCTACTAATGGATGTCTAGACTGAGGTAGGGTAGCCTACTGAATCTTTCATGACAAATATAGCCTCTACTTCCTTTGTATTCAATCACTAGCCAAGCAAGAATAAGTATAATAGGCTATAATATGGAAAGACGATTTGAATAGTAAAACACTGGTCAATATCCTACAACGAATGTAAGTGGCAGGGTCAAACTCAAGTTGTACATGCTGCATTTGACAGTTGTCAGTTAATTGGAAACAGCAGTAGAACAGAGTTATCTGTATCACACCTAGACAGTTCTGCTATCTAGGCCTATAGAATTTGTGGTTATTTGCTGCCCCCGTGTGTTTAGAGGTTGTGAACATTTCAAGATTCTTTGTGAATGTAAAGTGCAATAACTACATGATTTATTATGTAGCCTATATTATTATTGCATCCAGGATTATTACTTATTTTATGTTATGTTGAATTGTTGTTATCACAGTCTCTGTGGAATAACATTTTGCTGATAAGCCGCCTGCAGTGAAATACTTCCGCATGATGAGGGAAATACCGGTATGCCTAGAACCAAATGCAATCATCGTACACTTCGGATTCATTCACAAACGCAGAGATATTAAACACTGGGTTTGTTTCGGGCGTGGCACGGCCTTGATTCTTGATTGTTGAATCCAGTAGATGGCGATAATGTAACATTTATAGATGCCGCCATAACATGATAACAAGATTGTTTTCGGTTAATTTTGTGATTGATTGTTTTTTCTGATTTCTGATTATTTATTGCATAGATTTTTTTTTTCAATATTGTAGCCTGCCAACTCAAATAAGAGAGAGAGAGAGAGTTAGAACTTAGAAGTTTATATGAGAAAGATGATTTATTTCAGATGATTACTTCAACAGGCGATAGATAGGCAACGACGTGGATCACAGGATCAGCCAACCAGACAGCTATATATTTGTTTAATTGTTTGTACAGGTAAATGGAATTAACATTCATATCCAAAGTAAAATTATTTCCTGACAATCTCACCAACTGTCCATCTTGTTTTTTTTTTATTAAGTAGTCTAGTGTAGGCCTACTTTCTTCTTAATAGTAGCGTAGGCTAGGCTACTGTCTGTCTGCACACCTGACTCCTATGCTAATACGATAATTGAATATGAAGGAGTCGACCCTGGAATGTTTACAAGCCAGATAGAGTTTCTTGGGTTTCAAATCCTTACCTGTTTTGAACTGCATGCAGCCTACTTTTCCTGTGCTTTTTTCTGCAAACTGTTAGTCAACCTCATTGGTCGCTGCAGAATGTCATAATTTAGGAGTGGAAGCCAAGCTTTTAGAACCCTCTGATTTTCAACGTGAAAGTGGTTAATCAGATTTTTGGACTTAAAGGTAAGTGATTTTCTTTGGTTAATATAAGTGTTAAAAAGCTCAATATTGTGATAGTATAGGTCTATTTATTGATAGTGTTTATTCGGTAACAGGAGTACCTCTCCAGCTTTTTGAGGCTACAGCCTCAAAAAATATATTACACAGGCATTTTACTTACTTTTTTCAGGGTTAAAGGTTAAAGGTCAAAGGTTTTTTTTTTTTTTTTTAAGTCCAGAGATTTTGAAGACAAAATTGGAACTGGAACACTATAAAAATGTAAGCTCATAATGTGACAATTAATGTAGATATACCATAATTATAAAATGTGTAATACATTATCATAGACCAGTGGTTCTCAAAGTGGGGTCCGGAGAGTGAGACCCCCCAAGGGTCATTAAGGGGGTTCCAGGGGGCGGCAAATTGACTTAATATATCATCAGTATACCGCCTTCAACCATATACATGAAAATAGAAGATCTACAAGCTCACAACACATCACAATCTGTCAAGATTCATGCCTTGTTCTGATCCCCGTTGTGTTTACTTGTGTTCATTGATCATTACAATTACATCAAAAGATGCTTCCCCTTCATTAACTTTTGGTGAATGTAGCCTTGGACAGGAGGAGTTGATGTCCTCACGTTATCCTCTCTCCTGCTCCATAAACCTGTGTACCTTTTATTTTGTAGTATGTTCTGGTGTCTCCTGGTTTCCTCTGTTGTTACTGTTACCTGTCTTGTCTTGCCTCCCTATCATTAGTAGTTAGTTGATGTTAATTGATTGACTTGTGCCCTGTTTGTCCCCTAGCCTATCCCTGTGTTGATTGTCAGTTTAGTTCACCTGTGTCTGGTTAGTCTTTCTGTATTTATGTACCCCCCTGATCCCACTGGTTCTGTTTGCACAAGTGTGATTTTTGCTTATTAAACCTCCGGTATGCAACATGTATGGTCCATGCTGCGGCGCATTAGCGCATACGTTGGTCCGACCTGCAACAGTCTGACACATGCGTGAGTCCGACACATGCGTGGCTGGTTAAGACTCACCCGTGGCTCCCGACATGCGTTGCTGGTTAAGGTTAGGGCTTTGGGTAGGGTGTCGGACTAATGTCTGTCGGACTGTTAGTACGTCGGAGCAAACGCATGCGCGTCTTTGCCAAAAAGACGTGCAAGGCGTTGTGCGCTTGTATTGTGCATCGTCTATTTTGGGCTAAAGTTCACGTCAGCTTGGACCTCGCGTGGCTTATTGCTTTTCTAAAACGGTTACAAACATGGCAATGTTTTTGGTTTTTTTACGATATTTTTGGGGCTTTTTCTGCCTTTATTGATAGTTTGAAAGTAGACTGACAGGAAATGGGGAGAGAGATGGGGGGATGACACGCGGCAAAGGCCATCGGGATCGGGAGTCGAACCCACGGCAAGACCGTCAGCCTGGCTTAGCAGCCTAGGTGCCCAGACGGTTGAGCTAACCGTCCGGGCCACAAACATGGCAATGTATTCCTAATTCACAAAAGTAGTTACACTTTGCGCCCACCAGAGAGCCACTTCCTTGTTTACTCCATAGACATACTCAGCCAGTCCAGCCAGGGTGGGAGCTATAGGTGGAAGCAAGGCAGAGGAAGGTTATTTAGGCAAAGTTCTTCTTTAGGAAATAGATAAGCCCGTTTGTGGAGGAATCGTGGGAGGTGATATCAGAGTTGTCTATGAGCTCAGGTTCGATTTCCTTGGCCAGCTGCTTGCCCAGCTCGACCCCCCACTGGTCATAACTGTTGATGTCCCACACAACACCCTGCACAAAGATCTTGTGCTCGTACATGGCAACCAGAGCTCCAAGCATAAAGGGAGTCAGTTTCTTGAAAATAATGGAGTTGCTTGGTTTGTTCCCTTTGAAGACTTTGTGAGGCAGCAGGTTCTCCAAGGCCTGTCCTGCCAGGCCACTGGCCTGCAGTTCTTTGCAGGCCTCGTCTGGTGTCTTCCCCTTCATCAGTGCTTCTGTCTGGGCCAGAAAGTTGGCCACCAGGATCTTGTGATGAAGGTTGTCCCTGATTGGGTTCTGTGACTGGGCAGGGATCAGAAAGTCGGCAGGAATCAGTCTGGTGCCTTGATGGATGAGCTGATAGAAAGCATGCTGCCCATTGGTCCCTGGTTCTCCCCAGACGATCGGTCCAGTGTGGTATTTGACACACAAGCCATTTTTGCTGATATGCTTTCCATTGGATTCCATGTCGGCCTGCTGGAAGTAGGCAGCAAAGCGGTGCATGTACTGGTCGTAGGGCAGCATGGCGTGGGTCTCAGCCTGGAAGAAGTTTACGTACCAGACTCCCAGCATGGCCAACAGTACAGGCACGTTCTGGTCCAGAGGCGTGTTACGGAAATGGTTGTCCATCCAGTGTGCGCCGGCAAGAAGCTGCTCAAAGTTGTCAAATCCTATGTGCAGTGCAATGGACAGACCAATAGCTGACCACAGTGAGTATCGGCCTCCAACCCAATCCCAGAACTCAAACATGTTGTCTGTGTCAATGCCAAAGTCCTTCACTTTGGGTGTGTTGGTGGACAGCGCTACAAAATGCTTGGCAACTTCAGCTTTGTCCTTTGCCGTCTGTAGGAACCAACACTTGGCAGACTCTGCGTTTGTGATGGTCTCTTGGGTGGTGAATGTCTTGGAAGCAATGATGAAGAGTGTGGTCTCTGCGTTGAGCCGAGCCAGGGTCTTGGCCATGTGAGTGCCATCAATGTTGGACACGAACCACACATTAGGTCCATCTGCTGAGTAAGACTTCAGAGCCTCGGTCACCATCAGTGGACCTAGGTCGGAGCCTCCGATACCGATGTTGACCACATCAGTGATAGCCTTTTCAGTAAATCCCTTCCACTCTCCACTGCGTACTCTGTGACAGAAGGCCTTCATCTTGTTGAGCACCATATTAATCTTTGGCATGACATCACTGCCATCAACATGGATGGGCGTGTTTGAGCGATTACGTAGGGCAACATGGAGCACGGCACGGCCTTCCGTGAAGTTGATCCTTTCTCCAGAGAACATCTTCTCTCTGGCCTCCTCAACCCCTCTGGACTTGGCCAGGGCCAACAGCATGGTCATGACTTCCTCATTGATGAGATTCTTAGAGTAGTCCAACAGGATGTCTCCGTCATCTGTCTCAAGGGTTGTGCTGAACGTGCTGAATCTATCCTTGTCTGCATCAAACATGGCTCTCATGTTGAGATTTCCAGCATTGACATTGTACCATTGTTCAAGTTTCAGGTAGTTTGGATCGCTTGTAAGTCCCATGGTAATGGTTGCCTTGGTATCTATGGTTGATGCTCCCTATACCTCGATGTACCTCAAGGTGTGACGGCCATGCCTTTAGTGCTTGGCTGGATGCTCGTCACATCTCACTGATGCCACAATGAGTCAGCTATATCCATATATGGGGGTTTACATTAGCACGATGTTAGCACTACATGTCTCTGCCGGCTCTATATATGGAGCTCTAGATCAACCACACCCAAATATGTTGTTATGATATGAGATGTCAGACTTAGATAGGTTAGTTAGATATGTCGGATAACTCCAAAACTAACTACGGCGATCTGTCAAATACCCATCACATTGAGTGAAAGCCTTTGTTATAATACCACCCTCAGTTTTCCTGCATGGAATCTGTATCAGTTTTGTCAGGCATGCCCAAATATGGAGTCCAGGTGAGTCTGTGACGTCAGTAGCACTACTATGAAATCATATTGATGTCACCATGACTCAGCCTTAATAATGTAAGGAGTTTCCAATGCAGCTAAACCCAAATACGGATGTGTTGGTTAGCCGATTTGCTCGTTTACATATAACGTAAATTTTCCCTTCATTGTCAATGGCATTTAATGTTTGTGTTGCCACAAATTTACGTTTTGACCTAATTTGACCTAATTTCTCCTTTCATTGTAAATGGCAAATATTAAGACGTGTGGGGACAACATTTACATCATATTTGGCAGACATTTGACCTAATTTCTCCTTTCATTGTCAATGGCAAATATTGAGATGTGTGGGGACAAAATCTGTATACCTATATGTAGGAGGGGCTAGCGCCCCTCAAAAAAATGTACTTAGTTACTTCACACCACTGGTTTCCTCCGCAACATCCTCACATTCTTTGGGCCACGCCCACAACCCACGACTGACACAGCTCTGCATTGGGTAGGACACCCAGCCAGGCGCCAAAACATTTCCCTCTCCAGTCAGTCACTGAAATAGACAATAAAGTACATGAAATATACAGGCAACATTGCAGAATTGCCTTTTCTATATCCATGCTATTCCGGTCAGAACAAAGTTATCTATGGACGTTTTTTCAGTCCAAAAATAAATAATGAATAGACTACACAATGAAACTAAAAAGTGCTTTGAGGAGCACAGGCCTCCTCCAGGTCAGGTATAGGTTGTGGTCCTGCAATGTTCGGAATTCGGCAATTCGCCAATCAGGATGGAATAATTATGAAAGATCGGATCACATGCATAGAGGGTGTGCACGTGACATCATCATCATACCCGGAAGTTATGCGGGACGCCTACCGAGTGGCAAAAGACTACTTTCTGGCATTGACAGCCCATACATCCAAACATAAAAGTCCTATCTGACCTATCCTATCTCACTTCATAGATCTATTTTTCAACTAAGCTAAGACATTTTATATAGAGGGGAAAAAGGAGTCTGCATAACTTACTAGACTGGTGGTGTTAGTAGCAACGATGTCCCACCTGATTATGCAATACCCTTTGCACATTAGATATTAGACTTTTGAGGCCATCAGGCAGAGGCTCTGAGCCACTCACCTCCCTTTTGACCTCCTCCCACGGGGAAACCCGATCCGGGTCACGGCACCAATGTAACGCCCGGGATTCGAACTCCTCCCGCGTGAAAGTCCAACATCTTAACCACTAGACCAAAGGGATATCCCTCTGGACCGGGGGAGATATTAGACTTTTGAGGCCATCAGGCAGAGGCTCTGAGCTACACTATATTCCTATATATGGGCATACTGGTCGGATTGGCTTGGGTCGTTGGCGACATGCGATTTTAAGGTAGGGCATGATGCGTGGTAAAGCTTTGTGTTGAGTGTGATGTCAGACTAGAGCTCTAGGCTATATAAGGTTTTATTACAGAGCATGCCTCTGTAGATATCCGATCAGTGACAACATGAATAAGAGCATTTTATCCAAACTTCAGGACCAGGAGCTGAATAAGGAGGTTTTATCCAAATTCCAAGAACAGATTCGGATAGGAGGGAAAGGCACAGCTCGTAGGAAGAAGAGGTTGATACATAGGACAGCTGCCGCTGATGACAAAAAACTACAGACTTCTCTAAAGACATTGTCCGTCAACGCCATTAATGACATTGAAGAGGTGAACATGATCAAGGATGATGGCGCTGTGATCCATTTCAACAATCCCAAAGTGCAGGCTTCCCTCAATGCCAACATATTCGCCATCAGCGGCAAAAGTGAGTCCAAGCAGGTAACGGAGATGCTTCCCGGCATTCTCAATCAACTGGGAGCCGACAGCCTCAGCAGCCTGCGCAAACAGTTTCCCCAGCAAACTCCGAAGGAAGAAGGCAATGAAGAGGAGGACGATGACGACGACGATGTTCCAGATTTAGTGGAGAACTTTGATGCAGCATCCATGAATGAGGCCTGATGTCCCTCAAAAACCAATAGGCTCCTACGTACATACTATGTACACAAAGTTGGACTGCTGTGAAGCAAAGAAAGACATCGAGTTCTTAACCCTGTCAACCACAGACTTCTATTTTCCAATGTCCCAATGAATTGATTCCATCAGATTACAAATGGATAACACCCAGCAACACTAAATAAATAGATGTAGCCCTTAGCTTCTCCACTGGCTTCATGTTGTTCCCATTAACCCCCTGATGGAGATTTTACACTGCTGGTCCTCACATTGTATCTGTTGTTAACAGGTCGTTTTCCTACGAGGTTGTTCCTGCGTAATTTGCTTGTGTGACCTGTGGCAGAAAAATACAGACTCTTCCACATGTGATGCCACATTATATGGTCATTAATTCCTCTTCTCAAATAAAACTAAAATATTATGTGGATCTCAGGAACCACATGGCGTGACTCCAATGTGGATCTCCAACTTGGACTAAATGTGACCAGCCTGTGACATTTGTTCACTATGATGACTCCAAATTTGGGCAATGTTTTGGCACTTTCTTAAAACGAAAGTTAAATATTTTGGAAAAAGTATAAAACAGTAGAGATACTCCCGTTGCCTACGGTATAGGCGGAGTGAATAAAAAGTTTGGCCAGTCCATCATTTACGAGATTATTTCCGGACAGACACATGGACAGCACATAAGCTCTTTAGCCTCTCTAGAGTCATGCTTAAACCCAACCTAGATCTTCCTCTCTTAACTATAGACCCATCTCAACTCCCATGGGTTATTTTACGCAAAAAAAACAACTGCCAGGTGCTAAAAGCGGTGTCTCCGTTGTGCATCTTCCCCCATCGTCTCCCTCCTTGTTTGTTATGATATAGCAACGCGCACGTTGATTTGTGCACGTTGATTCGTATTGTTTATTTTCCACATGCAGTCCCAGGGCGTGTATAGATGTTTTGACTCATGCCGTTCAGACGATGGGTACGTTGCTTGCTGTCCCATTGGCTTAGAGGTAGCCTGAGACGAGGCAGCCATAGGCCGTGACTATGACTAGGTCGTCTATATTCTATTTTTTTTTACCAAATGTTGATTGTGACGATATTTTTGTGTGTCCCCCTCTTTTTTTAGGGGCGCTAGCCCCTCCAATGCATGGCTTTCCGAAATTACGTCATGTAGCAGCAAGTCTATGGACTTTAAATGTTTGTTAAGAGCCTTTTTAACAAAAAAACGTTTGGCGGCCAAGTCTATGGATTTTAATGTTTGTTTAGGGCGGTTATAATACAATTTGTTTGCCAGCCAAGCCGGACTTTAATGTTTATTTAGTAAATGACGCCAACAAGGAGGGACAGTTTATCTGTTTCTTTAGTTAGTCAGTGCACTTCGCATAAACCTGCAATGGTAATGTAACTGCAACTGTAATGATGTAATCACCTGTACTAAGGGTTAACTGCCAAACACCTTATCTAACAATCTCAAGTCATGATGTAAAGGCGATCTCACCCCCCTCCCCCCAAAGTAAATCACAGATCACACATTCCGTGCTCAGCCAATGTGTTTTCAGTGGTGTACGGTAGAGGGTGCTCTACCGCAGCCTGTGAATGATCCCAGAATCAATGAAGAAGTGTACACCCACAAATCACGTGATGACATTTTCCAGCTGCTTTATTTAGGATGATGCTGAAAAAACATAAAGGGAAGCTCCGCACACTCAGATCTGTGCACAATCAAAGTATTTATTTTGCAAGCTTTCGGTCTACTGACCTTCAGGCATCCTGTGTGAGTGTCCGGAGCTTCCCTTTATATTCTTTTCATTATCCCTTTGTGGCTCCAGCACCTCACTTACGTTTCTTTTAGCAGATGAGCGGTGGTTCTTTTTACTTTTTTGTCTGATTTAGGATGATGCTAAAACATTCATGAAAATCACACCCATGTGAAGTGAGGGCCGCTCTTATCATCATACATCATTCCGGCCAATGAGAATTTTCATCCTCACCTTCGTCTTCAATGTTTGTCTTTACGCAATGTTTGTGTTTACACAAACACTCAAAACTGGCCATTCATTGTCAATGGCATTCAATGTTCATGTTAGGACTCAAAATTGGCCGGACTCTAACCTCAGTCTTAACCGGCCACGTAGGTCGGACCCTAACCTCAGTCTTAACTGGCCACGTAGGTCGGACCAGAGCTTAAATATAGACAGTTACGCAAACTGCGTTCACTTCATGGGGCCAGTCCAATGGCGGCTCTTCTACATAGACTTCTATTGAGAATGGGGACAACCAACTGGGACACGTCCTGGGCCGGAAGTAGGCAGAAATGCATTGGACTCAGGCAACATGCAGCCCAGCATAATGATCTTAAATCCCTTTATTTTAGATTGTTTTGTAGTAATAGTACAACATAAACATTAAAGAGACTTTAGTTGTTACTGTACAATACTTTAAAACAGTTGGCATGTTGCACACATGCTTAAATTAGCTCTTATTTGCGCCGCCCTCGTTGAAAATGTATTTCCAACTCCAGCTTGTCTCAGTCCAGGCTGCATGAAAAAAATCGAGGTTCAAGGTTTACCCACACATTTTCAGTGTGTTTGGGAGATTGTATAGCTTCCCTGATTGGATAACCCAAATCGTTAGCTTCATGGATTGCAAGGAGCGTTGCATCAAGTTTGTGCCGGTTAGCCACTATAAGTCCCTGATTGGCCAAACCCAAGCCGTTGGCTTAACCGATTGAACCAGCGTTGTGTAACGTTTGTGCCGCATAGACAATAGAGTACTGAAATCACTCGTTCATCCCTGTCACGGAAGTAGTTTCTCTATGGAAAATCGTCTCATGTAAGAATTGTGGTCCAAAAATAAACCAATTGTCCCGGTGCTATTGTCAGGGAGGTGGCTCGATCTGTATCGTTTACGATAATCAGTCACTCATTTGATAGGCCTATACAGTCTGTTTCTGGCAAAACTGTAATTCGTTTGGCAGGGGTAACGTTAGTGTTTTCCGTTTGCTTGCCATCAGCTGATTCATTCCTTCATATGAGTCAAACTGACGTGCTGTTTATTTTTGTAGGCTATGCCCTAGCATATAAATAGGCTAACCCCTCATATGTCCAGCTTTGAGGGTTTGTGTAAACACAAACATTGTCCTAACACAAACATTGAATGCCGTTGACAATGAATGGCCAGCTTTGAGTGTTTTTTATTTACACAGACATTGATATATCTAAGCTCTGGTCCGACCTACGTGGCCAGTTAAGACTGAGGTTAGGGTCCGACCTACGTGTCCGGTTAAGACTGAGGTTAGGGTCCAACCTACGTGGCCGGTTAAGACTGAGGTTAGAGTCCGGCCAATTTTGAGTCCTAACATGAACATTGAATGCCATTGACAATGAATGGCCAGCTTTGAGTGTTTGTGTAAACACAAACATTGAAGACAAAAGTGAAGACGCAAATTGTGATTGGCCAGAATGAGATGATGTATGATGATAAGAGCACCCCTCACTTCACATGGGTGTGATTTTTGAGCCCTTCTATAATCTATACAGCTTTTGTCCCCACACGTCTCAATATTTACCATTGACAATGCAAGGAGGAATTTGGTCAAATGTCCACCAAATATGATGTAAATTTGACCAACCAATCACAAAAATGCAGTTGTTCATGATATGATGTTGTTGATCTATAATGATAAGAGCGCCCCTCAACTTCACATGGCATGGGCATGATTTTTGAGTGGTGCAAACCACTCCAACAACCAGCTTTGTTTGTATCCATGTTTGTGTGTACCTGTACGTGGGGCCCAAAATAATGAGCATGGTTACTATGGTCACTGACATTACGTCAGACCACAGCTGATCAAGACCTTGCACCACTCAGTTCACACGGGTGTGATTTTTTTTACTTAATGTATGCCTATAACATCAAGAGTAAGTGCTAAGGAAGCATGCTGTGCCATGACACAAAACTTTACTATTCGTAGGGGAGGAAATTGTTTGAATATATTTTGTGGAGAGGGCTGTCACCAGTGACAATGAGTGCCTGCTGACGTCACGGCCAGGCCTCTCATCATAGCTCCTCTAACTGCAGGGAAAACAGAGCGCGTTCCCGTGCTGTGATACCGTGCGCGTTCCCGGCGGCTAAACTAAACCAACATTTAGCTGATCAAGTCGGTGTGTTATACAAAATCCAGTGACCTATCGAATTGAGTGACTCCAGAGCACAAAGGTGACAGTAGTAAACCACCTGAAAAACTTGCCTTTTTGTATAGGCTACGTTTATTCACTTTATTGCATTGTAGGGTTTATTGACTATGAATGAAACTATGAAATAACATAATATTATTGTGTAGCCTAGTAAAACTTTGAATTCGAAATAAATCACTGACAGTGTGACCAGAAAATCCTCACGCGCACCTCCTCCTCCATGCTTCACAGTAGGAACACAAATGAGTGATAAGACTTAAGAAGACCAAAAGGACAGATTTAATTTCTAATGCCTCTTGCTCATGTGTTCTTGGCTCAAGAACAAGAACGGGTCTAGTATCAGTCTACAATCACTAAAGACTGTATTCAACACCTCCCACTCCTGCCACCCCCCCCAGCTAGCCTACCACCATTGTCTCTCACCTTGACCCACGTTTGGCGTTTCTTCACACCTCGATTGTGATTTTGAGTAGGCTATGGATTGATAAGGGGTCCCGAACATAGGGGGGGGGGGGGAGTCCCGAACTGTCCCACTGGGTGGGGTTGAAAAAAATTGGCCTTATTTTATTGACAATGTAACTATATATATATATATATATATATATACAGTAAATGTCAGAATCAGAATTAATGAATTCTGATTAACTGAAAATGGCGGACCCAGGCTGTAAAAGTTTATGCATATGGTTCGTCCACAATAAACGTTTTTGTATTGACTTGTACTTTCGTTTGAAATGTATACCCATTCTACATACTGTGAAATAAAAATGTCAATCAATCGAATATTACAGTCTGTCAACAGACAATGTTAAAATATAGTTGAATACATGATTAGTTTAAAAGTTGAATGGAAGAAAGAAACGCCCTCCGCCAGTGAGTAGGTGTGTCCAAACTTTTCACTGTATTTTAGTGTATCACGCGGAGTTCGTAGGTGAATTTCAAATCTTAAACCAGAGCGAGAGAGAGAGAGAGATGGTAACAACAGCGCCTTCTGTAACAATACAATTCGATGAGTCACCAATTCCGGCGTAACACCCGAAACCCAGCAGAAAGAGAAAAGGCTAGTTGGTGAAGAGAGAAGATGGCGGAGTGAGTGAGTGGGTTGCGCCTCGGGAAGAAGGTTGCTACCCTTTTGAAATTCGACTAAATACGCTCGAAATTACGAATTTAGCACCTGAGTTTTCAGAAGAGAAAGAGACCCCCTCGACACAGAGGAGGTCCAGGACATTGTTTTTTTTCCTGTCGTATTTTGGTATCAACGAAACGTTGGCTACATTTAGCTAGCTGGGCTAACTCCGAAGAAGAAGCACTGACTGGATTATTGGTCGACTTTGGCCTTCGATTGGTTTAAAAAACAACAGAAAAAAACAGATTCAGCTGTGTTTTGTGTTTTTCCTGGATTTTTATGGGAATACACGCCAACATAAACGCACGAATACACCCTTTCGGGCACTGGTGAACATTTTAAAAAACTTTAGACATTTTGTACCAACTGGACGGAGGTGGTTGGAGAAGGAGGCTGTTTTCCTGGTAGCGAGACCTGACGATAACGATACGACCAAGTATCGAAAGAATCATCGTCGACCCTACCAGACTCTCATGTTCATTTTTTGTGTCTTGTTGTTGTCGTCTTCATTTTTAAAGTGAATCGAGGAGTGCTGCTCGTCGGGGTTTTGGTGAATCGGCATTCATCATTATTATATTATTATTATGGCGAGTAGCAGCGGCTCCAAGGCCGAATTCATAGTCGGTGGGAAATACAAGCTGGTCAGGAAAATCGGATCGGGGTCTTTCGGCGACATCTACCTGGCAATCAACATCACAAATGGAGAGGTACACATTCGTGGTCATTTTTTTAAGCAAAAGATGTGATTTTTGTGTTGTTGCCAGCCACAACTCTTGAAGATGGCCAGGTTCTCGCTAAAAGCTAGCGCGACATGGCCCACTTATAATGAATTGATAATATCCCTATATATCGATCACCCTGTGTGTGTGTATTATTATTTTCAGGAGGTAGCAGTCAAATTGGAATCGCAGAAAGCCAGACATCCGCAGCTGTTATACGAAAGCAAGCTGTACAAAATCCTACAAGGAGGCGTCGGAATACCGCACATAAGGTAACTCAAAACTATAGGAAACACCTTTTTCCACTGCTCACTTTTGTATTGCCACTGCCAGAGTGCAAGACTTCCCCCCCGAGGGGGTGTCACGGCATATATGGTGTGCTGTCTTTGTTTGTTTCACGATGAGTTGTCGATGGTGGCTTTGCCTTGGGTTTACGTGTCAACTCAACTAACTTGTGGTCTTTTTAAGTGAAAATAACATATCTACAAGCTTAACAACGCGTCATTTCGGCAAGCGATACTCAACATTAGCTTACGTTAGCGTGATGCTAAATCACTCCGGCCCTGTCCCCCTTCCTAAAACCTTTTAATGTGTCGCTTTTCGCGACCGCGTCGTGTATTTAATAGACGGATCGCGATGTCTCTCTTGGTAGATTATTGTTACGTGGAAATGTCGTGTTTTGAGGTTGAAGCCAGATATATGTTATGGTGGTTTGGTTGGAAATGGCCGCTCCTCTCTTTTGTTGTGTTTGCAATCCCAACATGTCTTCCTCCTACTGCTAGAAAATGGCGGCGGGGCGAGAGTAGTATAGCGAAAACACGGATGAACTGGCCAGGGCCTCCTTAATGTTGGCCGTGCTGTTTCTATGCTCAAGGTGACTTGTAGCAACGTATTTTCAACCGATACCTATCCATATGTGGCGACGAATACACACGAATCCGTTCCCTATCCCTAGTAGCAGAAGGCCCTCTGCTGTAGCTACACGTAGAGAAGGCCTGTGACTGTGTAAATATCCCAGTACCACACACACTAATGAGACTGTCCCTTTATATCAATGGTTTTCAACCCTTTTCACATCAAGGCCCATTATTTATTGGGCATTTGAGCCACGGGGCCATCATTTTGATTAGATTTTGCCTCTCGGTCCCAATACCTTTGGGATATTTTGTTGTGTGGTATTGTGGGAACAATTCCATGCTGTATTGATGTGGTACCATAGAGACAACAGGCAAATATTGATCAAAATAACAATTATTCTACATTCTAATTGTGTAGACTTCTTGTAAATTAAGCAATGCAGATGCTTAACAATAATTTAACTCTTGAGAGTGTAAAGGGAAACCAAATGGACCCATAAGGGTCAATTTGCTTTAATTTTACACAAGGGTTACAGGTCTAAGGGTCAATTTGGTTACCAACTCCATTATTTAGCTGGGGACCACCTGGGACCCCTTAAAAAGGACCACTGGTTAAAAGCCATTGCCCTATGTCCAATCCATCCCGATGGTAATCATTGCTGCTTTTTTGCATCCGACAATCTTAGAGGATATCAGGGATATCATGACCAAAGAAATCTATTTGTTTTCAATATATTTCATGCTCCCACAATGGCGTTTTTGTAATGTTTTGTGCAGGTTTATTCTGCTTTGATGTGGCATATCATGTCACTATAGAATGCTGTGTGATTGTAGTGATGCAATATGAGTCAACCACATTGTTCCATATATTCATTGTGTGCCCTTCCTGTTCATTGTATGTGTGAAACACATTTATTATGGCATGATTGGCATCTATTCTAAACCAGCTTTCTTGCTAGGCCAAGGCTGCATGATGTAGCCAACATTGGATCACCATAAATTCATGTTCTTATCAGTCTAGTAGTATGTTGCCTATTATCACTATATAGCCCATATCACATTATTTCTGTAATAGTCTTAAAATGTCATGTTTGGCCGAATTAAACCTGGGGAAAGAATTGGGTAAAGAGAAATAATGTCAAACATAACCAAGCGGGCTTTAGCAATACAATATACTTTTAGTAGGTCAGTTATTCAAGGGGTTGACAGACTACCAGCATGTTTTTGACACCAGCATTGCTTACGTCTTATTTGTCTGCATTGTTTCTGAAATGCAAACCACAGCAAACCCATTATTTGATCAGTTATTCCATTTAGTCTGAGGTTCATAATTCAGCATTCGACTATTGCAACCAATATAATTAAACAATAGCACTAATGTTGTCTAGTGTAGTCTAGACTCTATATCTGTCTTTTCCAAAGTACCTGGGCGAGGATTTCTGTTTTGAGGGAGGCTAGCAGTTTATATGAGCCTTGTTGGCTCCCATGACTCAGGGGCAGGAACTCAGGAACAGTTGAGAACTGCAAAACTATGCGTTTGTCATCCTCAAGTTCCATATGCATGTTTTGACTTGATTTTTAATTGAAGAGCTGGCTTTGATATTGAGCAAGGTGTGTAGATAATGGTCTGGTAAGCATTATTACTGTTGATCCTGAGTTCTCGTCTTTAACCCAATCACTTAGTCTTAAACCATATATACTGGAGTCCCCCAGAGGTCTATACTTATTACTATCCCTGCTACTTTCTACTATCCCCAAGCCCATTGAGACCAGATTCTACAAATGTCTTCTAAATTCTGAAAGTTTTCTAAACGTTTCTCAAACCTTTTCATGTCAAGGACCCCCAAAATTATATGTACTCTGTCGCCGACCCCCGTCTTGTACCAGGGACCCCCCAGAAGGATAAATATGAGTTAAAAACGTTTGGTGTGAAAGAATATATATTTAAAAATGGTTAAAAGGTGATTCATGCGTCCTCAGATCTAAATGGGCTAGGCCAAATCTCTATGCTGAAGATAGCTGATCTACAAGCTCACAACATGATGTATTGTGAGCGTGTAAATGTTTGACCCAGAATAGGTACTCGTACTAAAGTGGTTTTAAATACTACCTCATCTCAAGTGATATTTCCTTATTGTATTATGCAAAGTTAAAGCTGAGTCAGACCGAATTGACTACTAGAATAACGATTAATCTGTTATGGACTTGCATGTGGAATTGCACTGACGGGCAGTAGCAATCCAGTTGTACTGCGCCTGCGGTCAAATGTGGCAATGAGAGCTTGGTTGATATTGACGAGCACTAAATTAAATCTTCCTTCCTTCTATAGTGGCGATCATTCATTCTCTCAAAAGCCATGAGGTGCAAATTTGCGTCCTCTTAGCTTCAATATGTGCTTTGCTCAGCCAATTCACTTAAAGGCACCATGTGCATTCACCAGGTGAGGTCGGCTGGCAGGTCCCTGGTGATGCACTCTTTGCCAGAAATGAAGACACAAGACGGCTTGTGTAATCGCGTGTGAGGGTATTGTTATTGTAACTTAACCAGTTGATACCCCGGTTGATGAGCAAAACCAAGGCATTATGATCCTTATCAGCGCTTGAAATGAAAGTAAGCCAACATGCTGCTCAGGTTGCATTCTGCATTGTGGCTGGAGACTGTGCCCACAGTCTGACGATAAAACTAATCTAATATGAAATCCTAAGTCCTAACAGAATGTTTATGATTGCCATTTCACACTACAGTGGAGAGTGGACCTCCTTAAGAGTCCTTGTGTTATCTTTTTCTTCACATCAGAGGTGCTCACAAGCATCAGATCCCATGCCATCTAGAGATCGATAGATCTCATAGATAGTGTGTGGTTGGATGTGGTATCACATGGATACCTTTCACAGTGATGCAAATAGCCTGCATCCTTATCATGTCACCCTCCGGGGGTCATGGGAAGCAATACTGTACTCGGTACTGTGCTCTGTGTCCCTGGCTGGGACCCATCTAAAAGACCACCCCCTGGGTCCCGGGACCCATTACATTGAAATCCTATTTACACTTTATTGATCCCGTGGGGGAAATTCAGGTGCCAGAGATGCATGGCAGTAAAAGTTACAGAATATACAGGTTTGATTGATTGCATACTTTATTAGCAGTTTGCAAAAAGAAGTACAGTTCAATGCAAGGTCTGCTAAGAGGATTTTAAGCCAAATAAAACACATGTCTGTCCATTGGGGTCCACTCCTTTGTACTCATCAAAGCATTATATTTGATCCGCAGCAATGCTAGCACTGGCTAATTGTTAGTGCTCTGAGAGGAAGTGCTGAGGGAAACTGAGGCTCCCAACTGCCGTATATAGCATTGGGGGGGGGAAGCACAACTTAAAGATCGTTTGGTCTAGTTTCAATTTCTGTTTGCCTTGTAACTATGACATGATGAAATATGAGAGTTTTGACCATTCCCCAGGGGAAACTGTTATACCATATTACCGTCCAGCCCTTGTGACGGGGCACCGTGGCACAGTTGGTAGCACTATCGCCTCACAGCTAGAAGTAGGACGGTCCCAAGTTCGATTCTCGCTGTGGGTGCTGGGGGGCATGTTCTCTCCTATGCGTCACCAGCGCCCCTACGCTAGGTGGAGTTGGTGGAAGTGCCTTTCTGTGTGGAGTTTGCATGTTCTCCCCTGTGTCCTTAACAAACGCATGCAGTAATCCTGGTCTCTATATAGCCTTCCCCTGGTCAGCCGGGGTGCCTGATGGAGGGGAAAGGACCCAGGAGAGCCCCCCCCCCCACCCCCGTCAGGTGATAAGCGGCCTGCTCACTCATGCATTGAAGGAAGCACAAGCTCAGGTCGGGGCTCTCCCCAGGTTGGCAAAGGGAAATTGGCTTCCAGGATTACAGTTTAAGCAATTGGCACCAGGTGAAAAAATGGGTTACAAAATTGTGGGATAAAAATTGCGGATCTACCAACTCATGAGTTTCGTTATGTGATGTATTGTAAGTTTGTAGATCTGCTATTTTCAAGTTTCACCTATAATGACATGCCCAAAATATGGACTCCAGGATGAAAGTGGTTAATTTCACTGTAATATAACCATGAGCTAGCTAGGAAATCATATTGGAAAGCATATTTTGAGCAATGGCCTGTGGTCAGTCTGTCGGCTACTAGGCTAATGTTATAAATGTTCCTCCCTACTCAAAGTTTAACATACACTCCCTCACCCTGGTAACTGGCACCTGGCTTAGACAATGGTCGTGGAACTACTAAGGTGTGGTTTCTGGCAAGGGGTGTGTGCGCGCCTTAAAAACTAGATCACCAGGTTTGTATTAAGTAACCTTGTAATGGATGAGTGAGCACGTGTGTGTGTGTGTGTGTGTGTGTGTGTGTGTGTGTGTGTGTGTGTGTGTGTACGCGTGTGCAGTTGCTTGTTGCATGATTGCACAATCCATTACATTACTTTACCTGCAGTGTTTGAAGGACTGAAAAGTTAACATTTAAAGTCAACAACCGAAGGAAGACAAGCTTTTTTTTAGGGTTTAGTTGTGTTTAGAATAACTTTTGATGAGGTGATCTAAACATTTCCTATGTAGGACAATAATGATGACAAAGCCTGTATGGGGTTGGTTGTTCATAACTTCAACCACATTCTGCTGCATTATTGCTTAATGCGCACCATTTTGCTCTATTTTGAATTTTCACTATTGCTGAGGAACATAATTATTTGATTCTGCATCTCGTATACCACATGGTTTCAGTGTTAGAAATGACATTGTACCTTTTACGGAATTAATTAGAAATGTTTTGGATGTGATTATAGCACCAGCGTATTTGTGCTGTACAGTGCCTTGTTTGAACGATAGATTTGTTGGAGTTCTGCAGTTCTGAAGATTTGCAAAGGATCTCAGTTGAACTAACTAGGTTATTTGAAAATCTCCGATCTACAAGCCCAAATAAGCAACTACACTTTAGAAACGAGCCCCAAAAAAAACGCAGCTTTTCAGAAAAAGAAAGTCACTTATGATAAGCAGACATGGCAACACTGGGGAGAGGATACCTATTTACTACACGTACCTCGACAGTGGGCGCAGGGCCAATAAGGCAATCAAGGAAGTAGGTAGGGCCCGCACAGGCGCACACCATTCTTTAGGCAAAGGAATTACTCAAAACGTTGTCTACAATGCAGGCCCTACCTCCTTCCAACACTGGAGAGAGGGCAGCATGAAGCCAGTCAAACCTGCTGATCTGCTGCTGCTCTCTTGTACTTTTCCTCCCATCCCCCACTTTCAGAGCGCCACAGGAACCCAGTGCTTTCCCAATGGGATTTAGAGCAGGAAGCCTCTCTGCCTCTCATCCTCTCACCAGCACATTGTGCTGTTGGGCGAGTGAGTACTGGGGACTTTTATTACAGCCTGGCCAAAAAGTCAGATTGAGAGTTGTTCCGATATTAGACTGTGCGTGGGCCTATATACCGCTGTTAACACAGTACTTTGTACTGATTGTATTGGTCTGGCTCTAATTTGAATCAACATGCCATTCTTGTAGCCTATATGGCCCACTGTTTCTCTGGCAGTTTTGTAAACCACAAGCTTTGTCACAGTACAATATTGTAAATCTTCAGGTAATGATTTGATATTTGCAGATATCACACTTTTTGCCATGAAGAGATTAATTATTGAAATGGGGGAGAGAAAGTGAACAAACTGTTGATCAGAAGGTTTTTAAACCATTTACTGCAGTAGCAAACATGGTTAACTGTAAGCTGCTGAAATGTTAGCATTGTTAACTCTTTTTCATATATTGCTGAACCAGTGGACCTAAAGGTCACTTGGCTTGACCTGACATGCTTCTGCAAAGGATACAACGCAATGCCTTGGCTTATTTTGCTGTCTCACAATGCGCCACAGGCTTGTTGATGAGCTATTGTCGTAAAGCGGAGTAGAAATCGAGTAGGTCTCGTTGGGCCTTGAGTAGTTTCACTTTCAGCCAAAAACAACAAGGACGCCTCTTCTTCGCTCATGTTGCAAATTCAGCTGGCACCTGCTACCTACCACATCTACCTCTCCCTTTGCGTAGAAAGAGTTAAGTGGGCAACCACTGAATAATCCAGCAGTAACATTTTTCCATGTGGTCTGCACATGTTTCTGCCTGTGCTTCAATTATGTTCAATTATATCGGTACCAGAAATAAGGGTAGCAGCGGAGTAGTTCAACAATTGACGGTGTGGATCAGGGCTGTACACTACTTCTATATTGTGGCATTACTTCTTTGGAAGCCCGGAAGGTTATGTACAAGAATGCCCCTGCCTACAATGTTGCTATATGTGTATTGTAAATATTCTTTTTATCATTCTTCCTTTGTCATATTCCTGACATTTGAGTACATCAGTGCAGTCTCTTGTATTGCATCATATTATGTAACACCCCTCACCCCCCCCCCCCCCCCCCCCCCAGCAGAGTGTTGTGTAGCCCAGACAGCCAGGAAAACTGGTAGCTCAAGTGTCTTTCTTGAAGCTCTGGGTCGTCCCTGTAGTGTCTGGTTACAAGCAGCCATGACAAAAGCCAAGTATGTGTTTGATCCGCAAAACCCGCTGGGTGTGACAATATTAAATCATATAAAAATGTCTCCACAGTGAGATCTTTCACAAGCAGTCATGATACTACACTTTGGTAGCTTGTAAATCTATTATTTGCATGTCTCCAAGTTTCCCCTCCCTCTTTTTATGACGTGGTTCTACCAGACTAAAGTTTATTTGGCAGCATAGCAGCAATAGGTGTCTTGGATGACAAGACGGACGAGTTTGTCAGTAAAAAAAAATACATGCATACAATACAACACATTGGTGATGAAGCAACCCATTGACTGCCACCAAAAACCTCCGGCGCTGTCTCAAACTGCTGCAGGAAACACGGTATTGACCCCTGAACATCCACTTTCTGATCAATCACTGCAATCTGAGCCTCAATTCAGAGAAAAAAAGCCTCTAAAGATCGCGGCTCCCATAGCATTGGGTGGCGGCCATCTTGGTGAGGTCAAAATACAGAGTTTCCATATTTACATTGTGCTTTCTCTTTAGGTGGTATGGCCAGGAAAAGGACTACAATGTCCTAGTCATGGACCTACTGGGGCCCAGTCTGGAGGACCTGTTCAACTTCTGCTCGCGCCGATTCACCATGAAGACTGTCCTCATGCTGGCAGACCAGGTAACGTAACATAACATAAGCTACAATCACACTAAATCCTTCAGCGACCCAGAACCCCGTGTTATATTATGAGTTGCCCATGTACATCTAAGTCTGTGTACTTGAACTTGAGATACAGTGTACTTGATATGTATTGTGTACTGTAGCATACTTTATAGATAGGCTACGAGAGACATACTTTTTGATTGTTTGCTATTGTTTGGGAAGTTATTTTAAATGCAATTGTATTCTTTTTTTTAAATATATGAATATATAGATTGTATTCTTTTAAATCTACTTGTTTTCTATTCTTTTAAATCTACAAAATTGATTAGGCAGATTAACCACTTAAGCCCTGTGCTATACTTTGTGTATATCAAGACTGTCGCACAAAAATAGCCGACCTACAAGCTCACAATATATCGCATTGCGATGTGTTGGTAGCATATACGTAGATAGGCTATTTTCACTATTTTCTTACACATTTTGACAAAATATATATATTAAAATATTTTATCTCTTAAATCAAAGTTGTTAGTCTAAATATGTAATTTGTTTTCTCTCTCTAGATGATCAGTAGAATCGAGTATGTGCACACAAAGAACTTCATCCACAGAGACATAAAGCCCGATAACTTCCTCATGGGCATCGGCCGCCACTGTAACAAGGTAAGGCCCATCCAGATGACTTCTTTACTGTTTTCAGCTGCAGCAATGTCAACCCCATGTCTATGGCTGTTTCTGCTCTTTAAGGATATTGGCCTTTTGACTCTTGTGTCATGAATATAACCGGCTAACTGTGCAGCCTCTTTCAATATTTGTATTTTAGTTGTAGTTAATAACGGCATATGATTTGCCTCCACAATTTGAATGAGTAATACTCCATAGGACTACATCGAAGTCCCATTGAAGCATTTTAAATGGCTGATCAGGAACTCGTTAACTATGAGATCTTCAGAATCATGCATCATCTGTGACTATTGTTTGCATAGTTAAAAAGGTGTTTCTTTTTTGGTGAAAGTCTTCATATTCCACTGCACTAGAATGCCAGGTCCTCCACCTGTCTCTCTCCGTCTCCTGCCATGAATGAGTTGGCTATCCTCTTACTCTATGCAAGAAGGTCCATGGTGTAATGTGTATGTCCAAATTGCTTGTCTACAACCAATGTGCGTTACAAGCCAGAGACCCTGTTCTGCAAAACATTAGCAGAAGTGGGGTGACAATGAGGTGTTTTGAAAATGACTATCATCAAAAGGTAACAAGTTTGCAGGTCTGTGTCTTTCCACACATTAACAGACTAAATGTACACATTCAACACAGACTGTCTGCAAACCTACTGACTACACAGTAAGTAAACTGAAACACTGTTGAACTGGACTGGGTAATATTTAAATTCTAGATGGTTTCCTATGAGTTGCACTGATGATAAAGAACCATTATGTGCCGTTGAGTGTCTTCCAACTGAATGGGCATTTTAAGCAGCAGAATTAACCCTAAACTAAATCATCTGTTTGCTGATGATTGTATTAATGGGTGTGGAAAAACCTTCGATATGATGAAATTGCCTGCCAAAGTTTAAATTTGCAAAGAAATGTGCCCCCTCAACTGGCAGAAATTTCAACGAGTTGGTATAAGATACATTAGGTATTGTTTAACATCACAACCTAATTATCCAGCCATCGCAGTCTGTAATCACTGCAATATAATGTAATAACTATGCATATAAATGGTTCTTTGTCTTGGGTGAACATCTTGGCCAGTATTGATGGATTTGCTTCAATTACTTTATCTGTAGTAATTTAGGTAAATGATGGTGAATAGTTACTGAAATGGAGCAAAAATAATGACACTTGGCTTTGATTGACCTCCAAGTAAAGCACTTGGAGGTCATGGGGTCATGGCACTTTCACACCAGAAGCACAAATGCACTCATTAGATGCGTCTCTTGTACATGTCACAGTATTTGAAGTTTGTGCACCGAACCTTGCAGAATCCCAAGGGGTGCACACACAGCAAACTAGGCCTAGGAGAGTCCAGCTATGTCATCCGAGTGAAAACGGCTGTGCTATGTACATTCTGGTGTGACAGCTCCATCTTGCTGATGTGCCCCTCAAAAAGTTATGGTCAGCGTTTGAAACATTCATACCCACAGTGACTACAGGACTAAAGAACCTTTAGTTACAAATGTACGTGAATCGACCAACACTTGTTAAGCATTTTTCAGAATGGTATAGAATGCTGTTTGAGCCACTAGCATCAACGGGTACAAAGTAAGAGAAAGACCATCCATCAGCTGTTTGTTCCATGGAGTTATTGAAATGGTGATCGTTGGCCTCTTTAACCCTATTTGCTTCATTGACTGGAGTCAATGAAGGGTCTATACTAGGCCCTCTCATTTCCCCCCAAAATATCTTCACAGAAAATAGCTGATCTACAAGCTGACAATGCGTGTGCTTGTGAGCTATAATATGCGACTCTTAATCCAGTCCTGCCCAGTTTGTAGTCCCTGGGCTCTGTTAAAAGGCTTCTGTCTGCATGATGTACAATAATCACATTTCTATGCCCACAGAACAACAAAGCAACCATTCAAGATGTTTTGTTGTTTCCTGGTGATTGCCTTTTGTTGTCTTATTTGAACAGAGTTGTGTGTATATATGGTCAAGTTGCCTGTAAACACACTTGATATATACTGTATTTATTCAGAGCCCTTGCAGACAGGCAACATTTGGCTAAGTTAAAGCTAAAGATGCATGCGTCAACAGCAACCACTGCAATATCAGACAAACCCGGACCTGGTCTCCATACTTCATGAGTGTCGAGGCTAAATCAAACAACAGCTGAAGAGAAGCCAAAATCCTTGTCCGTTGGGGTTAGCCAGTTATTGAAAGTATTGGAGTGGGCAGCTGTGCTATAGCCTGTATTTCATTTTTGGCATTGCCGCCTGGCGCCTGGGCTCCGTGTATTTGTATCATTGTGCGTCTTGTGTGAATGCCAGCTGTGCGTTTTATTTTATTTATTAATTTATTTGTAAGAACAAACTGTATAAACTGATAGACTGATGGGTGGTGTACAGTGCACAGTAGATCGTCGACGCTCTTAAACTGCAGTCTGCATCATCATTGCTCTGTAATGCACATGTCTGCTTAGCAGTCAGCCCAGTCTGGCAACTGTAGTCGACCCTATCAGTGATTCTTGCCGAGTGGGCCAGTCAACAAACGGGGTCAACTGGTCACTCGGCCTCACACCCAGGCTGTATATTGGATCATTAGGAAGCCAGGTAGATCTGCCTGTTTTAACCACTTAAACCCTCTGTAACCCCCTATAAACATGGCTCTGTACTGGGTCTGCTCTTTCTGTCCCTTCCACAAAATCTCTTTGCCAAAACTAGCCTATATACAAGCTCAGTGCGTTGCGAGCTTGTAGATCTGCTAGTTTCACCAAACGTTTACCTGCCTTCATAATGGGGAACCTAGGGTTCAAGTGGTTAAGGACATCAGTTTGGCATACACTACCTGTGCTCAACGTTGCGCTGCTCTGTGCTTCCACCGCTTCGATAAAGCTTAATTTATGTTGACGCTTAAACAGAGCGAAAGTTATGCCTTTTTTTAAAATGAAGACTTATTTGTGTTGATGTAGGCTTTATTGTCTGTTTGTTGTGCATCAGAAACGAACCTTTAGATTGTTTGGTTAGTGCCTTGTCAATATATCGCCTCTTCAATGTTGACAGTTAATCAAACGGTTAACATTTGATCAGCTGTCAAAATAATATTGGAGGCAATTTTGGATGTGTGGGTAATACATTTTGATGGCCAATGTAAGTTGATATCTTTTAATCAGGATAAGTTGGTACTGATCTACATCGTAATCTGTTTTGGACTGCATTTGTGTTGTGGGATCGGTGAAATTGACAGGGAAGGCATATCTTACATTATATTTGTTCAACATCAGTGGCATTAGAAGGAATTCTAATCCATCCAGAGCACAGTGTAGCAGTAGAAATTGTTGTTCTGCATCTACACCCTTAGTTTCCTATTGTTATTACACAGAATATAAAATGCTTGGAGTCATTTATTGGTTATATTTTTTTCTTAGTGCGGATATGGGAGTCATCACAGACTAACACATTTGTCTTGTTGCTTTTGCTAGAATGGTTTTGTACTGGGAGGGACACACATTTTGCAAATAACGCCCTATCCCAATGTAAAAGTTACTCTAGTCTAGGCTTAGAAGGCTATTCCACTCAGTCATAATACTGTGAGCTAGTGTTGTGTCCCAACCCTCTTGTTGAGAAACACTGTAACTCGAGTGCCTCTCATAGCCGATGCCATTTCATTGAAGCTGCACTGTGCACATGCAATATCCAGGCAATGCCTAAACTCCTACTACTGCTAAGTAATGGATTATACTCTCAAGTTAACTACACTCTTCTATCCATGCTCCTACTCTCTGCTTTCGAGTAACTTTCCATGTCCACATAAGGCGTTGCCAAAAAAAAACTAGCCTCAAGGATAGCTTGATAACATGGTTAATTAACATACATTGACATCATTCCAGCTTTAAGAACATAAGCCTTATTTTCTACCGTCATATGACAGTGTTGCACAGCAAAAAATAGAAGATCCACAAGCTCAACATGGCGTGACACGTGAGCTTGTAGATTTTCACTTACAGTAGACATGGCTCGTTTTTTCAGCTGTTGGAACAAGCACACATCTACTCTGCTGTGCCATCACTGTTGGCTATATTTTGCAACAAAGCGAAACACGGCAAAGTAAAATAAATGGCAAAACAGGCTCTGAAGGAAATCTCTGTTTAACCACTCAGACAGACAGCATTTTTTTGATTAAGCTATTAAACCTCACCCAGAAGCTCTGTATGCTATAGCCTCAGTGACTGTATGTCAGAATCGAGGCCTAGCTGACTGCAATTATGTACCGCAGCTACGCACCCATCCCCCACAGCTTAGGCCCAACCCCTAGCCACAATTCTGTAGTCTCCTGGCCCTGGCTTGCTATCAACCATCTGTTCACACCAGTTAAAAATGCCACTCTCAAACCGGCTCTCAAACTATTCAAAGAAGCCACATTTGTTTTTTGCAGATCAAACGAGCAGAAACTGGTGTTGAATCTAGCAGCTTCATGTAGTGTACTCTGAAGTAAGGTTCTGGCTGTCCACAATGCAAGCTCTAACTCCATTGTTAGGAGGCGGAATAGAAAAGCCACTTGTGTTTTTTGACTGGTTTAAATGGAGCACTTATTCCAAAGTCTGTAAAGGAGGTCCCTGTCTTTTCTATTCTAGTGGCAGAACAAGGACAACAAATGCTCTCTCCTCTTCCTGCTCTTCCACTCCAGTCCCAACCCCTCGCTCTTGTCTTTTCCTGAGCCATGGTGTTGCCTGTCTGCGTCGGCGTTTGTTTAGGCTGTCTGTCTGTGTGCTTCTCAAGAGATAACAGGACTTAGAACTAGCATGAGTTGAACTTGCACTCTCTCTTCAGGACCTTTGTGGTTATATGAACCTGGCTGTGAGATATTGACCCTTTCTCGCACAGATTTGATGTTGGTTGTCCGCCACAGGAAAATCCCCTGTGTTGCATTTGCCCCAAGGCCCACTTTTCACCTGGCATTAACATCCGTCCTGGCTGATGGGATTGCATAGGTCGGGATCAAGGACTAAATGCACCTGAGTCACATTGAGAGTCAAGCACTGAAGCAAGGTTTTTATTCAGACCTGAGACGATTCTACAAATGTATTCTAAATCCCATGTTTCTATGCAAGTGGTTCTCAAACATTTTCATGTTAAGGACCCTCAAAAATATATGTAATTGGCCGCCGACCCCCATCTGAAAATATGATGATCCAGGGACCCCCCCAGAAGCAAAGATTTGAGTTAAAAACGTTCGCTCTGAAAGAATATATATTCAAAGATTTGCACTACATTTTCACGATTTTTCAAAAATAGCAGACCTACAAGCTCGTAGCGCGGCACTCGTTGCCGTGCTATGAGCTTGTAGATCTGCTATTTTTCAATAGCTAAAGTGTAACATAATGCTTAAAACACAGAGGTTCCCGCCCAAAATGGGTTAACCACTTAGACCCTATACTTAGTTTACCGGCTTCCCAGGCCCTCTATCCCAGGCTCCCTCCTTTTTTGCTCTACACACTAAACATGGTCAACGTAATAGCCGATCTACAAGCTCACAACACGTTGCGTTGTGAGCTTGGGGGTCAGCAACTTTTTTTTTTGGTTGGAGCACCACTGCACGATGTAAACAAATTAAGCCTACTATGTGCAAAATGAGGACGGCAGAGTTAATAAAAAAACAAATTCAACACATCTCCAATCCACAACGTTTTTCACAAGCTGCAAAGCAAATTAAAAAGTTGATGGCTGCTTGGAGCCTAAGCCCTAAGGTGACATGAGCTGGGCATCTCTCGAATAGTCTAAAAGGATGTCAATATTGTGAGATCTGACGTGCACATCAGTCTGTTCCTAGCATGGGAGATGTGGTTTAGAAGTATGTTAAAGCCAGGTGTAAAGTGAGCTCTACCTTTGAAGTCCATGGTGAGGTCAAGCAGTTTAAAATTCACAAATCCACTTAAACCCTATGTAGTTGACTGGAGTCCCCAGGGCTCTGTCCTAGGCCTCCTGTTTTCACCCCCAAAATGGCCGATGTACAAGCTCACGACGAGTCTCGACGCCTTGTGAGCTTGTAGGTCTGTTGGGGACGCCAGGGTTCATGTGGTTAAAATTCAAAAACGTTTACAAAATGTCCATCTGTATAAAAATCCAGCCTTGCGTTACTCAAAACGTTGCTCTATCACAGATGGCGAGCCAAGGGCAGAGTGAGTCCACTCCTTACCTGTACCGACCAGTGTTAACAACCAAGGGTACACCTGAAAGTGTTAGTTCTGCTCATGCTAACTGTTTGAAAAAAGGTGGTCAGAGCCTGTTGTGTTGTTTGACTCCCTGCCCCTCTACTGTCTGCCCCCCCCAGTGTTTAGACTCGACAGTGGGGAAGAGGAAACGAAGCATGGCTGTTAGCTCTGCTCAGGACCCATCTTTCTCAGGATTAAACCAGGTGTGACCTTTTTACCCACAACACTCATTGCTGTGCAAAGAAAAAAATATATTTACCACAGCAATCTCTGCTTTGCTACCGTATCTAATGGGCTCTGTTGCACGCACGCCATTTTGGAAGGAACTTGGGGCCCCTTAACTACTTTCTTCACAGGTGTTAACGACGATACGAATGAAGGCTCTGTTCCTTTTAAAAAATATACTTTTGGGGCTTTTTCTGCCTTATTTGATAGAGAGAGAGAGAGCGCAAAGGTCGTCTGGTTCGGGAGTCGAACCTGCGACTTGCTGTCGGGCTCGATTAGCAGCCTAAGTGCTCGGACCACTAGGCCGGCCCAGGTGAAGGCTCTGTTCCGTTCTGGTCAGAGTCAGGGTGCTGCTATTGTGCATGTTGGCTCACTGGCAACACTCTGCTACACCAGTGGGTCTCAGTGTCCGTGAGTGGGTTCCAAATGGCCCCGTGTAGGTCTGTAACTCTGAAAGTGTGCAAATGGAACCAGATGTGTTTGTACACTCTCAGAGTTATGGGGGTCCTTGAAATAAAAAAAAGTTTTAGAACCACTGTACACTAAATGGAACAGAGCCTTAATTAGTATAATCGGTAACACCTGTGAAGGAAGTAGGGAAGGGGCCCGGAAGTAGGAAGAGTTCATCTGAGTGCATATAGCCTACCTTCTACCTACAGCCATAGGTAGGGACGTTATCCACACCAGTCAACTTATCACTACCATCACAGTAGAATGTAGCAACTTCCAGTCTGAAGAATCTATAGTTAGGATTAAAGTGACGGCGACTGGGAGTGGTTGTCCCCTGCAATCATTCCTTTATTGGCTTCCTGCTAGCGCTGACACGAGATTATTATTTTTTGCAGTATTTGATTACTTGAATAATCAAGAAGCGTTTTTTTTTAATCAATCAATTGACTTGGAAAGAATTGACTTGGTTTTGATGACTTTTTGCAGCCATATTCCGTCTACAGGATAGACAAATACTGAAAATGAGATCGCTAAACACATTTCTTTTGGATATTTTGCCTTTTGCCCTCCCGACCTGCCGCGCACCCATTGACTTCCTTGTTTACGGCCCGACCCTATTCTCTGAATCTACGCTGCATCCGCACTGACTCATCACGGTTACAATATCAACGCTTCTAAAGAAAGATCAGACTTATTGGCGCAATGTAGAAATGGAAGATTACGCTTCACGGTTTTGGGGGGAAAGGTAAGGCGGGCGTCAGAATAAAATCTCCCCCATCTGCTGGCACTCTAGTGCCTTTATTCTGAAAGATCCAGAGGCACCAGATGGTGAGTTAAGTGTTACCAACTTGGACAGTGGACATGAGAACACACAGAACCTTTGGGTTATCATAAAAAGGCATGTATTGTAGTTAATAGATTAACGTAACACCATGAAACTTTATATACTTCTCCTCATCAAACCCTGTTTATTACTGGCTTATAGGGTTGGACGGTAATATTCTTTTTCAAAACATACAGTATCGATATACTCTAGTCTACACAGACGACACAGTTGGGTACAACGGGTTGGCCACTTTTGACAATCTCCCGACACTGATTCGGTGGAGCGTCGTAGGTGTGAGGGCCTAATGGAGGCCCCAATATTCTAGATGTGAGATCCTCTAGTGGTTCGGGCATCTGGTTAGGATGCCTCTCCGGTGTCTGCCTAGGGAGGTCCTTGAGGCACGTCCTACTCCGAGGAGTCCCCGGGGCAGACCAAGGCGCAGTTGGAGGAAACGCATCGACTCACTGGCCTTGGAACGCCTCTGGATCTCCCAGGAGGAAGTCACTAATGTTGCTCTGGAGAGGCAAGTCTGGAACACTCTGGTGGAGCTGTTGCCCCCGCGACCCGACAACGGATAAGCGGTTGAAGATGGATGGATGGAGATCCTCTAGTATGTTTTACGGCAGTACTCACTGAGTGCACAATGTGTCTAGATAGCTGTTTGGATGGTGTGATCAGAGTTATAAATAATGGAGCCGGCACCGGAATTCACCTCCCATCCACTTGCATGGAGTTGCTCACCCAGCACATACTCCCTTTTCACCCCTTCTTCTGGTTCTGGGTTGGAAAAGTGGTGGGCTCTGTCTGCCCAGTTTGGACCTAAAAACGTCAATGTCAATTCATGAACGTGGCGGGCCAAAAGCATGAACGAGCATCGTGCGTACGTGTGTGCGAGTCACGAACGAGCACCGCCGCTGTCGATTACGACGCTGTTGAGGGTGCGGAGCATAACGTGTGTTCATGTTTTAAGCTTGAGCTGCAGTACCCGCGATCGGCCAGCATGTTAATTTGGGTTCAATGCTTCCTCTTGGTGGCCGGGGCTTGGGTGTGATGCACAGTGTTATGGTGGCGTTGGACCATAATTTACTAAAAGCATATCACATTGGTATCAGCTCAGTGGCCTTGTGGTTAGAGTGTCCGCCCTGAAACTGGGAGGTCGGGGTTCAATCCCCGGCCGGGTCATACCAAAGACTGTAAAAAATGGGACCCAATGCCTCCCTGCTTGACACTCAGCATCAAGGGTTGGATTGGGGGTAAGTCCCTGCGACATACTAGCGTCATGTCCAGGGGGTGTACTTGTACATCAGCTGCCTCACGCTACAGAAACGGGAGATAGGCTCCTGCCCCTATGGGCCTCATGGCTCTGCAGGGCTACTTACTTACATCACATTGGTAATTGAAAGAAGACTTAAAACTAGTGCACTGAAAGCAAAGTATTTATTATGACGATGTTTCATTGAAAGCCCAGAGCGCCAGGGACTTGTTTTACGTGTTTTTTGAGTTTTTATTGATTCAGAATGGTCTCGCTATCTACCGAGTAGTAGCTTACTTGTCTCTAGGCAACATCAGCTGTCCACTTCCATTATACACGCAAGGATTTTCTCTGAATTGAGGCTCAGATTGAGGTGATTGAACAGAATTTCTGTGAAACTAGTGGCCATTCATATGAACTGTCACTTCCTAATATGGCTTGATTGCTGCCTGCTTTAGCCCAAAAGGGGGACGAATCCAGTTCTGATTATGTGAAAACAAACTAATCTGGCTGATATGTGGCCTTAATTCTGACTGAGCCAGGTGGTACATTGACCTGCTGCATGTTCCACTTTTCTCACGCATTGAATAACCTTGTATGCAAATTATCTGAATCAAGCTTCTTTTCACTCAATCTCCCACGTGTTTAATTATAGAAAATCAGACATTTGAATCTGAAGTAACTGCCCACACAACCCTGCAAGATCAGCATAGCCGCTGTGTTTCAGTGAACATGGTGTAGGCTACTATAATGACAGCTGGCCTAGAGATACCTTCACTGGTTGTTAGGCAACTGGCAGCCATGATGGCTCTAATGGGGATCTATAACCATGATGACAGCTGACCTATGGAAATGTCATCACTGGTGGAGAGACACTAGCAGCCATATGGGTGTCGTGTGCTCCATAGACATAGAAAGTTAGACGCCTCACTTGCCGCTGCAATTCATTGGAGCGACATGTATCACACTGAGGGCGGACGTTCGCTGTTATATGGTGCATCCCGGGAGTCCTCACGCTCCTTCTTTTCATTACTTTTCCTTGGCACCAACGCGGAAGCGTGCCCCTCATTTGAGAGCAAATGCCCCAGAGCCGAAGGAGGCGTCTGTCTTTGTCTATGGTCTGCTCTCTCACCGTTTAGGGAGTGTCCTTGTACCGTCCAGGAGATGGACATGTTTTATTTTATGCATTTTGCCATTTGAGTAACATTCATAACAATAAAGCGTATTCAATTATGAATGCTTGTAATAAACACGTTGGAGGAACAGTTGACTTTGGCATACACTTTGGTTGTACAGATTAATGCTGGGTTTGTGTATGGCTAGTGGTAAAAAGGCAGAGTGGAAAGAATAGAATATATTTTGATATTCTCGACCCCTTTGTTGCCCGGGGTGGACTGTACTGAGCGCCCCCCCCCCCCCCCCCCCTCTACACCAAATCTCTTCGACAAAAAATGCTTTTTTTTGTGTGTGAATGTTTACCGATTTCTGCCTAATGCTTGCCTGTTATGACCTGCCCAGAATAGTGACCATAGGGTTCATGTGGTTAAGTGTGTTGTGGTAGTAAAGGATTGGAGATTAAGGCTTCTACAGTTTTGTTTCTAGACCAGAGCATCCAATTAGACATCTTAGCTTATATTACATTTAGTGGTATCGGTAGTATCGACAAATATTAGGTATTTTAAGCTTTATGGTCATTAAGTCCTCCACGGTCATAGTACGTCGTTGAATCCTAGAGCCTATAAAACCCGCTCAGAACTCACCTAGAGAATCTAAAATTCTGAAACCAAAGATGTTCATCTGACCTAAAAAATATAACTTTGACAGCACAGGGCATCAAATGCCCTTTTCCATAAATAATGGAAGCATTATTTATACATTTTGAATTTCTTAACTTTAAATATCACTTGATTGTCTTTCCCTTTCCTTCAGTTGTTCCTCATTGACTTTGGCTTGGCCAAGAAGTACCGAGACAACCGAACGCGGCAGCACATCCCCTACAGAGAAGACAAGAACTTAACGGGCACCGCACGATACGCCTCCATCAACGCACACCTGGGCATTGAACAGAGGTAAGAACTTAACGGGCACAGCACGATACGCCTCCATCAACGCACACCTGGGCATTGAACAGAGGTAAGAACTTAACGGGCACAGCACGATACGCCTCCATCAACGCACACCTGGGCATTGAACAGAGGTAAGAACTTAACGGGCACAGCACGATACGCCTCCATCAACGCACACCTGGGCATTGAACAGAGGTAAGAACTTAACGGGCACAGCACGATACGCCTCCATCAACGCACACCTGGGCATTGAACAGAGGTACGTACTTAACGGGCACAGCACGATACGCCTCCATCAACGCACACCTGGGCATTGAACAGAGGTAAGAACTTAACGGGCACAGCACGATACGCCTCCATCAACGCACACCTGGGCATTGAACAGAGGTAAGAACTTAACGGGCACAGCATGATACGCCTCCATCAACGCACACCTGGGCATTGAACAGAGGTACGTACTTAACGGGCACAGCACGATACGCCTCCATCAACGCACACCTGGGCATTGAACAGAGGTAAGAACTTAACGGGCACAGCACGATACGCCTCCATCAACGCACACCTGGGCATTGAACAGAGGTAAGAACTTAACGGGCACAGCACGATACGCCTCCATCAACGCACACCTGGGCATTGAACAGAGGTACGTACTTAACGGGCACAGCACGATACGCCTCCATCAACGCACACCTGGGCATTGAACAGAGGTACGTACGCATGCACGGTGGATGCTTGGATAGCATTTTAATTTGAACCCAGGTCTCCTGCATTTTGAGACCATATTTCTATCGCTCATTAAGTAATCCCTACTTCTTCCATTGCTCGGTAAGTTATCCCTCCTTGACCAAGAGTGGAATTGTGCTTTTGAGTCCTACCTCATACCAGAGTCTAAATGTCTTAACAGTATTGAGACCACCTCCAACGACAGCAGATCGACTAATTGTATTTTATTTACATGCTCTAAGCCTCTACCATAAAGATTTGTTGGAATATTGTTGGATTCATCAAAATAAATTACAGTTTTATGGTCCAGCATTGTGATTGTAGCTTGAGAAAGGCTCTGAATATACATTTATAACTAACCGTACCATCCAAGTGTTTTCTAGACCAGAGCATCCAATAAGACATCTTAGCCTATTTTACATTTATTGGTATCGGTAGTATCGACAAATATTAGGTATTTTAAGCTTCATGGTCATTAAGTCCTCCACGGTCATAGTAAGTCCTTGAATCCTAGAGCCTATAAAAGCTTGAGAAAGGCTCTGAATATACATTTATAACTAACCGTACCATCCAAGTGTTTTCGACAATGAACTGTATTGGACGAGCAGAAACCTAAGATTCTAGTATATCTGCACTTTGGCAATCAGCTTGAATTTAGACATCATCTAATCAAGTCGCTTTGGCAGGAAACCAGCCATTAATTGGAAGTCCTTCTCTGTTAAGTCTATTGCTGTAGCATTGGAAAAGCCAGCACATCAACAAAAGGTTTTGTCTGGCTGTAACTTCTAACTTCAAGAGTAAAGATGGTAGAGAATGACTCTGACTGAGCCACCGAAATCCAGGATGTTTAGTTTGTGCCTAAACTAGCTTCTTTTTATTTATAATAACTAATTAAACATTTCCTTTATAACAATTGGAAGGAAAAGCTTAGTCATAGCTCAGTGTATATACTGAGGGACAAGAGGTGGTAGAATATAAATGGAGCCAAGTATTCTTCTAATGGTACCTCACCCAAATGATTTAGTGAAAACGAGGATTGTTTATTTTTAGATGACATGGGCAATGTGATTCATTAGTGCTTCATCAATCTCCTCAGGAGCCTGATAGGAAATGTAATTCAGGGCCATTTTAGCTTTCTGGTGGGAGGCGCGGGTTGCGCCGACACACCAAAAGTCTGACATTCGCGGAAATCACGCGTTGGTCCGACACGTTGCGTCGTGCTTGCGGTTAGGGTTTGGGGTAGGGTGTCTGTTTTCTCACAAATGATTGCGATTAACTATTTAATTGTGTTTCTTTTCTTTTTGTTTTGCATTGAACATTGGAAATCACAAATTGCACAGCGCAGATTTGACAAATAACTTAAGAAATCACAAATACACAAAGATCACTGACACTATTAATAATTTTGTTATTAGTAGTTAAATGTACAATATGTATACAATTGTGTAATACAAGCTGCATATGAGGCACATTGATTGCAGGGCACAGCATTCCCCATTTCAGGTAGAGTTAAAGTACACCAGGTCATGCACCTTATCATGTCATTTATCTTCCTCGACTAATCACGCCTTTTTCCTCCTCCCCTCTTGCAGTCGCCGCGACGACATGGAGTCGCTAGGCTACGTCTTGATGTACTTCAACAGAACCAGTCTGCCCTGGCAGGGCTTAAAGGTACTACATTTATATATGATATCGCCCTGAGTGAGAGAGTCTGTGTTTACTCAATGTGTTTGTTTATTTGGGAGGGACACTGAACACGTTCATGAACATACAAAGCTACATACAGTACAGTTGAGAAAGGTGTGTATTGTAAATGCGTAGACGGACAGCGAGTGTATTTTTGGGGCTGGGCAATTCCCGGAAAATGCAGCGACTTAATTTAGCTCATGTCGATTAATCAAAAACAATTGAGACGCAGGGTTTAGAATGGACACAAAGGTCCAGTAGAGTTTTTATTATGGGCTAAATTGTGGTGTGCAAAATCATCATCTGCAATCATAGCAAGCCATTTCTTTCAGGCAGTGCAAGTGTATAGTATATATGTTGTAGGCTGAATTTCCGAGACTATAGCCCTTCATTGTTCGATCCGTGTTACACCGATGTGTTGACGTTGTGACCCTGCTGTTCCTCAGGCGGCCACCAAGAAGCAGAAGTATGAGAAAATCTCAGAGAAGAAGATGTCCACCCCCGTCGAGGTCCTCTGTAAGGTAAGACGAGACGATGACGCGTAGCGTAGCGTAGCCACAGAATAATACGGCCTGGTTTATACTTCGGGGCGACGGGTCCTTTGTCGAAAATAGCAGATCTACAAGCTCACTGTGGTCTTTTAAATCTGCTATTTTTGTCAACGGGACACCAGTGGGCAAAATATAAATAAATCGGGCTTACTGTTGGGCCTGACCAAGATGTTAACCCATTTTGGGCGGGAACCCCTTTTGGTGTTTCAAGCATTCTGTTATACTTTAGCTATTGAAAAATAGCAGATCTACAAGCTTGTAGGTCTGCTATTTTTGAAAAATCGTAAAAATGCGGCACAAATCTTTGAATAGGTATATATTTTTTATTTCGACGTCGGGCCTAAATGGGTTAAGATGTTCCCAATGTGGCAAAAACTATTTTTTATTTGTATGACAATCGTCAAGTAAAAACATGATGGAGACTAATCACTAACGGTTTACTGTGTTTGTATCCAGGGTTTCCCTGCAGAGTTCGCCATGTATCTGAACTACTGCCGCGGCCTGCGCTTCGAAGAGGCCCCCGACTACATGTACCTGCGCCAACTTTTCCGCATCCTGTTCAGGTATACATACATCCACTTCCTTTCTCCCCAGAAGCTAATGGCTTATTAATGCCTATCCTTATTACATATTAACAACAAAGAAAATGTAAAGAACCTACAAAACAATCAACATGAAAAATGCTAATAATAGCAGTCCTCGTCCATTTCTTTTAATCATCAGTGGGGGGGTTGCCGATCTCTCTGAAATTGCCCATTGGCATATGCAAGGAGTGATAGTCGATTCACCACTTTCCCAAAATGTTTTATCTTTATTATTAGCATTTTCACCATAGGCTGTGGGACCTGTAGTCATGGTTGCCGCAGGCTATGGCATCTGTAGTCGCGGTTCCATCGCCAAGACAGGCTTGTGAATTGTGTCAAGGCTGGGTGAATATATGGGTACAGAGTATGGACGTCTCTCCCCCCCCCCCCCTCCATGACACACAGATCTATTTTTCTGTGTCTCATAGCACAGGGATTCTCACCATTTTTGTATTCATTTTATTTCAACGACCCACAGTTTTATATGGATTAGATTAGGCCACCCCACCCCACCCCCATTTGATCTCTGGGACCCAAATGTACTTGGTGTAAAATCCTCTCTGACATTTTACCTACATTTGTACTCTCCGGAGGTATGGAACCAAATGTGTCCAAATGCATACTAAAACTGGGGATCCTTGAAATTGAAAAGTTAAGAGGAAAATAAAATCGTTCATCAATTAATCGCCATGCGGACATGGACTACAAATGTTCACAAATGTCATATTTTTTTTTAAATGTATATTATTTGTAATTTTGTATGTTGGTACAGAATTCATAATTTTTAAAGGAAGCTGCTTAATGTTTTTCTTTATTTGTAGTTTTTAGCATATTGCACAGAGCATCAGCCAGAAGTATTGAGACGCCTTTGTTATTTCAGTTTATTTTACTGAAAGGACTTGGAATCGAGATGCATCAGTAGTCTATTCATAATCGAATCGTAGCCCTCTGAATCGGAATCTAAATGGAATTGTCGGGTACCTACTAGAGATTTCCGGCCCTAGTTAAGACTGTATTAATTGGATGTTGTTCTCCCTGTGCAGGACTCTGAACCACCAGTACGACTACACATTCGACTGGACCATGCTGAAACAGAAAGCTGCTCAGCAGGCCGCCTCCTCCGGGGGCCAGAGCCAACAGGCCCAAACCCCCACAGGCAAGCAAACTGACAAAACCAAGCCTAACATGAAAGGTTAGTAGCCAACATCCAAGCGACGTTTTTTACAGAGACACCAATTGCTCATCATATATAGATACAGTACAGTATATATTTATTATTTTCTTATTTTAGTATAAATATCATTATTGCTCTATCAAAAAAACACCCAACCCACACCCCTTCAGAATGGTTAAAATACAATGATAAAAAAAGATTTGGGGAACAATCACTTCCATCAAAAAACAAACAAAATAAAAATAAAATATCTTATAGAACGATAACGTATATCTATATCGTTCTCAAACCGTACTGTCTTAGCCCCACAAATACTTAAGAACCATACAAATTGATACAATTGGTCTGTCTTGCAAAAGCAAAGACGTCCTTGGGGAATTTGACTACTAACTTTGCTGACCTGATAATCTGTCCTGCTCTTTGGGACGGACAAACAGGCAGCTCTTTACACTTCTGCTGTTTTATATATTTTATTTCTGTTCTTTTGACAACCGACCTCTTGATCATACATCTATTCTGATTTCTACTATAATAATCTCATTATTAACCTTCCATATTCAAATTGGATGATGGTGGTTTTCTGTGATTTTAAAAACGGTGATTCAGCCCTGACTATATAATTTCTTTTTTTCATTCTTGGACCTAACACCTATCTTACCTTGTAGCTGAGTTGTGTAAGCTATTCGTGCACCGTCGCTCACAGGGGGACATACACCAGGATGCATTGTTGAGACATCTAAATTCAAGGGTTATTATACATACATGTATGCGTCGGGAATCATTGTAGTACTTTTTTCATTTGGAAAGAAGTTGCATTATCTATAATTCTGTCGGGTGACAGAATGGCATTCTATTTTCAGTTCTCACTACTTGTATGCTCTGTGGCTCCGTGTGTGTCTTTCTTCCACAGACTATTATATACACGGTATATATTTTTAAGGCATACTATACCCAAAAATGAAATCCACCTGTCCACACCAACCTCTCTAACAATGTTTTCTTGTATCAAGTACTCGCTCTGTTGCCTGGACGACTAGATGAAAAGATTTAAAACAAATGTTAGCTATTTCTGAGACAATGAAGTTGATCTGAGATTCTCTTCTAATAAGCAAACACTTCAAAATAAATTATCAAAAGTATATAATGGGTTAACCCATTCTGGGCGGGAACCCCTTTTGGTGTTACCATTATGTTATGCTTTAGCTATTGAAAAATAGCAGATCTACAAGCTCATAGCGCGCCACCGAGTGGCGCGCTACGAGCTTGTAGGTCTTCCATTTTTGAAAAATCGAAGAACGACTGACATAGAAACATAGCTTTTTCAGAAAACTGTCGGGATGTAGAAGACATTTATAGAATCTGATCTCAGGTCAAAATGGGTTAAAAGGCGTCTACACTAGATGCACTTTATTGTATCAGAGTCGCCATGAAGGAATGAAACTAAACGCTTTTCAGTATTCCAGGCAACACGGTGAGTAATTGATTGAAAAATTATCATTTTTGGGAGTAGTAACAACTTTTTACTTAAATATCCAATGAACAAACTCTTGGCTACAAGTGCTGTTTTAACCACTACTTGGGGAAAACGACAGATCTACACACTCACAGTGCACATTGTGAGCTTGTAGATCCGCCAGTTCTTTTCTGGTTTCTGGTTCCACAATGTATCAAAAGGTCTGGTGTAGACGAAGATACCATTCTTAATGGATACATGTATGTAATGGATACAATGTATCAGCCGGTCTGGTGTAGACGAAGATACCATTCTTAATGTGTTTGCTGTCTTTCCTCTCTGCTTGTCATGATTGATTGTATGTAGATCAGTGGTTCCCAAAGGGGGGTCCGCGGACCCCTAGGGGTCCTTGAGGGAGTTCCAGGGGGTACCCAGCTAAATGATCATTTGGAACCAAATGGACCCTTTATGGTCTGTAACTCTGAGAGTGTACAAATGGAACCAAATGGACCCGTTAGGGTCCATTTGGTTCCATTTGTTTCAGAGTTAAATTAACATTGACTTTATAATATAAATCGGGGATCCCAGAGATAGAAATTCTATTAAATGGTGGTCCGTAGACTAATGCATGTCAAACTTGAAACTTGAAATTAAACGGGTTTAGAATCACTGCTAGAGCTGTAAAAAAAATCTTCTTATGGGGGTCCCTGGCATATCTTTTCAAATGGGGGTCCGTGGGATAGTTAGTGTCAATTGGGGGGTCCTTTTGGTTTGGGAACCACTGATGTAGATGCGTGATGTGTTGTCATAGGAGTTGTGGCTTCCTTCCCTTCAGCAGCAGAAGCAGCAGCAGCAGCACGGCCAGTTGGAGCTATCTGAACAGCAGTGGCCCGCCCGCCCCGGGGCAAGTTTCATTTATCCACCTGCACCTAGAGCTGGAGCAGTGAACCAACTCTGTATGGCAGTGGTTCCAAAACTATTATCATGTCAAGGACCCCCCCCCCCAAATTGACACTAATTATCCCACGGACCCCCATTTGAAAAGATATGCCACAGAGACCCCATAAGAGAATATTTGTACGGATTGATTCAGTGATTGATTCAGCTGTGATTCTCAACCCGTTTTAATTTCAAGGACCCTCAGTTTGACATGCATATTAGTCTACAGACTCCAATTTAATGGCGTTTCTATCCCTGGGACCCCAATTTATATTGTAAAATCAATGTTAATTCAACTCGGTGTACAAATGTAACCATTTGTACACTCAGAGTTATAGCCCCATAAAGGTCCATTTCGTTCCAAACTATAATTTTGTTGGGGACCCCTTGGAACTCCCTCAAGGACCCCTGGGGGTCCCCGGACTCCACTTTTGGAACCACTCCTGTAAAGAGCTATGATAACTGTGAAACATTTGATAACCAATATAAGTTTTCAATTGGTTAAGTGGTCAGGCATAAAACTGATGATAGAAGACAAGGAACTGTTAAAGTCACCAATGCAGACATTTATTTTATTTTGTCTATTTGTATGCAAATGAGTTAAGCTCTCATTAGATGTAGTTATTTCTCAATGTTATACCTGACATGAGCTGTTTTACTCATGTCACCCTTTCAAAAGAGATACATGGATGGCATGCACCAGTAAGTTGATCCCTACATCAAACAAAATGCCACATAGTACAGCACAAAGGTTTTCTTTTCACACAGCCTTTTGATCACAACCCAGTCTGCCAGTCTTGAGTAATACATACAATAATTTAGATGTTGTAATATCCTGAGCTGTATAATCACAGCAGTGTTTTGTATTCTGAAATGCATCGCAACATAATGTCGCATTTTCTGTAAGCAGAGACGAGACTAATTTAATCATTTGGAGTGAAGCAGTTTTTAAAAAAATAACTAAATTTAATAAAGAGCTGACCTCATTGCCTCAATGTAATTCTGTACTCTGTTCTGGCGACTTATCGTAGTACAATATCTCCGTGTCGCAGGCCTCGTGTTGGCCAGGCATCGAGTTGTGTAGTAGTATCAATATATCTATCGGAATTTTATAAAGGTGTCTTTACGGCATTGACTAAATCGCTAAAATGTCAGCCTGCGTTTGTACAGTATATAGTCCTGTTAGATGTCATTTATTTTATTGTCAAAGACCCCCAATTTGATTATTAGACCACCTTACCCCATTTTGTGATTGTATCTCAATGTTGAAATCTCATTCGATGTTTTTCAATGTGACTGTCCTGGCGTACGACGCGCCGTGCAGCGTTCTCGTCCACCCCCTCCTATATTCGCTTGCAGATTCTCTATTTGAGCGAGGTATCGCGGCCTCAAACACTTATTGGTTGAGATCTACACGCTACTATTTATTGCTTATTTGATTGGTTCAGCCTACGTCGCAACGCAATGGCCGACCCTCCATATCAGGACAGTTTTTCCGCACAACATCGCTGTCGGAACGCTCGCTCCTTGCCTGTGCAGATGAGGTGTAAGTAAGTTATGTTACCAGTGGAATAGATCAAAACACATTTTCTATTTCTACTAGCCTGAAAAGAGACCGATGGTTTTCTGGGCATAGAAAGCAACGCTATTTAGATGCTCAATGAAGGGGATTTGTGTATCTAATATCGTCTGGGTGAGTTAGTGCTCGTTTCCCAACAAGGCAGCCGTCGGAGTTGTTAGGCTGTGGTGGACAGTATTGTTTATCTCACGAACGTACGCTTCCTTCCCCCGTCTCAGCTGTGACGCCATCTTCATTCTTGTTAACTGTTAACCTGCTGCCAGGTGTAACAGCTAATGGTCATCCTAAATAAACTAAGTAGGTTTATCACAGGGTTGGTTTTAATTTAATCTGATTGGTATCACTTAACTCGGCTTGATTGTCGTGAGTCTGCATATTGCCGCCTGAATTGGCAGATCTGTAAGCTTACACGATGCCGCAGCACAACACCTTGTGAGCATGGAGATCTGCTGTTTTGGGCACTCGCTGGGCTATAAATTAAGTTCATTGTAGTTGAGTCATTGAACTACTGTAACCCTTCCCCCACACACACACCTTGTTGTTCACTCCTGCCCCCCCCCCCCCCCCCCCCCCCCCCTTCTTCCTCACCCTTTATCTTGGCCGAACAAACAATGCTAAGCCTTCTCTTTAAAAGTATTGTGTCATAGGTACTTCGTCAGCAAACTCCTAGGTGTTGTTAATCAAACTCAAAAGTGTATAAAAGAAGGCCTGTGAAGGGTTAAATGAATACTAATTCACTGTCCAGTGTTCCTAGCAGTAGGTGTAAGAGCAGAACAGTGCAGTAGGTTATAAATAGGACGTTGATGACGCTGGTTTCACTGCAGCTCTAATCCTTTGTGTACAACACGGTCACGTCGCTTTCAGCCCCGTGAGCTAGCATGCTTGCTAACCTCCATTCGTAGCTCTTCCTCAGCACAGCCTAGAGGCACTTTCAGCCCATTGGCTAGCATGCTTGCTTACCCCCCCCCCCCCCCATTCATAGTTGTTCCTCAACCAGCCTAGAGGCACTTCCAGCCTGTTAGCTAGCTGCGTGCGTGCTTGCTAACCCCCTCCATTGATAGCTGTGACTCAACCAGCACACATGTAGGCTAAGTAGGCAGAGACATAGAAGCCAAAAATGGAACGTGTGTGTGTGTGTGTGTGCCAATAATTAAATGTAGCCCTTTTGATGGCATGGTTTGAATTGAGCCAACATCTAAGAAAGTGAAGTAATTCCCAATTAATCTAAACTTCTGAGTGATGACTGACTTCCTGCCATCGGGACACAAGTACACTTGGATCAAAGTTCAATCCTCAGACCTCCACTAGTAACTAAACGCTCCAACCGAAAAAAATAAAAAATAAATTTACAATAACTGTTTCTAGTTTTATAAATATTTCGACAAACATTTCAAAAGCAAGCGAGTAGATACAGAAATGAGTACAGATCCAATTGCCTTTGAATGTGTTTGTTGGATGCGTTCGTACTTGCAGATATTCATGTAGCATTGATAACATGCTACACAAATGTTGTTTAATTAACCGCTTAATCTATTAGTCCCACAAGTTTTTGCAAAAATAGTAAACGCCATCGGATATTTTCACTATAAAAAAAATATTTTGTATAATTGAATTTATATTTTTTTAATAATGGATTAATTAGATTAACTGTTGCACCCCTACTCAAATAGCCAGTGCACCTCACACAGAAATAGCTCTCAGTCCCTGCATTAACTAGACTGGAATCTTTTTACAACCAGACGGTGACATTTACACACACACACACGGCCTGGTGGGGGGGTGTGTGAGAGAGAGAGACTTTCTATGCTTAACTCCCAGCTGAGTGTTCATTTGTTGACCTTTGACCCTGAGCGACAGTTGGGTCTTTCCAACTCAAGGTGTGGTGCAGTATTAGCCGCTACAAACCGCACTTGAGAATATCAGTAGTTTGAAATACTGTACAGTGAAGTGATTAGGTGTCGGGTCGCACTACAGTGAGTATTAAGCAGTGGTGTAAAGTAACTAAGTACTTTTTAAGTACAACATTGGTTACTTTTTGATTATTACAAAACCGACATTAACCACTTCAGCCCTATATACATTTCCTCCATTTGAAATTGATCGACAAGCTCACAATGCGACATTTTGATACCAGTACTTTTACTCAAGTATATTTTGAATTCCGGACTTTTACTTGTAACAGTATTTCTACATTGCAGTATTGATACTTTTTACTTAAGTGAAAAATGTGAGTACTTTTCCCACTACTGGTATTTGGACGGCCTCCTGATGAAACCAGTGATCTGGAACTTTGCTTCTGAAACGTATACATTAATATGTATCTGGCTGCCTACACCTTTGTGCCAGAGATCCCCATACAAGATTTGTCTTGTATGGGATTCTTTATTTCAATGGCACATCCATAAGCTCACAAAATAACTTTTCAATAACAGCGAAAATGGAAGCTCTAGAGGCTCTTTCTGAAGTTTGGCCCAAAGCCCAACTGGCGGGCTGAATGAGTCAGCTACACAGAGGTCTAGTCTAGGCCGTAGAGGGAGCAGTCGGTCTGTGTGGTGGCTTGTTTTCTGACAGAGGGATTAACGTGCAATGAAAGCGTCAAATATTAATTTAGTCTCAACTACACTGGATGACCTTTCAAAGCAACCATTAGTGGATTGGGTGAATACATGTAGTGGAGTAGAAAGTACAACATTTGCCTCTAAAATGTAGTATGAAGTAGTAGAAAATGAGAATAATAAGTGCCTCACAACATAATGGAAGTACTTAAAGGTTCACGTCATCCATTTATTCAACTTTTATCTTATATTTAATATTCACTCATGCTCTTAAGATGCCATAATTTCCGTCTACTCACGCTGCGTCTCATTGGTGGGCCATGGACCATCCAGAAAGCTGCCTAGCAATGACATCGATGGAGAGTCCAAGATAATAGAAACTACGGCCTTAAAAGAGAATGTAGAAGAATTGACGATAACAAACTATTCTTTAGTTTTGGGTCTGAGAGGCTGAAAAATGCTGAATGAATAATGAGCCTTGATATGAAAAGGGTTGAAAACCACTGCTCTAATAGCCAGTCTTGTTGTGAGCTTGTAGATGGGGCTGTTATTGCCAAATGTTGGCCTACTAAGAAAAGCCTGGAATAGTTTCGGTTATGCCCTATATACATCGTTGTATGATAATTGCCAAAACATTTTTTTGTGAAACTCTTTTGATTTATTTTTTAATGATGACATCATGTCCAGATAGGGCCAGCCAGGGTTGACTTTGTTAACCCATTTTGGGCGGGAACCCCTTTTGGTGTTTTAAACATTATGTTGTAATTTAGCTATTGAAAAATAGCAGATCTACAAGCCACCGAGTGGCGCGCTACGAGCTTGTAGGTCTGCTATTTTTGAAAAATCGTGAACTGGAGGATTTAGAAGGTTTTTTTTTAATTTCGACGTCAGGCCTAAATGGGTTAATGCATTCTTTATTCTCCATAGACACACTGCGGCCGTGCAAACGGTTCCTCAGTGAGAAGGGCCGGTCTGTTGTCCTGCAGCATCACTGCAGCACAGAGTCACGAGAGGACTGTTCCTCTGTCACACGCTTGTCTCCACTCACCGCCTTCCCGGGGGCCCACACACACGTGACGGATGTCGGGGTCCGATTTCTAGAAAGATTTGAAAACATCTTTGATGGGGCGCTAACCCCTCCTATGTCCAGCTTTTGGTGTATACAAACAAACGTATACAAACATTAAATCCCCATTGACAATGAATGGACAATTTTACGTCATGATGATTTACGATGATAAGAGCTGATTTTTAACTATAATTATTATGGGAATTTGCCTGGTAGATTGCGATCTGGACACATTGGCTGCATTATTGACGTTACTGGCGTTGTTAAATCATTCTCTAGCCTTCTCCCAGTCTGTAAGTCTGCCAGTATAGAGAGTAGTTTCTACTGTCTGTGGCTTTGCTGTTGCTTCTAGGACAATCTGGAGCGTGGACCAGACCGAGCCCTCAAGCGCTAGTTACTGCTTTAGGTTTTTTTTCAACAGTGCACCAACACATAACTAAGTCACAAAGATCTTTTGTTTTCTTTCCCCTTTGTTCCACAAATATATGAATGTGTCTTAGCTAATGTTCCAAAATCAGGAAATCCTACAAAATCAGAAGCTCGGTTAGGTGAAAATCGCCAATCTACAGGCTCACAGCACTTTGCAACACTCTGTACTACTCTTTCGCCAAAGAGATTTAGTGTTGAGGGAAATACTTGCAGACTTGGTATACTGTGCACTGGGGCACCCTGGCCAACAGTATATAGGGTTTAAGTTATGTGGAAACCAAAGTGCAGGTCATCTCTATGATGTCACAGTGGATTTGTGACAACAAACATGAGCACGATTGAAGACGTTTTGAATACTGTACATACTGTACAGAACCCCAAAAGGTTCCCGTCCAGAAGGGTAGGGTTACAAAAAGGGGTTCCTGACTATAATGGGTTAAGTTAGACTAAAGGAATAGTCCAGTTTATTTATTCTAATTCCTCGGTTCTAGTCAATTGGTTAAACTGATACTAGTTGATTCCATGGATTCGCCACAACTGATTTCAGTCATTTGGATTGCATAAAAGCCAGTGTGTCTTCTGTGAAAGCGTGCACCGCAGTGCGACGTGTTGAGCTTGTAGATCGGCTATTTTCAGTCATTAGTTATTTTAAGATTAAAGAGTATTTGAAGTGCTCAAACAGAATAAGGGCGGCAGTGGCTCAGGGGTAGAGTGGCTGGATGGTAACCGTAAGGTTGCCAGTTCGAACCCGGGCTCCCCCAGAGTTAGTGTCAGTGTCCTTGAGCAAGACACTGAACCCCTAATTGCTCCCGATGTGTTGGTTGGTGCCTTGCATGGTTTCCGCCACAATCGGTGTGTGTGAATGTAAATGCACAATATATGTAAAGTGCCTTGGATGAAGGCACTATATAAATGCACCATTTTAGAATACAAGTTTAGAAGCATCTTCCGGAAACGTGAATAGTCTCAGAAATGTCATAAAAACAAAGAGGTTGATGCCTCAAATCTCATTTCCTCATCTGGTTGGCTGTTATCTGGTAAAGCAGTAACAATAGGTTTAGAATGATCAGACCTGAAACATCACCATTACATTTTCAGTCTTGAGATTTTATTTTGCTTTACTCCGTGATTCACTTGTATCCGTTGCCGTTGCCACAGCATTCAAATATGCTTCCAGACGTTCCGTGGCGTGTAGCCACTTAGTCAGACTTTCTGAGATCTCTGCCAACTGATAACATCTACTGGCGTCTAAATCCAACGTAGGGGCTAAAGCGGTTTGGTGACTATACAGAGATGAAGGAAAAAAGAACACTGCAGAATGCACAGGCTTTAGCGAGGTCAATCATGTTGCGATGACATCAACGATTGAGTTTCAAAGCAGTGGATACTGGATAGGTTGGTTCTAGGCCGTTCTCACCCTCTGTTCAAGTACCTACATTGAATTAAGATTTCCCCAGACCCGTCCGGGAAAATAAGACCCTGTCTGACTCCTTCCAGCAAGCAAAATGAGTTCTGGTTCGTGTTGGCTCACTGCAGACGTTTCCAAAGAAAACCAAAAGAGATTAGCCAATTTGCCCATTAAGACCTGAGGCAGATTCTTTAAAAAAAAGTCTTCTAAATCCTAGTGCTGCACGATTGTTGCTTAAATGTGAATCTCTATTTTCCTCCACAAGAACTGAGATCACGTTTCTCACACGATTCTCATTTCCGTGAAAATGTTGACTGTATTTAGTGCTTGACTTAAACTGCTCTTAAAGTCTCTTGTAGCAAAAGCAGAAGAGTAACTAAAATGAATTGGACAGCCAACTCAAAGACTACTTAAAACTGACAGATTGCAACAGACTGCAATGCAACCCGCACCCACAGCAAAACAAAACATTTTCTTTCGCTAGCTTTGCTTTGGAGTTGATCAATTGGTATATGAATTGAGAGTTGACATTAATTATGGTATCTAGTTCACACTGCACGAGTAGTCAGCACTGAAACATGACGAGTCAGATGAGCAGACAGTAGAGAACCACACTACAGTGGAGTATTTACCTCCATCACTACAACACCGATAGCGTCGGCTACCAAGGGTCGCCAGCCGAGCGAACATGTTGGGTTCTTCAACGGGTTCCGATGCGTCGATGGCGATACGGACGGCAGCTTGTCGTCTGGAGTCTCCTGCCGACAAGCTGCTGATCTTCGAGTTAAAAACGTCCGCTGTGAAAACATTTACATTCAGAGATTTACGCACGTTTCAAGATTTTTGCAGTTCTACAAGCTCATAGAGTGGCACAGAGTGCTGCTCTGAGCTTGTATATATCCTATTTTTCAACAGCTAAAGTATAAAATAATGGTTAATGTGGTTAAACGCTAAAGTGACAGATGCGTTCCAGGTCGGCTTTTGAGGCTATACACAACTTTTATCCGTTTCATTTGAACTTATTTCCTGCTCTTTCAAACATTTTTCGTTTTTTTGTAAATGTATTGTCATTAATCTGGCGCTTTAACCTCCACAGTGAGTCCGGAGGAGGAGGAGGCCTATTATAGCTCAGTGAAATGTCGTATGGCCAGCTTGCCCAAAGCGTTTCATTATGTTAACGATGTGCTCTCTTCTGTGTGCCCACAGGTTTCTGAGCGCTGTGTCATGTGTCCGTGGTGGGAATCAGAAGAGTGGGACCTCTCGCCATCGCAGTCTAACAATTGGCAACCAGGACCACCACTCTCTCTCTCTCTATCTCTCATTCTCTACTTTCCTCCAAACCTCCCACAACAAACAAACTGTCTCTCTCCTTCCATGATAACTATCTATGTAATGGATATATATATATATAGATACACATGCCAACGTCTGCAGCGATATCTATATATCGGTATGTATATACAATAAAACTCTTCTCCACTCTGAACGAAAGAAAAGCAGGATTTTTTTTTTTTGGGGGGATGTGGAGGCCGTAGCCCCTCCCTTCCCTAATCTCGCCTCCACTCGTCTCTTCTACCCTCTTCTCTATACGTTAATTTTTGTTTTTATTTTTTCTGGAAACGTTGAGATGAATGGTCGGCTGACCCTGTTAACTTTTTTTGTTTTCTCTGTTGCTTAATTATTTTTTTACTTGGTTGCACGCCGGTGTCAACGTGCCGAAAATAGCCGCTCTACAAGCTCCGAGATTTGTGAGCTTGTAGAACGGCTATTTTTTAACGAGCGACACCGTTGCGAAACTAAGCATAAATGGGGCTTGTCCCTACCCCCAGTGAACACAGAAAATGTCAATTCCCTTCCCCGCTCCTTTTTTATTATTTTAATCCTTTCTTCCCTCCAAGCAAAATGAAAAGATGTTAACTGAGAAAACTGTCTTTTTTTTTTGTTGTTTCTGAAAGGAAGGAATGAATGATGGTATCCTGGGTGTTATTTACTAAAAGAAAAGGCAAAAGTGTTGGATTATAATTTTATTTCTCGTTTTTCTTCATTCCTTTTTTTCCCCTCCCTATGGTGATTAGGAGTGTCTGTTGAATAGAAACGGCTGTGGTTAAAAATGTTTTAACAGCAGACAGCAACAGTCTATGATAGAAAGAAACACTTCTCTGGTTCTCTCCCTCTCTTTAGAGCTCTGCATTATTATTATTAAATCTGTTGTAAAATCTATGGTCTTCTGAAACGGTCTCCAAAAAAGAAATACCAATAAAAACAAAACAAAAATCAAATACCACAGATTACAAAGTGCGAGTCATTATCCCCTCATCCTCTTGACTGTTACAATCACAGGAATATGTTGGCCTGTATATTTCATAATTGCATATCGATGGTCTGCTTTGAATTGCTTTTATTTTTCCTGTGGGGAATAACCTGACAGATGGAATTATTTCTCCTGTGATTACATTTTCTTCAATGGGCCCCAAAAGCCTAATTTATACTATGTCATGCAATTGAGTGAATAAGTAAAATAGAAGGATAAACAACAGTGTAACAGCTCTATATTCCAACAGTAATCACAAAATACACTTCCCCAGACTTCCAGTTCCAATTTTGGAACTGCTCAAGGTTTTGTTTCATCACTTAACAGTTTCACTTGTTTGGTATGCCAGCCTGTATGACTCCTTGCTCCTGATTGTATAAAAGTGGTATCCTCACTATCCTGACCTGAAAATGTAGGTCTACTTTCTGTTGGGGCGCATACGTTGGTCCGGCGTCCTAACAGTCCGACATGCAACAGTCCGACACCTGTGTGGCTCTCGACATTCATGGCCGGTTAAGACTCACCCGTGGCTTCCCTGTGAGGTTAGGTTAGGGTTTGGTGTCGGACTATTGTCTGTCGGAGTGTTAGTATGTTGGACCAAACACATGCACCCCTTTCGGTTTACTAAAGAGCTGGAGAGACTGGGAGACCAATATTACTGAACTAACATGCTATAGCAATGATTACTAAGGGGATATAGAGCCATTTAACACTAACAAAATATCAAGTGTTTGATGTGCTAATTGGTATTTTTGATGAAGAGTTGATGACGTTGATGTTTCAAATGTCAAATGGCTAGGGTAGCCTAAACGGCATGCACTGGAGTCTGCCGTAACCATGTTGCGCCACTGCTAAAAAATTAAAAAAACGCAAAGATAAATGCAATCAAATAAAATGTAGCATTTTCACCTATAATGACATGACCAAAACAGGGATGCCAGTGATGAGGGCTATTTCAGTGGTTCCCAACCTTTTCATTTTAAGGTACCCCAAATGAATATGCCATAGGCCTATTAGGCCCCCTATCCGGAAATATTTTGTACCAGGGACCCCATATGAAATTTGTGGTGTTAAAGTTTTATTTTCAAAATGGATGTACATGGCAGTCTCATCACAGCACGTTGTGAGCTTGTAGATGGGCTATTTTATAACTGCAAAAGTTTGGAAACTTAACTTTGGTCCATTATGTCTCCACTTTAATAATACCAATTGGTAAATGTGTGGGTAGCGCCTCCAAAACAATTGCCAAAATGGCAAGTGGTTGGTATTCAACCCTTTGCTTTGAGTTGCTTAGTGGATTGGATGATTGCACTCTCCCACAGTAATAAGAGAAAAAAAAAGCTGTGTTGCTCATTCTACGAACGCCTGATCTTTTCAATCTATACCTTGTTGTAAAGGTGACTAATCAACGATTAAAATGACAAACTACAATACCAATTGGTATTATCAATGTGGAAATTGAAATGTTGGACCAAGTTAAGTTTCCCAACTTTTGTTGAGTTTAGAATAGATGCAAAGTGGTTAAACTGATTTTGATGGTACATTAACTATTTTGCTCGGGGAACCTCAAGGACCCTAATGGGGCCCCGGGCTCCACTTGAGACCCACTGGTCCCCCTCCCCTTCCCCCCTTTTATGTCTGACACTAAATCTGAGCCCCCCCCAACGTGTGTGCATGCACGCACACACACTGTACAGTAGTTCTCGTATGAAGAGTGACGCATTGTGAGCTTACAGATATGCTTTTTCTTTTCAAATACATTGACATATAAACACATGATTTTGAATATGACAATATGACAAAAATGAGGTTGCCAGGTTGAAGGTGGATGAAGGAACATTTTTAATTTGTGCAAGATGTTGAAGAAAATGTTCCAAACAGACCTTTGGCCCCATGCAGACCCCTAACTATTGACTATGTTCACACACACCGGCCATTTTGCTCTCACTCCAAGTTTGCGAGTTGAAAACTTTATGGCATAATGGCCGCCGTGTGAACTGTGAATATGGAGAAGTGCAGAAGGAACTACTGTACAAATTGAGGAATGGTCGCCTGGCTTCCCAGCTTAGAAGGTGTTGAACAATTTGCCATCATCACCACTGGGCGATGTGGACTATGTGGATATATTGTGATATTTATTTTGGAGATGACTTTTGGTGCTTTCTCAACATTTATACAATGACATTTCTGATGAATAATCAGAAATGTAAATCAAGTGTTTAAAGGCGGCCTTTTATTTGAGCTACAGTGATGTCACATCTCCGTACGTGCAACTGGGTGGACTGACTCCAGTCAAATCTCGTTTTTTCTTAAGCTAGACGTAGCCTACCGGCTGTGACGCATTTTCAGACTGCTTTTGTTTTTTTAAATAGCCCTTTATGAATGTAAAAACCTGAGATCTTATGGTTAGAGAAAGGTACAATTTAGAAGTAAGTAAGATGTTAAATACTGCTTTGAGTAGGAGCTGCTCTTTGTCAGCAAAATGAATGGCCTGCACCGCCCGTCATCCCAGCTGGCATGCCTTGCCCTGTGAGCAGGCTGTAATCACACAGTGCTGCCAGGAATATGCCGAGTTCAGGTGGAACACACCCAGTGTTTGAAAGCAACTAAGTAGTTTGAACTTTGAGGTACTTTAGCTTTACTTGAGTATGTCAGTTTTTCTATAATTTATACTTCTATTCTACTACATCTCAGAGGCAAATATTGTTATTTTTTTTTACTCCGCTACTATTATTTGACAACATTAGTTACAAGTTACTTTGTAGATTATTACAAAACATACATTCACCAATTAAGATTTATTTTATGCTTTGCCTATTCAGAAATTTGCAATTTAAAAGCTTGGCTTGTAAAACTGCTATTTTTTGAAAAGTTTTTTGCTAGTTTTGAAAACTGAGCATAATGGTTCTTACTTGAATATATTTTGAAACCATACTTTTGTACTAAAGTACTGAAGTACATTTTGGAATACAGGACTTTTACAATATATTAGTATTCGACTATTCGTACATTGTGACATCGAGCAGTCCGAAGCAGCGTTCTCTGATGCCTTACGGCTTTTATTTTGGGAGAAGCTCTCATAGATTGCTTTGTCCCCCCGTGTATTATTGGTTAAATATTTTGTAAAACCCAAACAGACACACTTAACCTTTTCACAGAACTTTTAAAAGTTTGTGAAATAGATCTACAAGCTCGAAAGTTGAAATGTAGAGATACAAGGAGTATGCCCAACGGCGATGGTGTGCGTGCTGCGTTTGTGTGGTTTTTGTACTGACATTTGTAGGGTTTAGTTTTTGCTCACATGCACTGCTTGCCTCAGCAGGCCCTGCACACCTAAATAAAAGCCTGGGAACTGAGGCTACTGCAGTGCAAACCTGACTGAATGGAACTCTAAATGTGGACCATCCCATTGTTGCTGCCGGGTGGAAAACTTGTATTTCCAAAACCGCGGTGAGAACCATACACTCCTATACAGTCTCAATGTGAGAACCATGCACTGTCCTATACAGTCTCAATGTGAGAACCATGCACTGTCCTATACAGTCAATGTGAGAACCATGCACTGTCCTACACAGTCAATGTGAGAACCATGCACTGTCCTATACAGTCTCAATGTGAGAACCATGCACTGTCCTACACAGTCAATGTGAGAACCATGCACTGTCCTACACAGTCAATGTGAGAACCATGCACTGTCCTACACAGTCAATGTGAGAACCATGCACTGTCCTATACAGTCTCAATGTGAGAACCATGCACTGTCCTACCCAGTCAATGTGAGAACCATGCACTGTCCTATACAGTCTCAATGTGAGAACCATGCACTGTCCTACACAGTCTCAATGTGAGAACCATGCACTGTCCTATACAGTCTCAATGTGAGAACCATGCACTGTCCTATACAGTCTCAATGTGAGAACCATGCACTGTCCTATACAGTCAATGTGAGAACCATGCACTGTCCTATACAGTCTCAATGTGAGAACCATGCACTGTCCTACACAGTCTCAATGTGAGAACCATGCACTGTCCTATACAGTCTCAATGTGAGAACCATGCACTGTCCTACACAGTCTCAATGTGAGAACCATGTACTGTCCTATACAGTCTCAATGTGAGAACCATGCACTGTCCTATACAGTCTCAATGTGAGAACCATGCACTGTCCTATACAGTCAATGTGAGAACCATGCACTGTCCTATACAGTCTCAATGTGAGAACCATGCACTGTCCTATACAGTCTCAATGTGAGAACCATGCACTGTCCTATACAGTCAATGTGAGAACCATGCACTGTCCTATACAGTCTCAATGTGAGAACCATGCACTGTCCTATACAGTCAATGTGAGAACCATGCACTGTCCTATACAGTCTCAATGTGAGAACCATGCACTGTCCTACACAGTCTCAATGTGAGAACCATGCACTGTCCTATACAGTCTCAATGTGAGAACCATGCACTGTCCTATACAGTCTCAATGTGAGAACCATGCACTGTCCTACACAGTCTCAATGGTTCAGATGTCCAGACAGAGAGGGGAAAAGTAACACGCAAGCAGAGACAGACTCTGAATGGAGGGTGTGCACTGCAGGACAGGTTGATTTTGTGGCTAGACTGTGGAACAGATGTCAGTATTAGGAGGGCAGACAGAGGTCAAGATTCATAAAACAAACAAACCTCCCGTTGCAGACGTTGGGCTTTTTCGTCGTCGTCGCCGTCGTCTCCACCAGGCCATGTCTTTGCTCCTGTCCACCCGTGCATTATTATAGTGCTTTTATCCAAAGCGCTTTACATATGCATTACATTCTCACACACAGTCATACACCGATGACAGAGGAAACCATGCAAGGCACCAACCTGTACACAGGGACGGATTAACCCCCACGAGGGCCCCTGGGCCGGTAATAATTGCAGGGCCCTCACAGCGCGCATGCTTTTTTACGTGTTTTTATCATCTTTTTAACGGAGGGCCCCAGGAGCCCTTTTCAGGGCGTCAAACCTAGTACCTCACGGTCCAATTTCCCCGAAGGGCCCCTGAGAGCCAAGGGCCCCTGGGCCACGGCCCCACTGGCCCAATGGCTAATTTGTCCCTGCCTGTACACATGGAGCAATTAGGAGTTCAGAGGTTCTTGCTCGAGGACAATTTGACACTTAACTGGGGGAGCCGAACCGGGAACCTTGCGGTTGCCATCCAGCCGCTCTAACCCTGATCCACTGGGGTGTCCGTCTGTCCAGCCATCTGACTGTAAACAGCAGTAGCCCTACTGCAGTGCAGTCAGTGAAGTATAGGTACATAGCCATATAAGATAGTGGTTCTCAAAGTGGGGTCCTTGAAGGGGTCCCAGGGGGTACTCAGCAAAATACGTTTATATAGCATGAAAATCACTCTTAACTACTTTGTTGTGTATATACTTTTATATCTCCAAGCTCACATCGCATTGCCGCATTGTGCACTTTTGAATTGTGAAAGGTTTGGAATAATTTAGAAATGTTTTAACAAATCTCTTATTTTCAGATGTGGGTCTCCAGGCCAAATTCGTCTGATTATGGAGGGGGTCCTTCCTTGACTAAATGTCGGAGAAGCAAGTGGTTTAAGGCGTTAAGCAGACAAACACGTGCATCTGCAGATATTTGGATATTTGGACTGTGCGAGCGTGTGAGTCAGTGAGAATGATTGACTGTGTAGAGCCACACCTAACTAAGGTGTGTCAGCCCTTGATATGCAGGTATGAGGAAGCAAAAGGGCTGTGTGTGTGTGTGTGTGTGTGTGTGTGTGTGTGTGTGTGTGTGTGTGTGTGTGTGTGTGTGTGTGTGTGTGTGTGTGTGTGTGTGTGTGTGTGTGTGTGTGTGTGTGTGTGTGTGTGTGTGTGTGTGTGTGTGTGTGTGTGTGTGTGTGTGTGTGTGTGTGTGTGTGTGTGTGTGAGAGAGAGAGTGTGTGAGAGAGAGAGACTCCTCCTCGAGAACTGGTTGTTAGAAAAGTATTGGTATCAAAATATACTTTAAAGAACCAAAAGTAGAAACGGCTATTTTCAAATGGCCGAAATGTAGATGGGGCTGAATTGGTTAATGTAGGCTATGTATTGAGATAATAATCAAAATCTACAGAGTAAATAGTAACTAAAGTTTTCAATAAATTGTAGTGGAGTAAAAGCACAATATTTGCTTCTGTGATGTAGTGTAGTAGAAGTAATAGTACCGGAAATTAGAAATACTCAAGTAAAGTACAACTACCTCAAAATTGTACTTAAGTACAATTACTTAATAATGTACTTAATAAATAAAATAATTAAATAAATAAAATGTACTTAATGCTACTTTCCACCACTGACAATAAGTGACTCAGGTTGGGTTAGCTATAGCTAGTTAGGTATTTTTAGAGGTCGTGTTTAGGGATTTGGGGTTATAGACATAGTAGTTCTACCTGGTTTACTTCACAGTATACTTATCTGCGTTACCAGTGCACCAAAAATAGCAGATCTACAAGCTCACACGTCGTTGCAGCGCAACGTGTTGTGAGCTTTTAGATGTGCTATTTCCGTGTTGGCCTGTGACATTTTCCAACCTAATATGATGATCTTCTCTAGCCCCACACAACCTCACTTGATTAAATATATACTTGGTTGCCAGGCTCGAAAAATAAGACGATCTACAAATTCACGTGTTAGTCACACGTTGTGAGCTTGTAGATTGGCTATAAATCAGGCAGAACACAGCACGTCCACACACACACCCTGCGGTTCTCTTTGCTTAAACCTGCTGAACCAGGTTTCATTTGCCACGTATTTTCTGAGTGTCCAATCATTTGAGTGTTGTACATCAATTTGATTTGGTTTTGATTTGATTTGATTTATTTATTTAGCACAGTATAAAAACAGTACAAAGGGAAGATAGGCCTACGTAGGGAAAAAAATGAAAGTGCTAGGAGGCAATCAATGGTGGAAGAACGAAGAACTCAGTACTCAGATTTTGTACTTCAATAGGCCTACAGTATATACCACAATAGAGGGTATGCGCATGACATCATCATCAAACCCGGAAATTATGCAGGAACGCCTACTGAGTGGCAAAAAACTACTTTCTGGCCTTGGCAGCCCAATGCATCCAAACATAAAAGTCATATCTGATTGCATTAAACAACATTAAACAATGTTAAACACACTTTGTATGTTGCTTTGCCACTCGATTTGCCACTCGATGTGCCATTCACTTTAAGCATGCGCATACCCTCTATAACAAAATACTCTGTTACAAGTAAAAGGCTTCTATTCAAACTTTGACTTGAGTAAAAGTACAAATGTTCTGGTATCAAAATGCACTTAAAGTACCAAAGTATTATAGTACAACATTATTGTCTCCACCAGGCCGAAGGCATGGGGGGAGAGTATGTTTTGCACTTTGTCCGTGTGTGTGTCCGGCCATGTGTGGGTATCCGTCCGTTACCAGCTAATCTCCGGCACCGTTAACCTGGTCGATGCCAAACTTTGCACACACACTCCCTGGATGCCAACGATAAACCTCTGCCCCAAACTTTCCAGAACGGCCTGTTATAGCGACACCAGGAGGCAGGATACCGACTTTTGTAAAACACTTTTTTGATATTACTCCTCCAGATTTTGTCCAAAAATCCCGCAAATCGTTACACTATCTCTATCGTCATGACGGATCTGTCCAATATTTCATATTCCATCCTAATTGGCTAACATTGGCTTTCAAAGTTTGCAGGATTGGCCTTTTTTGAACAAAAAGCCTCAAATCATGAACAGTGTGCAATTTACAGGAAATCTTTCACGCACTTTCCTACTACTAGGCTGAGGAATATATCCCACCCTTTTCACATTGGCCTATTATAGCGCCACCAGGAGGCCACAACCTGACCTGGCCTGGTGGAGACCTGTCCCCCGAGAGGCACTTTTTCTAGTTTTAAAATGTTTTTTTAATAGATCTTCAAGCTCACAATGTGTTGCATTGAGTTATCTAAAACAGGGTATTATCGATCAGGAATCGAATTGAAGGAAAATGAGTGGTATTTCCCTTCAAGTACAATTTTGGGAAACAGATGTGGCGCATTGTGAGCTCGTAGATCTGCTATTTTAGAAATATTTGTATACTTTTGAAAACATGAAATGAGACATTCTGCACAATGAGTACTTTCTACTTTTTGTACATTAAGTACATTTTGGTGCCCAAACTTGTGTACTTTGACTCAAGTGGATTTTGAATTCTGGACTTTCACAGTATTTCTACGTTCTACACAGTAGGTATAGTACAACATTGAGTACTTTTGTCCACCACTATAGTAAGGCAGATTCCTCCTCTGAGACACAGCGCAGGTAGACAGAAATGGTGCCGTCTTATAATGAGTAATGTAATGAGCATTAGTGAGGACCATGAAGACAAGGTTAAAAGTGCTCCACTTGGCCCGTGATAATGGTCTTAGAGTGCCATCTAGTGGCAACAGGCTTCTTTTGTTTAAAGTGCAAAATTTGGCATAGTCTTTCTCTTTTTTATTGGCCTAAAATATTGTCTATCATGAATCCACTTGCTGGGTTTATATGTGACCATACCATTAAAGGGAAACTTCACCCTTTTTGCGAAAAAATACATGTTAATGACGTTTAGAGGATAGAACACTTTCCTGGTATGGGGGTCTTTATGTGTGTATTATATGGTTTTAGATATTTTAGATTTTAGCAGTGAGCCCAGTGTCTCTGATGTCATGGACACTGGGCTCACTTACTTCCTGGACTACATCAAGGACAGTCTAAGAAGGATGAGACGCGAAGACCGTACGGGCGACGCCATGTTGCTTTGGAAGGAAAGAAACATGCGCAGTTGAGACCAAGGAAGCTGAACGCGGAAGTGTTGGCTGCATATAGCCCATTGCGCATGTTTCTTTCCTTCCAAAGCAACATGGCGTCGCCCGTACGGTCTTCGCGTCTCATCCTTCTTAGACTGTCCTTGGACTACATCAAGGAAGCTCTGAGAAGGAAGTGAAGTGGTCACGTGACTGGGCTGCGCCATGACATTTTCATGGACACTTTCATGGGAGCCAAACTACCCGGAAGTTTGGCAGAATGCACTGGAGTCAATGAGAGCTCAGTGACCAGCTCATGAACGTTATTTAATATTTATGAATGACTGAGACCTTTTGTAAAGTAATCACTTCTGGAAAATAACAGAAGACATGTAACACATTATTGTCTGCTGTGTTGCTTTTCGATGTGTACACTGTGTCATTTTTATAGAGGTATGGTATCTAAAGAGCACAAAGTACCTTTCTGAACGTACCAAGTATTGCGAGACCACCGTTTCCTATTCTGTCAGCCAAATCTTGCGATACTTCGGAGCCAGAAACGATACCTGCTGCTGTTTAGATCCTCAGATAAAATTATATACTGTGCACTCTGCACATCGAAAAGTAAGTGATATGTCTTATTTTATATTCCTGAACCAATTATATGACAAAGGTCTCAATTGTTCATAAATAATGTTTGTTATGAGCTGGTCCAGCCGGCTCCATTCACTGCCATGTATTCATTGCACTGCCGGTGTGAATTTGGCTCCCATGAAATTGTCCATGAAAGTGTCATGGCGCAGCCCAGTCACGTGACCACTTCCCTTCCTTCTCAGACATGTTGTCTCAGTAAGACAGCCCTCCCCCATCCACAAAGAGGAGCAGTGCACCAAAGCATTATGGGAATTGTAGCCCAGGAAGGAAGTGAGCCCAGTGTCGATGACATCAGAGACACTGGGCTCACTGCTAAAATCTAAAATATCTAAAACCACATATTACCCACATAAAGACCCCCAGGAAAGTGTTCTAAATCTTCTAAACGTCATTGTCTCCACCAGGCCGAGGGCATGGGGAGAGGGTATGTTTTGCACTCCGTCCGTGTGTGTGTGTGCGTCCGTCCGTCTGTTAACAGCTAATCTCCGCCACCGTTAACCCGGTCGATGCCAAATTGTGCACACATACTCCCTGGATGCCAATGATGAACCTCTGCCCCAACGGCCTGTTATAGCGCCACCAGGAGGCCGACTTTTGTAAAACACATTTTTTGATATTATTCCTCCAGATTGCAGCATGCAATTCACGTGAAATCTTTCACAGACTTTTCTACTAGGCTGAGGAATATATCCCACCCTTTTCACATTGGCCTGTTATAGCGCCACCAACAGGTGGATTTTTGCAAAACACATTTTTGGAACAAAATGCCTCAAATCAATTGCCATCCAATGCGTAAGAAGAAATGGCACCCTTTTCACATTGGCCTATTATAGCGCCACCAGGAGGCCACAACCTGACCTGCCCTGGTGGAGACCTGTGCCCCGAGGGGCCAGGGACGGATTAACCCCCATGAGGGCCCCTGGGCCGGTCATTTTTGCAGGGCCCCCATAGTGTGCGTACAACATTTTTGTGTTTTTCCGTGTTTTTATCATGTTTTTGACCTACATTTAACTAAATCAATGGCCAATGAAGGGCCCCAGAAGCCCTTTTCAGGGCGTCAAACCTAGTACTGCGCGGCCCAATTTCCCCGAAGGGCCCCTGGGCCACGGCCCCAGAAGTGCAGAAATGATAAATTGCGGTATTTCCGGCGTGCACCCATATCTTGGCGTACGCCACGTTGATAAATGAGGGCCAATGACGTAAAATTCTCCGTTCATTGTCAATGGGAATTTAATCTTTGTGTAGGACAAAAATAGAGATCAGCTGATTTACTCAGACAATATGACGTAAAAAACAGTGAAACATGTTCTGAGAAGCACATAAATGAGAGGCAGCAGATGTGTGAGGAATTGGCAGATCAGGGTGACAGCCCTATAGGGTCTCAAATTATTCTCCTTTAAGACTATCAGTCCACTATACTGGTCTACTGTATATTCGAAAAGGGCAGTGGTTTTCAACCCTTCATGCAAAAGTACATTATTTATTTGGCATTTGAACCACGGACCACCATTTGATGAGATTTAGCCTCTCTGACCCAAAACTACAAATATTTTGTTGTTGTTGTCATCTAGCTGGGAATCCCCTCAAGGACCACTGTGGTCCCCCGTCCCTGGACCAGTGCCACTGGTTAACAACTATACATGTATTGTTATAGTTACTGTACTGTACCATTGCTTCCCAAAGTGGGGTCTGGGGACCCCTAGGGGTCATTGAGGGAGTTCCAGGGGGTCCCTATAGCTAAATGATAGTTTGGAACCAAATGGACCCTTGTGGGTCTGTAACTCAGAGAGTGTACAAATGGAACCAAATGGACCCGTATACTCTCAGAGTTAAATTAACATTGATTTTACAATATAAATTGGGTCCCAGAGATAGAAATATGCGAAATGCCATTAAATGGGGTTCCGTAGCCTAATTTATGTCAAACTGCATGGGGGTCCTTGAAATTAAACAGGTTGAAATGAAATGAAATGAAATCTATATTTACCCAGGGTATCTGGGCTAAGCTCAAGAACTTGTTTCCAGCCAGGCCCTGCTCATAGAACACATTTCATCGTAGTGGTTGATGCCTTGTTCAAGGGCATTTCAGCGGTGGTAATTTTAACGTGTCGGACGGCTGGTTCGAACTGGGAACCTTCCGGTATCTAGACCGCGCCGCTATCCGTTCGGCCACCGCTGCCACAATTTGAGGTTGAGGATCTCCGCTAGATCCGTAAAACTATTCTCTTGTGGGGGTCCCTGGCTGGGCCAGGCTGGCATATCTCTTCAACTGGGGGTCTGCGGGCTAATTAGTGTCAATTTGGGGGTCCTTGTTCCTTGACAAGAAAAAGTTTGGGAAACCACTACTGTGTTCTGAACTCAGTGAACTGTATTGTAGTCGTGTATTGTGCTCTGTACTGTGCTTAGAGAAATGACAGTTACCACGTGTAACGAGCGTGTGGAGGGGTCTGTTCCAGGGGTTACCGTGTGGAGGGGTCTATAACTAACTAATACCGTCCGGGTTGTAGCTTTCCGTGCTCGGACCACACCACAGGGACAGACACGTGGACTCTCTCACACACACACACACACACACACACACACACACACACACACGTAGCAAAACAAAGTAAACCCTCGCCTGTGGAGGGCAGCAGCGTTGCACGAAAGTGTGTACAGCCTGCCGGGAGCCCAGAGAAGAAGCAGAAGATCCTCCTCCTCCTCACTCACTCAGTCAGTTTTGTTGTTGTGAGCATCAGCAGCATCCTCAAGTCAACAACAGCCCCATGTTAGCATCGTTAGGTTAGCGTCGAGCTAACCAGCTGCTGCTGCTACACAAAGTTTATCTGTGGATAAATGATTTGACGCTGCATGCAGACGCCGGACACAGGTGAGCGACATGGGACTGAGGTGTTTGAAGAGGGTTTTATTGAGCAGCCTGCCTGCCCAACTGGGCTGTGCTTTGGGTTGCTTTGAGATCGGAGAGAGAGAAGAAACCAGGAGACCTGACCTGTGCATGTAGTATAGACGACATGGGGTCGATGCTTTTGCCTCGTATGCAATCGTCAGGCACGACGGAGGGTGCTCTCGGGCTCGAGTTGAACTCTAAAACTTAACATTTGGAACTTCTGTTCAAATCCGACGTCCTCTCAAAGTGGCTCTCTGGGTGGCAGGACTATGATTAGGGCTGTTTTAAACGAGGTTTGCATGGATTGTATCATAATGGTTGGACACGCACTGTAAGAAGATTGTTGTAGAATGTTCTGGATTTATACATCGCGGGGCAGAAAGGTAACCTATGCTGTTAGCCGCTACTATGCTAACAAGCTACTGCTAGCATAGCTTTGTTATAAAAACAAACAAACAAACGTATGTTTCTTGTTTTTACCAGCTGAGAACATGCTACGAAAACGATGTTTCTTCATCGGTTTAAAGAATTAAACGTGTCGTTATTTTGTAACGTCCGAACTTGGTAAACAATGTTTATGTGCCTGCCCTGAAGTACTTCTTTAGCACATTAAGCTACATGTTTTGTTTATTATTATTTAATATATTGTCATCTCTACTGCTTTGCGTGCTGCCATCTCTATTGGCCTGTTGTCACGTTGTTTTCAGTGTTTTGTACACTGTCATGATGATGACATGGTGACAATGTTCTCTTTGGTTTGACTCAGGTGCACCCCCTCGTTTTTTGATGGTGTATGCCAGTGGTTTTCAAAACCCTTTTCATATCAAGGTCCATTATTTATCCGGTATTTGAGCCACGGACCACCATTTGATCACATTTAGCCTCTCAGACCCAAGACTTAGAATATTCTGTTGGATGTCATTGGATAAGATTTTGTCCACAATCCCATGCTGTATTGATTTTGGTACCATTAGGAGAGATAACAGGCAAACATTGATCAAAATAACAATTATTCTGCATTCTCTAATTGTGTAGACTTCTTGTAAATTAAGTAACGTATTGCAGATGTTTAACAATGATTTAACTCTTGAGAGTGTAAAATGAAACCCAAATGCACCCGTACAGGTCCATTTGGTTTCATGTTATGCTCTCAAGAGTTCTATAAGGGTCTATTTGGTTACCAACTCTCCATTTAGCTGGGGACCACCTGGGACGGTGGAACCCCCTCAAGAAGAACCACTGGTGGTCCCCGGACCACTAGTTGAACACCAACAGATAGCTGGTTTCCACAGTGTAGGGCAGGCTAGTTAGGGCTGCAACTATTGATTATTTTCTTATCAATTATTCTACTGATTACTTTTTTGAGTAATCGAGAGGCATGTTTTTATATTTGAATATATGTTTTAAATGTCAACAAATAAACCTGTTAACCACTTAAGCCCACTTTTTTTTAATATATACTCTGTCGCCCGACTGTCCTGTTCCTGTGTGACACGTTTTTTCGTGATTTCATTGATTACTACGAATATTAGTTTGATTAACTGTTGGCTAACCTCGTGGCTAGTATATGTGAGGATTATGATATATTGTGATGAAATGCAGATACATTGATGAAATGCAGATACATATCCTCTTAACAGATTTCTCAATATAAAATTATCCATGCCAGAGGGGGCCTGCCTTGGCACCCTCTGTTTCAAATTCTGCCCCCTCAGTTTTAGTTTCATGTAAAAATGATGTGTGCCCCCTCACCATTTTCAACTGCCCCACTCAATCATTTAATCCTGGAGCCGAGGCTGCTGTGAAGGGCTTTTCCCTGGGGAGCGATTGAGTGCCTTGTAATTCATTTTCAATAAGAGTTGAGGCGTGGGGCAAGCCTGGCACGGCGCACTGAAACGGTCGCGTTCATGACCGTTTCATGCACAGCGCACATGCCCGTCGTCCGCGACAAGAGCTGAAATGTGTCAACTGTCAAGCTTTTTTCTGGGCGTCTATTCGCACAAGGACTTGGATCAGGTTATGTTGATCAGTGGATGAAAATATGAGAAAGGGCTATATCTTGCGCCAACCCTTACCCCATATCCGTAAAATAATTTTGTCATGTTTTACTATTCTGAAAATCCCTTTAAAATAGTTCAACTAGCCGATCTACAAGCTCACAATGTGTCGATGTAGATTGGCTAGTTGAACTATTTTAAAAGGTTTTTCAAAATAATGGAAAATAAGTTTAGGGATAAGGGGCAAGATAGGGCCATAAGTTCTTCTGGTGCCAAGTTAGGCTTTGTGGTTTTTTTACTGTCTCTCTTTACTCTAAATGTGACTGTAAACAAACTGGAGTGAAAACAAACTTTTCCTCCTCCTGCTGTTTCTAGAAGATTCTCACTCTTGAGAGTTGATAAACTAACACAGTGCATGATTTCCCTGCGCAGGAAGTCATGGGTCCGAGGAGGAAGTCGACGAAGATTCAGCCCGTGGGGCTGAGTGGTGGCGGGGGGGTGCCGGTCCCCAGACATGACGAACCCAAAGACTACATCAATGAGCTGTCTCATGAAGTCCTTTGTCACATCTTCAGGTAGCCTGCAGGGACAGTACACTCCCAATCTTCTGCCATTGTCTGAAAACTCACCTCTTCAGACTATCTTAGCCTGTAGCACTTGCTCTAGTCTTGACGACCTTATAGGCACAGGCAAAGGCTAAACTTATGTAATTTAGATAGCATTTTATGTAGACATAGCACTCTATAGTGTACTGTATAGTTTTATTGTACAGATATTAGACGAATGTTCTTAGCTTACATATGATCCTTGATGACTATGTATTTGATGTATAGAGGGTATGCGCATGCTTAAAGTGAATGGCACATTGAGTGGCAAATCGAGTGGCAAAGCAACATGCAAAGTGAGTTTAACGTTCTGTTTGAATGTATGGGCTGTCAAGGCCAGCAAGTGTTTTTTTTTGCCACTCAGTAGGCATTGCTGCATAACTTCCGGGTTTGATGATGATGTCACGCGCATACCCAGAATCAGAAGCAGAAGTCTTTATTGCCATGACATGTAAACATGTTCGGAATTTGTGGGACAGCAGTGGGACAGCAGAGTGCAGTTACAACAACAGGACAAGACAGTGCAAAGAATAGTGAATAAATATAAAGTGCAGAGAGTTCAAGTGATCAGTTCAGAGCACAAGTCAGTCCATTCCACTCTGAGTGGAATGGACTATTACCATGTGTTGTTCTTGCTTACTGTAAGTCGGTCTGGATTAAGAGCGTCTGCTAAATGCCTAAATTGTACAGATACCTGCCCATGAAGGACATCATGTGTATGGAGTGTCTGTCCAGGAAGCTCCACGAGGCTGTCACTCTCTACCTCCGAGTGGTCAAAGTGGTGGATCTGTGTGCCAGCCGATGGTGGGAGTACATGCCTTCAGGCAAGGACTACTCAAAACACTGTAATAATAATTAACTTTATTTATTTATAAAGTGCTTTAAAACATTGTTACAAAGTTGCTTTACAATGAATGTCAAAATAAGACGCTAAAAACAGTCAATTCAAATGGTAACAATTAACTTTGTGGATTAGCTTTGTCTCACGTTTGTGCCATTTTAGTGATGCCTCAATGCCTTGAGTCTGTTATAGACCCTTACAGGTCTGTAACTCAGAGAATGTACAAATGGACTGTGGACAAAATGTGCCATTTGTACACCCCTAGTTAAATGACCACTGTATTTTACACTGGTGTTCCAGTATAGTTTACTTTAGTTCAGTGATTCTCAACCTTTTGAATTTCTTGCACCCCCAGTTTGATATGCAGATTTCGACATTTGGCTACAGACCCCCATTTGATATATTTAACCCATTTTGGGCAGGAACCCCCTTTGGTGTCAGCATTATGTTATGCTTTAGCTATGGAAAAATAGCAGATCTACAAGCTCGTAGCGCGCCACACGGTGGCGCGCTATGAGCTTGTAGGTCTGCTATTTTTTGAAAAATTGAAGAACCACTGACATAGAAACATAGCTTTTTCAGAAAACTGTCAGGATGTAGAAGACATTTTTAGAATCTGATCTCAGGTCAAAATGGGTTAAAAAAATCAGTGGGATCCCAATCTACACTGTAAAATCCCCAGCGTTATTTCAACTCTGAGAGTGTACAAATGGAATAAATGCACCCGTAAGGGTCCGATTAGACCCCTGGTGGTCCCGGACCCGACGTTGAGAAGCAGTGTTCTGGAACTCGGTCACAAAGCACAAGGCCTTCAGAGTCAATCGGTTTATATCAGCGGCTGTATAAAAGGCCCCATGTGCCAGAGCATTAATTCGTCACATTATGTACTATGGCAATTATGAATATGTATGTCCATAAGATTCACTCGTCAAAGTTTATGTGCATAAAGTATACTTTGACCATTGATATGTTTGGCCACTATATGGCACTCTAAGGCCTCACTCAGACCTTTACTGCATTGCTGTATGCTTGTTGGATGAATGTTGTGTATTGTCATGGCCGCCCCAATGCATTTCCAATGGGACATCATACAACATTTGTGTTGTATGAGGGGGAGGGGCGCAGTCGAAACACAGCCGAAAGCCATACAACAGCTTGTAGTCCAAAATGTGGACTACAAACCATGTGACTTCCATTGGAAATGCATTGGGGCGGCCATGACACTACACAACATTCATCCAACAAGCATACAGCAATGCAGTAAAGGTCTGAGTGAGGCCTAAGGCTGAGCTCACACCTTTCATGCAATTCTGTGCTCGTTGGATGCTCGTTGGATGCATGTTGTGTTGTGTCATGGCCGCCCAATGTATTTCCAATGGAGGTCACATGGTTTGACCCAACATTGTGTTGTGTGAGGGGGAGGGGCGCAGTCGTGCGCCCCTCCCCCTCACACAACACAATGTTGGGTCAAACCATGTGACCTCCATTGGAAATGCATTGGGCCGCTGGGCGGCCATGACACAACACCCAACGAGCACAGAGAATTGCATGAAAGGTGTGAGCTCAGCCTAAGGGTGCACTCACACGGTTCATGCAATTCTCTGTGCTCGTTGGGTGTTGTGTCATGGCCGCCCAGCGGCCCAATGCATTTCCAATGGAGGTCACATGGTTTGACCCAACATTGTGTTGTGTGAGGGGGAGGGGCGCAGTCGTCCGCCCCTCCCCCTCACACAACACAATGTTGGGTCAAACCATGTGACCTCCATTGGAAATGCATTGGGCCGCTGGGCGGCCATGACACAACACCCAACGAGCACGAGAATTGCATGAAAGGTGTGAGCTCAGCCTAAGGCTGAGCTCACACCTTTCATGCAATTCTCGTGCTCGTTGGATGCATGTTGTGTAGTGTCATGGCCGCCCAATGTATTTCCAATGGAGGTCACATGGTTTGACACAACATTGTGTTGTGTGAGGGGGAGGGGCGTTTCGACTGCGCCCCTCCCCCCTCACACAAAAGTTTGGGCATCAAAATGTACTTAAAGTACCAAAAGTAGAACATACTCATTGTGCAGAATGTCTCATTTCAAGTTTTCATTGTGAGCTTGAAGATCGGCTATTTTCAAATGGTCGAAATGTATAGAGCTGAAGTGATTAATGTATGTTTTGTAATAATAATCAAAATCAACAAAGTAACTAAAGTGTTCAAGTAATTGTAGTGGAGTAAAAGTACAATATTTCTACTGAGATGTAGTGGAATAGAAGTAAAAGTATTATAAATTTGAAATACTCAAAGTACAAATCCCTCAAAATTGTACTTAAGTACAGTACTTAATAAAATGTACTTAATGCTACTTTCCACCACTGACAATACGTGACTCAGGTTGGGCTTTAGGTATTTTTAGAGGCTGTGTTTAGGTATTTGGGGTTATAGACATGTAGTTCCACCTGGTTTACAGTATACTTATTTGCGTTGCCAGTGCACCAAACATACTTTCCACCACTGACTGTACTGCACTGTGTGGCTGTGATGTGGTGAAGGCTTCACGGACTGTTTAACTGTAGTACTGTACACTGTGTGGCTGCGATGTGGCGCAGGCTTCACGGACAGCAGCTTCCTGCTGCTGCTTAAGAAGATGCCGGACCTGGAGCAGCTGTACGGTCTCCACCCTCGATACCTGGAGCGGAGACGAGTCCGAGGCTACGAGGCCTTCAGCATACCCGGAGTACTGGAAGCACTGCAAGCCTGTCCCAATCTCTTGGTGCGTGTGTTTGTCACTCCATGGAGACTTGAATTCAAAAATACTTTTGTTGTTAGTTTTTGTTGCATTCCTAAGCCAATAATTTGATGACCAGCAGTGGTTCCATATGGAGACACAAAGAGTCTCCTTTGTGTCACCATAGGGAACTGCTGAATAACCTATTCCAGGACTCCTGGGTCCTCACTTTGAGAACCACTGCCCTAATAACACAAAGGCCTCTCTCTGTTAACATTTAGGGTGTGGAGACGTCCCACCTGGAGCTGGTGGAGGCCATATGGAACTACATGCCTCAGGTTCACATCCTGGGGAAGTTCCGCAACCGAAACGGTGCCTTCCCCATTCCCGCCGAGAACAAGCTGACCATCCCCATCACCGCTAAGATCCAGACGCTGCATCTAGTGGGTGAGTAACAAGCTGACCATCCCCATCACCGCTAAGATGGGTGAGTGCCGAGGGCTGTCGCTGTCATTAGTGGTGGGGAGTCGATTATCCAATTAATCGCGATGCTGTCATGAACGATAATTCATCGATGCACAAATGTCAAAAATCGATTATATAATTATTATTTTTTACCGGAGGAAAAGGGCGGAACTAATCTGTGACTGCGCTGCGGCGTCGTACCGGACCGTTTAGAGTGACGCACACAGCGCTCGCACACGCTTTAGCTTTCAACAACCAAAACAGAACGAGTTACCAACGCGGAGGGGAAGAGAAAAAAGATGACAGAAAGGGAACATTTTGGATTGTAACTGAGGTTGAGGGGACAGGAGAACTCGATAAAACTCACATCATCAACCGTCTGTGAAATGTGGCCGAGATGGGATGATGTAGTGTGGCTCCAAAGTGCATAACATGGCCTGGAATCCGTCGCTAGTCTCCACGACCGAATATGAATGTAAATCCTTTGCAATAAAAGTGCCGATGGACTTCGTAATTCTAGTCGCCTTTTCTGAGTGCATGGGCCACGGCTGTGTTCGGGATCGGGATGGTTGTCTTGACTGCATCTCTGGATGTCAGTGGGCAATATCATCTTGTTCCCACTGTATTTGTTTTCACACAACTTGCACACGTTGTGAGTTGTATCGAGTTCCCGTGTCCCCTCAACGTCATACAATCCAAAATGTTGCCATACACTTTAAACCAAATGCTCCTTAATGTGTGCAAACAAACAGAAAAGTGCAACATATATATAGTCTCAAGAACTGACCCCAAGCTTCCTTAATGACACTTCAGTAACTGAAAATTAAATCCCTGAATAAGGAAACAAAGAAAAGCACCTTTTTGTCCTAACAAAGAATAAAGACAATTTGACAGAGTGCTGCTGACGTCAACCGAAATCCTGCCCATGTATTTCTTTATTTGTTAATGACATGACATCTTATGTCATTATTAAAATATATTTGTTGTATGCTTGTACAAACTCATTAATGTTTCTAAGAGTTTGACGGGGAGGAGCTGGCCTGAGTGTTCGATTCATCTGTTTATTGCTGTTCTGTATTTGGCCACGGACCCCATCTGAAAATATTTTGTTCTATGGACCCCCCCAGAAGCAAAGATTTGAGTTAAAAAGGTGCACTGTGAAATAATATATATATTCATAATCATTAGAAAGCACTTTGTTTATTAGTCACACAGTAACGTAGCCCGATTAATCAGGATTAATCGGGATTAATCGAATCGTGACCTTCCGAATCGATATGTAATCGCATCGCCAGGTACCTGGCGATATCCGCCCCTAACTGTCATCATATTTTACTTGACAAATATTAATTGTCACACAAATAATTAACGATAAAGCATTTTATTTGTTTTTGGCATTGAACATATCTGTAATTGAACATATCTGTCGGGAAGAAACCACCCAAGTCCAAAATGTACATTTTTCAGGAAATGAAGAAAACCATATATTTTTTAAAACATATATGAGCAATACTGCCTCATCAAAGTTGGTTTACTGACTTTGTATATTGTCAGTTACTTGCATGTGTTATTATATTATCACCATTTTACTTTACCCGAATCCAGCTCAAGTGGAGATACAAGGTTTTTTCCTTCATTATCTGTCATTGATGAGAGCTGACAATGAAGCCCACACGCTTAATTCTTATACGGGCCTACAATAATAAGCAGGACTTTAAATGTTACAATAACCTCTGTAAAGATAGATTCGCTGTGACAGAGTTGCATTTTCAGTAAACTAGTGAGAGAAGTGTGTTTATCTTCTGCTCTCAGTCTGACTGCACAGCAGCAGCCTGTGGCACGCAGGGGAGAGGGGGAGGAGCTGGGGGGGCTTTCACAGCAGCAGCCTGTGGCAGGGGAGAGGGGGAGGAGTTGGGGGGGCTTTCACAGACGGCTTGAGGATGGAAGGGAGTTGAGAGCTTCTTTCTGAAGCCGTCTTTGATACTTTTCATTTGTTCAATATTTTCAAAGCAACACATGTAAAGGGTGTTAAATAGCATTGATTTCTGAAGAAAAAAATAATAATAATAATAAATACAAATTTGAGTTAAGTGGTATTCTCCCCCCCAGCGATGATATGGTGTGTATACAGTATATACAAACATACTTTTCTGTTGGCTTAAGAATTTGCAAACAAAAGTTGCACAGGGCATATTATATATGACAATAACTTAAATATACAAAGGAATGACTGACATTTTAATAACGTCATTATTTAAAACATTTTCACTGTAAATAGCTGAGTGTGTGTATGACGCTTGACGTGTGTCAGAGGCTTTTGTGTTTTCAGTAGTGTTTGCGTTTGGTACGTGTGCACTTTTAAATGAACCATATTGTCGCTTGTTGTGTTTGCCAGGTGTTAATGTTGTGTGGTTTGTTGTGTTTGCCAGGTGTGAACGTTGTGTGGTTTGTTGTGTTTGCCAGGTGTTAATGTTGTGTGGTTTGTTGTGTTTGCCAGGTGTTAATGTTGTGTGGTTTGTTGTGTTTGCCAGGTGTTAATGTTGTGTGGTTTGTTGTGTTTGCCAGGTGTGAACGTTGTGTGGTTTGTTGTGTTTGCCAGGTGTTAATGTTGTGTGGTTTGTTGTGTTTGCCAGGTGTGAACGTTGTGTGGTTTGTTGTGTTTGCCAGGTGTGAACGTTGTGTGGTTTGTTGTGTTTGCCAGGTGTTAATGTTGTGTGGTTTGTTGTGTTTGCCAGGTGTGAACGTTGTGTGGTTTGTTGTGTTTGCCAGGGGTGAACGTTCCAGAGATCCCGTGCGTGTCCATGTTGCGTCACCTCTACCTGAAATGGGTGCGTCTCACCAAGCCACAGCCTTTCAAGGACTTCCTGTGCGTGAGCCTCAGGACGTTTGTGATGCGCAACTGCGCCGGACCGACCAACTCCCTCAAGTACGTCCCCTTGGTGACGGGCCTGGCGTCGGCTCGCAACCTGGAGCAACTGGAGCTGGTCCGAGTCCCATTCCTGGGAGGACTCATTCAACATGTGGTGGAGGACAGTTGGAGATCAGGTGTGTTCAAAATCGTCGTCCGTATTCACAACGCAATGAGTCGTCACTATAACCAAAGATGGTTTATGTATGAAGATGGGCCAACTTCATTGGAGCCACTAGAGGCGAAATGGTACACAAAGCCTACAAATGGTCTCCTAAATATAGTAGGCGTGGTTTGCTTCTCCCCGACCTCCACCCTCCCCCCCCTGACAACAACACTGTTTCCACACTCAGTCTAGTAGGTGGCGGTAATGCACCATTTAGGTTTGCCAACCGCCATGAAACCCGATAGAAGAAGAAGACAACAACACTCACAGTCATTTAACAAAGTACATTGAAAACAACTGACAAGGTGTACTTTTGAAATAGTCGTTTTAGTTTCTCGAAGTCCTCCAACCATATAAATTCATGATTTGGATCTACCTCATTAAAAAGTCTCTCCCTAATAGAGTTGTAGAACTCTTGCTTTTCATTTTCAATTTCCTTTAGATCACACAGACTACATAATCTATCCTCCTCAACCGTGCCTACATATCTGCCTGTCTCAATATGCAGACCAAGTATGCCAGCTCTAATTTGGGCACATAAGGATCATTTCTAATCGTTTTAAATATGTCCATTCATTTCACATTAAAATATTCACATATTATCATCTTAAATATGGGGTCAGAGCCCCCTATGTGTTGTCCGTGAAATTGCAGATGGACAGAGAGAGGCTTCCGGACTCATCTCAAATCTCGCGAGAGTTTGTTGCTGGGATAAAGAAAGGTCATTAACAAAGTAGATTTTCTCCTGATTTGTCTCGCTAAAAGAAGCCATTTTACTATGAATATCTTGTAAATATTGTGTGCCTTGTGATGATTTGGTCCAGTATTTAGTTCAGTGACCATGGAGTTAAGGAATGGTTCAGAAGCTGTGTTCACGTTCACTCTCCCATTGGAAATGAATAGACTCCAACATTCTTCCTGTCTCCTAATAATTTTACCGCCCACCTCACGCAGATACAGGAAGTAAAGCAAAGTTGGCCTCTCTTGCTAATTCTCCTCTTGGCTATAACGCAGCCTACCTTAGTGTGAGTGTTTATTGAGTGTGTGTGTGTGTGTGTGTGTGTTTTCAGGGGGCTTCCGTAACCTTCACACCATCGTGTTTGGAGCATGCAAGAATGCTTTAGAAGTTGACCTGGGCTACCTCATCATCACTGCTGCACGCAGGTAGGAATGAGCTGGACAAAAACTATCAGTGTTAAATATTTATTTGTTAAAATGTGTGTTAAATTGCTCAGTATTCCGATTGCTATAGAGTTCTTCATTAACGCAAGTCTCTCCGTCTTTCCAAAATGCATTTTTAGTTCAGGGTACTAATTTGATCAGGAGAGAGAACTTGCAGGATAAGTGAAATTGGAAGTGAGGACATAAAGAAATGAGCTGACAAATTAGCAAGTTGAACTATAACACTGAAGCTTAAAAATGGGTTCTCTCTCTCCTGATTGGATGAAGTTTCTGTTCCTGAACAAACTCACTAGTCTCTATAGCAATGATTACTATCATAATAGAGCTTTATAACCTTTTAACAAGAAACCTTTTGTTTTAACCATAAAATATCACTTGCATATTCATTCAAGGTCATATTGCTCTTGTGTCTTTGTGCTGTAAGGCTCCATGAGGTTCGCATCCAACCTTCTCTGACCAAAGACGGCGTCTTTTCAGCTCTCAAGATGGCCGAACTTGAGTTTCCTCAGTTTGAGACTCTGCACCTGGGATACGTGGATGAGTTCCTCCTGCAATGTTAGTTATATTCATTCATCATTTTACATAAAGTATATTTGTGGCATTTTATATTTTATATTTTGTTAGGGCAGGGCAAGTGGGGATTGACCAGTGAGTAGTGAGACGGATTGACATGATTCAAGCTGGAATCGGACGCAAAGGACCTACATTTAAAGTCGTACTATGTAACCGTTTCAAATAACGTAAAGTTACTTTTTTCATATAATCTCACCGGTATTGTGGCATGGGGGAATGCTCAAGTAAGCAGTGATACCTGGTCTGTAATACACCAACAACTCACCCACTGCACTGACCATATGGTGCGCTGCTGCTCTGTGTTTGTGTGTGTGTGTGTGTAGGTAAGATGAGCCACTCTGAGCTGGTCCGCTACGGCCTGGCGGACGTCATTGAGAATCCGGGCATCATCACCGACATTGGCATGAAGGCGGTCAATGAGGTGTTCACCAACATCAAATACCTGCTCATCTACAACTGCCCACATCTGCACAACCCTCATCACTGGATCACAGGTAGATGGAACACGGATGCAAATATGGTTAATACATTTTTGCAGTATATTGCCTGCCAAATAAGCTTATATTGGCTACATCTGCAAAGAGATTTGGTGTAGCAGGAAAAAAGAACCGTGGTATACTAAGAAAAGTATATATATAGGGTCCAAGTCGTTTTCAACATTAACTGAACATTATTTTTTGTTGCATGGTTAACGTTTCAATAACGGCATAAAGTCGAGCAGTCTTCTCTGTCTCTGGAACATTTTTTCGAAACTATAAAATCTGATTAATCACTTGATTAACCACTTTTCCTACAACAAACAGCTACAATAGCTGAATAGTCTTCAAGCTCACGAGTCACAACACGCGAGCTTTGTGACGTGTTTGTAAGCTTGTAGATCGGCTATGTTTTGAAAAGTGATTAGTTCGATCAACTGTTTCCCCTGGTGATGTGTTGTGTTTCATTCTGTTTCCCTGGTGATGTGTTGTGTTTCATTCTGTTTCCCCTGGTGATGTGTTGTGTTTCATTCTGTTTCCCCTGGTGATGTGTTGTGTTTCATTCTGTTTCCCCTGGTGATGTGTTGTGTTTCATTCTGTTTCCCCTGGTGATGTGTTGTGTTTCATTCTGTTTCCCCTGGTGATGATGTGTTTCATTCTGTTTCCCCTGGTGATGTGTTGTGTTTCATTCTGTTTCCCCTGGTGATGTGTTGTGTTTCATTCTGTTTCCCCTGGTGATGTGTTGTGTTTCATTCTGTTTCCCCTGGTGATGTGTTGTGTTTCATTCTGTTTCCCCTGGTGATGTGTTGTGTTTCATTCTGTTTCCCCTGGTGATGTGTTGTGTTTCATTCTGTTTCCCCTGGTGATGTGTTGTGTTTCATTCTGTTTCCCCTGGTGATGCGTTGTGTTTCATTCTGTTTCCCCTGGTGATGTGTTGTGTTTCATTCTGTTTCCCCTGGTGATGTGTTGTGTTTCCTTCTGTTTCCCCTGGTGATGTGTTGTGTTTCATTCTGTTTCCCCTGGTGATGTGTTGTGTTTCATTCTGTTTCCCCTGGTGATGTGTTGTGTTTCATTCTGTTTCCCCTGGTGATGTGTTGTGTTTCATTCTGTTTCCCCTGGTGATGTGTTGTGTTTCATTCTGTTTCCCCTGGTGATGTGTTGTGTTTCATTCTGGTGATGTGTTGTGTTTCATTCTGGTGATGTGTTGTGTTTCATTCTGGTGATGTGTTGTGTTTCATTCTGGTGATGTGTTGTGTTTCATTCTGGTGATGTGTTGTGTTTCATTCTGGTGATGTGTTGTGTTTCATTCTGGTGATGTGTTGTGTTTCCCCTGGTGATGTGTTGTGTTTCATTCTGTTTCCCCTGGTGATGTGTTTCATTCTGTTTCCCCTGGTGATGTGTTTCATTCTGTTTCCCCTGGTGATGTGTTGTGTTTCATTCTGTTTCCCCTGGTGATGTGTTGTGTTTCATTCTGTTTCCCCTGGTGATGTGTTGTGTTTCATTCTGTTTCCCCTGGTGATGTGTTGTGTTTCATTCTGTTTCCCCTGGTGATGTGTTGTGTTTCATTCTGTTTCCCCTGGTGATGTGTTGTGTTTCATTCTGTTTCCCCTGGTGATGTTGTGTTTCATTCTGTGCATTTCCAAGCAGGAAAACGAGCATTGTGCCGTGTTGTTTTTTTGTCTTCAGATCAGTCGCGGTGGTCGCGCCTGGTGGACCTGACGCTGGTTCGTTGTCATGCCATCAAACTGGAGTCCTTCTCCCAGTTCGTAGAGGCACTGCCCAGCCTGGAGTTCATCTGTCTGGACCAGATGTTCAGAGAACCGCCCAAGGTACCGTCAAACATCACATGTTTCATTACACACCTAACTTAGGAATCCATCTGCCTTCTTCTCACATCCATGTTTTGTTTTGTTTAAATAGGTGTTAATAGCTCTATATTCATATTGTAATTATTGCTATAGAGTGTTGGTTCAATAGAGGGTATGCGCGTGACATTGTCATGATGTCATCATACCCGGAAGTTATGCTGGAACATCTACTGAGTGGCAAAAACACTACTTTTTTTTTACTAGCCCAACATCCACACAGAAAAGTCCTCTGATTGTATTAAACGTTAAACCCACTTTGCCACACGATTTGCCACTCACTTTATGCATGGGCATACCCTCTATAACAGGGGTCTCCCCAGCTCTGTAGTGAACAGAAAATGCATACCGCTTTTATCCTAACGGGAACATACAGGATAATGAATGAAAGGATTTATTTTCAACTCTTCAACCTATTCACTGAATTTGAAATCTCCCAACTTCAGTGAACTTTGCGTCGCCATTCGCATCTCGACAGATGATTTTTGACATGTCAATAATGAAACTGTTGGCCACAAGTGAAAGTGTGTGTGTGCTCTTGTGTTGACGTTCCATGCAGAGGGGTGTGTGTGTGTGTGTGTGTGTGTGTGAGTGTTCTTCATGCAGGGCTGTGCCCGGGTGGGCCTTAGTGAATGTGTGTGTGCTCTTCATGCAGGGCTGTGCCCGGGTGGGCCTCAGTGAATGTGTGTGTGTCTTCATGCAGGGCTGTGCCCGGGTGGGCCTCAGTGAATGTGTGTGTGTCTTCATGCAAGGCTGTGCCCGGGTGGGCCTCAGTGAATGTGTGTGTGTCTTCATGCAAGGCTGTGCCCGGGTGGGCCTCAGTGAATGTGTGTGTGTGTCTCCATGCAGGGCTGTGCCCGGGTGGGCCTCAGTGAATGTGTGTGTGTCTCTCCAATCCATGCAGGGCTGTGCCCGGGTGGGCCTCAGTGAATGTGTGTGTGTCTTCATGCAGGGCTGTGCCCGGGTGGGCCTCAGTGAATGTGTGTGTGTCTTCATGCAGGGCTGTGCCCGGGTGGGCCTCAGTGAATGTGTGTGTGTCTTCATGCAGGGCTGTGCCCGGGTGGGTCTCAGTGAATGTGTGTGTGTCTCTCCAATCCATGCAGGGCTGTGCCCGGGTGGGCCTCAGTGAATGTGTGTGTGTCTTCATGCAGGGCTGTGCCCGGGTGGGCCTCAGTGAATGTGTGTGTGTCTTCATGCAGGGATGTGCCCGGGTGGGCCTCAGTGAATGTGTGTGTGTCTCTCCAATCCATGCAGGGCTGTGCCCGGGTGGGCCTCAGTGAATGTGTGTGTGTCTTCATGCAGGGCTGTGCCCGGATGGGCCTCAGTGAATGTGTGTGTGTCTTCATGCAGGGATGTGCCCGGGTGGGCCTCAGTGAATGTGTGTGTGTCTCTCCAATCCATGCAGGGCTGTGCCCGGGTGGGCCTCAGTGAATGTGTGTGTGTCTTCATGTGTCTTTAAAGTCTGTTTCTAGTGTTCCTATGTAAAGCGCTTTGGGTATTTAGAAAAGCGCTATATAAATTTGAGCTATTATTATTATTATTATTATGCAGGGCTGTGCCCGGGTGGGCCTCAGTGAATGTGTGTGTCTTCATGCAGGGCTGTGCCTGGGTGGGTCTCAGTGAATGTGTGTGTGCTCTTCATGCAGGGCTGTGCCCGGGTGGGCCTCAGTGAATGTGTGTGTCTTCATGCAGGGCTGTGCCTGGGTGGGTCTCAGTGAATGTGTGTGTGTCTCTCCAACCCATGCAGGGTTGTGCCCGGGTGGGTCTCAGTGAATGTGTGTGTGCTCTTCATGCAGGGCTGTGCCCGGGTGGGCCTCAGTGCAGGGACGGGCATCGGCGTGTCCTCGGCTCTGGTCAGCAACCAGAACTCCAACAACGACAATGAGAACAACAACAACAACGATGCCAACCTGCCCCCCCCAGTGCCTCCGGCACCCGTCGTCAACAACAACAACATCAACCACAACAACCAAAGACCACAACCGCAGCAGAATGGCAAGTTCACACACACGCACACAAACATACACAGTCTCTGTCTGAGAGTGGGTCCATCCATCCATCTTCAACCGATTATCTGGATTCGGTTAGAGGTGCTCCCTGATCAGGTTTTTGGGGAACGATCCCGATCACCGATTGTTTTTGTCACGATCGGCCAATACTGATATTTTGCGTATGGGGAAAACTGTTCCCGTGTGTGTGTGTGTGTGTGTGTGTGGGGTGGAAGGGGAGAATGTTTAGGCCTGTCACAAAGATGCAAAACAATATTATACTATACATCTGATTGACTTAACTGGCTTATGGCCAGCCTAATTAAACAGTGGATTGTGCCTTCTGCCTGCACTATTCATATGTTTAATTTGTCATTTTAATGCCAATAGAAAAATCTGTGATATACACACTGCATCTCATTCTCACACGGCAATCCTATAGTAGACACTCAGTCCTGATGGTGGCGGTAGCGTCACCATTGTGCCGGTTTTGACCAAATCTGGTGAAGCGAATCTCACTTCCGGTTTAAGGAATCACAACATCCGGGACTACTTTGGACTGGTGCAGCACTATCAGATGTCCGGAATGCTAAGCGATCATTGTTTATTTTAATAACTAAGTCAAATTAAGCTCTAATCAAGCCCAAAATATCACATTTTACGCAGCGATGCATGCGCGATCACACACGTGCGTGATCGACCGTGCACGCACGGATTTCGGCCGGTTTTAGGTAGATTACATCGGCCGTTAGCCAAACAAGCATAAGGGGGTTAAGAACTGTATACGCCTAGATACTATGCGCTAGCCCCTCCAATGTCCAGCTTTTTGTGTACTGACATTTAATGCCATTGACAATGAATGGCCAGCTTTGAGTGTTTGTGTAAACACAAACTTTGTGTAATCATTGAAGATGAATGTGAGGATGTAAATTGTGATTGGCCGGAATGAGTGGTATATGATGATAAGAGCGCCCCTCACTTCACACGGGTGTGATATTTTTTCAGACCAAGGGTAACTGATGGTTATGTGTTTACCGTTCATAACCCTAACCACCCCTGAAGGGGTAGATACATGTCATAAAAAAAATAAAAAATAATAACAAAGTGACAATAGCAGAGCTTGTAGATCCGCTATTTTCGCTATCTTTTAGATACTAGGAAGTATCTAAAATACTAGGAAGTTTTGGGTTCCAGTACGGTTAGTAGTACGTAATAGTGCCTCCGGAGCAGCATCCAAAATTAGGTTCTGGGCTATAGAGCCATGCGATCCGTTCTCATATCAATAAACTTCGTCTTTTGGACAATACTTCGTCCTGGGCGTCGGGCGTTACTAATAGTAAGGACAAAGTACTTCGTCCTGGGCGATGGGAGTGTTAATGAGATTCCCATTCTCCTTCCCCAGAGGCAGTAGAGCTGAATGGAGTAGAGGAAGAGGAAGAGGAGGAGGAGGAGGTGATGTTGGAGGAGAACATGGAGGTGGAGCCTCCTCAGGTGGAGGAGGTGGACAGAGCAGGACGCAGGGAGGAGGTGAAACAGGAGGTGCTGGAGGAGGTGGCGGCGGCGCAGGCTGGACCGAGTCAGCCCGCTCAGCTCCCCCCACGGGCTCCTGACGAGGAGCGGGCAGGTGTGTACCTCTTATGGCTCTTGTAGTTTTTATCATCCCATTATATTAAGGCCTGAGACCAGATTCTACAAATGTCTTCTAAATCATGACAGTTTTCTGAAAAACGTATGTTTCTGTCAGTGGTGCTTAAACTTTTTCATGTCAAGGACCCCAAAAATGTTATGTAATTGGCCGCCGACCCCCATCTGAAAATATGTTGTTCCAGCCAGAAGATTTGCGCAAATCAAATCTGACGCTTCGGTGCCAAAGACGGACAGTATATTACGTCCAGCGGTCTTTTCAGTGGTTTACGATAGATGGCGCTCTTTGCCAACGTATGAATGGTTCTAGGTTGCTAGGTGACAGATACAACGAGAAATGAACCAAAGTTAATTACGCCTCAATGTAAACAGATTTACAAAAATGATGTAAACACGATCCGTTTTGATCAAAAATGGAGTTAAATGGATTTGAAAAATATATCTGTTCTGCTGGAGGCAGACGGCAAGCTGACTTTTCACTTCTGGTTATTTCCTGTTTACTCGATCGCCTAGCAACCGTAGGGTCATTCAGACAGTAGCGAGGAGTGCGATGCAACTCAATCAATAAGCAAAGCAAAAAGACATTTTTGGCGCTGTTGGCCTTCCAAAAAGATGTGAATGAGTTATTAACAGTTTAATATGTGAATAACAGTGACGTATCTGTGCCGTGGTCCAGGTCCCAGTGGGTTCAAGCGTCAGAGCGGAGCGAGCGTGGGCGCAGCGCAGGTAACCAAACCTCCCTGTCCGGTCGTCTGGGACTCTGACAGTGAGGAGGAGACAGCAGCGGGCCAGCAGGCCGCAAGGCCAAGTCCCACCGCAGCATGTCCTCAGCCGCAAGACACGCAGGCCAACACACACAGCCGTGAGTTTGAGCCACACACGCACGCACGCGCGCGCACACACCAAGACACAAAACACACACAGCCGTGAGTCTGAGCCGCACAGACACACACACCCCAAGACGCACACATCCGTGAGTCTGAGCCTCACAAAACATACAGTGGGCATAAAGGGGCAATAGACAACATTCATTAATCATTACAGTAGTTATTTGGATATAAACTTTAACATTCCTAGTGAAGGATTGTGTATAAAGATAGATAAAGATCCCTATTCTCCATTTGGTCAAAGGACCATATTAAGGGCTATTCCTTAAGCGTTTCCGTCCGTAGAACGTCGCCACACGTCCTAGGGGTCCCAATCGACGCGTACATAGGACGGCCGTAGACGTCCTAGCGAGATAAGAATATTCTGAATTGTTTTCCCTTTTTTTTCAGTTCGCCTTTCGGCTACCGTATGCTACACTCTCGGCTTGTGTTAGCTGTCAAACATTTTTGAGCGGATTGTTTCCCGGTCGTGGGTTTCAGAGTAAAAGCGGCCATGTCTTTCCGGCACCCCAGAGCTCCTATTTTGAATGAATCCCGGCACCGATTGTTAATAGTGGATGGACTCCACATCCCAACTATAACAAAGACAATGGTGAACGAGATAGTTTATCATTATAGCTTCTCAATGTAGGGAAAACAAAATTAGACACAGCAGAGTATCAACCATGTTATTTCCCTCACAATGTTGTGTACGTATTTTCAGGGAAAGGGAAAACACCCCTGCGTCGGCGAGGCGGCAGCGCCCCCGCAGTGGTAACGCCAACAACGCCGGTCGCGACGACGGCGGGACAGACGACGACGACGGAGCCTCGAGACGCGGCGGCTGCCGCTGAGAGCAGCTGTGAAAAGAGCTGTCAGGTGACCAGCGAGCAGATCAAAGCCGACATGAAGGCCGCTACGGAGAACGGTAACAAAGGCCCTGCTGCTGCAGCGGCGGCGGCCGCCGGTGGGGGCAGGCAGGGAGCCGCCGGGCCCACGTACAGACCGGGGGCCGCTGCCCCCGCCAGAGCCGGCGGGGACGCTAGCGGACGGCAGGGAAGTGCTGCGGCCGGTGCAGAGAGGGCAGAGGAGGACGTGCGTTTTAGGCGGAGGGTCGTAGCGAGGGTCGCCCACAGATCGGCCGCTGGAAATGGAACCACAGAGGGCCCGTCTGCAGCTAGGACCGGAGGTGGGCCCGGGGTGGGAACGGGTGCCACCGGGGGGGACACTTCGTCTAGAGTCGGAGCTGATGCTGCTGCTGACACCGTGGGATCCAGGGGGGCGACGTCTGGATCCGGTGTACCCAGCAGGGGAGGAGCAGCTTCGGCTGGCCAGGCGCGCACGCAGCCGTGCCCTAATATGGCCGGTTCAGGTCCACAGCATTTGGGCTGCAGCGGTGTGGACGGTTTTATTCCCAGACGGCCTTGGACTCGGTCCTGCAGCAAAATGTCCTCTATTCCGTTGGTTCCTGAGGCAGGTAAGATGCATTGCAGGTATGATTTCGCGCATTTATCGTAGGATATGCAGATTAGGGATGTGACATTAAAATTTATTTTTGATTAGTTTTATCCTTGAGTGAGACTTTGAAACTCTAACTGCTCCTGATGAGCAGGTTAGTACCTTGCATGGTTATGTCACGTGGTGTGAATGGATGGATGTGATATAAAGTGTAAAGTGCTTTGGAGAAAAATGAATCAAAATAGAATCTCTATGCAGGTCTGTAACTAAAACATCGGAGGGTTTTTATAGCAAAACATTTGCATTCCTATGTAGTCTTGGCTTGAGTGAGCTGTGCTGTTTGCTCTTCTGCCGACTTTTCGGCAACACGGAAACAAGTAAACAACCAATTTTTATTATAACTATGAACAGACATGCCAAGGAATTGTCAAATAAACACGTTTACTTTAAATTAAATGGTTGAAATGATGTCTTTGAAATATTAGGACTTTGAGGAATAATATATTATGTGCATAATATTTCAGTCGTGATATTGAATTTTGTTTTAATCCATGCATGCCTAATGGAGTAAAATGTCGGTCACATGATCGATGGGTTGTGCAAGACATTGCAGCATGCTTCCAATTTTGAGCCTGGCCTAGAATGACACCAAACAATCACTAGGGGGCACTTGTGTTTCATTCTCATCTTCACCTTAAATCATGCTCCCATTTTCCAGTCCAACCTCCCAATCTCAGTGCGGACACTCTTAACCACAAGGCCACAGGTTTTTAATAAGAACCACAGTGCTAGACAGTTTTCAACTTGCATCTAACAAAACCGCTAATAATCATGTTTATACATGCATGGGATAAATTGAAGGGATTTCAAAAGATGAAACGGGCATTGTTCATTAATGAGAATCTCCTCTGACCGCTGACTCAAATCACGTATGACATCAAAACGGATGTCATACGCCAGACAGTGTCCTGAAATCAGAACAAATACTCAGAACGTACCCAATATGGTCAGATTTTTTTGTTTGGTTGTTTGTAACCCCATTAGATAAATGGTAAATTTATATAGCGCCTTTATCCAAGGCGCTTTACATAGATTACATTACATTAACCCATTCATACACCGTTTGCGGCAGAAGCCATGCAAGGTACAAACCAGCACACCGGGAGCAATTTTGGGGTTCAGTGTCTTGTCCAAGGACACTTCGACATGTAGACAGGAGGAGCCGGGATTCGAACCGCCGACCCATGGATCATTGGACTACCTGCTCTACCTCTTGAGCCACAGTCGACCAGATAGCTACTACCTTAGTAGCAGCTACTCTTCCTGGGGACCACACATAAAATACATTGCATAATGTGAAAACATTCATTACAATACTGCATGTTCTAGTACCACATTCAGTCTATTAGTAATATTGAAATTAATTGAATAAATTCAAATTCCTACTAACTGATTTAATGCTTGCTTGATGTGCTACTCTAATATGTGTTGTGTATTTTTGTTTTGTTTAGACCTGTCAAGAACACAGCCTCAAGTAACAAAAAGAAAAAAGCGAACTGCAGACAAATCAACCAGCACGTCAGATCCTGTCACCGAAGACGACCATGTACAGGTACAATACACTTTACAATTACAAGCACTTAGCCGAAGCTCTTATCCAAAGGGACTTAACACATCATGTGCCCTTTTAATCTTTCAAAATGGCGACCCAGGGTGCCCACTTTTTAGACCCACTTACCAAGACGCCCACAGACGTCCTGGGCACTACATGCGATAATTCCTAGGACGTCTGGACGTCTTGGGCACAAAATGTGTTAAGACTCACGCATACTCCACTCTTAGGTGATAAGAACCTACTCACCTTATATATTATATGTGTAACGGTGATTACCTAAAAGGTGATTTTGAGTACCAAAATCTAATTTTAAATGTTTTTTGTGGCTTTCGCCTTTATTTTATATATTTTTTTATGGAGGGACAGACAGTAGGCTGACAGGAAATGGGGAGAGAGATGGGGGAGTGACATGCAGTAAAGGCCGTCGGGATCGGGAGTCGAACCTGCGGCACACTGCCAGACTGGGTTACCAGCCAAGGTGCCTGGACCATTGAGCCATGGCCCAGGCCAAAATCTAATTTTAGATCACCTACAATGGTAGTGTAGGCTATAGGGTGCTGCGTTGCTGCTTGCCTATCGGACCTGGCTCTTTAGCCGACTGGTAACGTATGGGCCTTTCTGATACATACGTCCCGGGTTCGCCTCCCGGCCGAGGCTACAGTAGCATGCATTCATCTAAACATCTAACATACGTCCCGGGTTCGCCTCCCGGCCGAGGCTACAGTAGCATGCATTCATCTAAACATCTAACATACGTCCCGGGTTCGCCTCCCGGCCGAGGCTACAGTAGCATGCATTCATCTAAACATCTAACATACGTCCCGGGTTCGCCTCCCGGCCGAGGCTACAGTAGCATGCATTCATCTAAACATCTAACATACGTCCTGGGTTCGCCTCCCGGCCGAGGCTACAGTAGCATGCATTCATCTAAACATCTAACATACGTCCCGGGTTCGCCTCCCGGCCGAGGCTACAGTAGCATGCATTCATCTAAACATCTAACATACGTCCTGGGTTCGCCTCCCGGCCGAGGCTACAGTAGCATGCATTCATCTAAACATCTAACATACGTCCTGGGTTCGCCTCCCGGCCGAGGCTACAGTAGCATGCATTCATCTAAACATCTAACATACGTCCCGGGTTCGCCTCCCGGCCGAGGCTACAGTAGCATGCATTCATCTAAACATCTAACATACGTCCTGGGTTCGCCTCCCGGCCGAGGCTACAGTAGCATGCATTCATCTAAACATCTAACATACGTCCTGGGTTCGCCTCCCGGCCGAGGCTACAGTAGCATGCATTCATCTAAACATCTAACATACGTCCCGGGTTCGCCTCCCGGCCGAGGCTACAGTAGCATGCATTCATCTAAACATCTAACATACGTCCTGGGTTCGCCTCCCGGCCGAGGCTACAGTAGCATGCATTCATCTAAACATCTAACATACGTCCTGGGTTCGCCTCCCGGCCGAGGCTACAGTAGCATGCATTCATCTAAACATCTAACATACGTCCCGGGTTCGCCTCCCGGCCGAGGCTACAGTAGCATGCATTCATCTAAACATCTAACAAAATATAACATTATAGGGCAAGAGAAAACTAATCTAAATGACAAAAACATGAGAACAATAATTGACCAAGATATGTCTTGCATCATAAACTAGCATCTATTGAAGAAAGGTGGGGGAAGCATGGTGAAAGGAGTAACCCATTCTGGGCGGGAACCCCTTTTGGGGTTCTGTACAGTATGTACAGTATTAAAAAACTTTGATGCTGCTATATAAATATTTGAAGTTATTCAGAAGGCTTAGGTCAGGAGGGCTTTTTTTTGGCCTCAGTCCAAAATGGGTTTAAAACATGTCACTGAAGATGATCAGGTAAAGGGACGGTACACTCGGGATAACCTCACGTCACCACCGGCTTAGTAGTAGTAATGGTACCTATAGAGGGTATGCGCATGCATAAAGTGAGTGGCAAATCGAGTGGCAAAGTGAGTTTAACATCGTTTAATGCAATCAGATACCATAGGACTTTTCTGTTTAGATGTATGGTCTGTCAAGAACAGAAAGTAGTTTTCTGCTACTCTGTAGGCGTTCCTGCATAACTTCCGGGTATGATGATGATGTCACGCCACGCGCATACCCTCTATTCCAAATGAGCCTGTGATCCGCTCTAGTGCCTTCTCTCTACATTCTTTTAATCAAGTTGTTTAGTCTAGCCAGTCATTGCAAATGTATTTATATAAAACATGGGCATACTGTACCAAACAAAGTATTCCAAGAAGTTTGTGACGAAACTATATGCGTATATGCTCTGCTGCAAAGCTGGTACTCTACAGTGGTGTTGTCATCAGCACCACAGCAGCAACAACAAGGTGTCGTAGACCTGATTAAAATGCACTATATGACAGCCTAATGATTAATGTCAGCAATATTCTAGTCGTTGTTAGTAACACAAGCTAAATTGTCTGCTGCAGGTTTTATCTCTGAAGAGCAAGAACCTCGTGGGCATCACCCTGACCAACTGTGGAATCACCGATCTGGTCCTGAAGGACTGCCCTAAGATGATGTTTGTTCATGGTGTGTATTGCGTGTGTATTTCGTGTATTGTGTGTGTGTGTGTGTGTGTGTGTGTGTGTGTGTGTGTGTGTGTGTGTGTGTGCCCAAGAGGGACCCCTTGGGTCTGTACTAGGCCCCCTTCTGTTTACGCTCTGCAGACACTAATATGTTTGCCAGATGCTCACCCCAAAATAGGGACGCTAAGATTGAAGTGGTTTTCCATAATGCTCAATTTATGAACCTCTCTTTGCATAGCTCAATTCATACTAGCTCAATTCATACTAGCTCAATTCATACCAGCTCAATTCATACCAGCTCAATTCATACCAGCTCAATTCATACCAGCTCAATTCATACCAGCTCAATTCATACTAGCTCAATTCATACTAGCTCAATTCATACTAGCTCAATTCATACTAGCTCAATTCATACTAGCTCAATTCATACTAGCTCAATTTATACTAGCTCAATTTATACTAGCTCAATTCATACTAGCTCAATTCATACTAGCTCAATTCATACTAGCTCAATTCATACTCTATCGCACTTGCCAAAAAGAACAGACCTGTTTGGTATAAAATGAGATAATTAAAATGTGTATATATATATATATATAAATTAGGCGTGTTGCTCGTCCAGTGTTGGGCAGTCTCTAGTCGCTAAGTAATAACTATTACTTTTTTCCACAATAACTAGAAGTGTAACTTATTACCACTGAAACGGTAATAATAGTACACTTGTTAATACAAATTACTTTCACTTATCACTGATCATATAGTTTATATAGTTTATTAAAGACATTACAGATCTACAAGCTATCAACACTATAATTTGTAGTGTAACTAGTTGCTCGTCATACCAAGTAATAAGTAACGTAATGTTTACTACTTTTTAACCCATTTTGACCTGAGATCAGATTCTAAAAATGTCTTCTACATCCTGACAGTTTTCTGAAAAAGCTATGTTTCTATGTCAGTCGTTCTTCGATTTTTCAAAAATAGCTAAAGCATAACGTAATGCTAACACCAAAAGGGGTTCCCGCCCAAAATGGGTTAAAGGATTTTAGCAAAGGCTAAAATGTAAGGTATATGGCATGTTATGTAGACAGATGCCACGTCCATTTGTTGACCTGGCACTAGCCCCTCGTGTGTGTGTGTGTGTGTGTGTGTGTGTGTGTGTGTGTGTGTGTGTGTGTGTGTGTGTGTGTGTGTGTGTGTGTGTGTGTGTGTGTGTGTGTGTGTGTGTGTGTGTGTGTGTGTGTGTGTGTGTGTGTGTGTGTGTGTGTGTGTGTGTGTGTGTGTGTGTGTGTGTGTGTGTGTGTGTGTGTGTGTGTGTGTGTGTGTCCTAACACAAACATTAAAGGACCACTTCACCACTTTTCAACATCTCTTCATATAATTGGTCCTCACTAATGTTCATGATAAAACACCACCATTTTTTCCTACTCAGTCTGTGTCTCATAGGAGGGCTTTGGGCAGTTCGGACACCCGTTCACCAGTGACATCATCATTAGGCAGATTTCTTTTTAAACAAGATTTTTTTAAAAATATATTTAGATTTTTATTACCGCGAGAACGATGGCTTCAACTTTTGCATTGCAACTTTTCAGGGAAAGAAAGCCTGACGTTTCTATTAGCTTGGATTCACCATCGATGATGTCACTGGTGGACGGGTTTTTGAACTGCCCACAGCCTTCCTATGAGACACAGACTGAGTAGGAAAAAATCGTGGTATTTTATCATGAACATTAGTTAGGACCAATTATAGGAAGAGAAGTTGAAAAGTGGTGAAGTGGTCCTTTAAATGCCATTGACAATGAATGGACAATTTTGAGTGTTTGTGTAAACACTGTACTAGGGCCCCTTCTGTCACAGGTGTGATTTTACTATATTCTGACTGATTATGTTCATGGTTTACCTTTGATCCTAGGTGACTAGTATTGTCCTTAAGTAGCCTTGCCGAGCCATAGGGCAGGAGCCTATCTCCTGTTTCTGTAGCGTGAGGCAGCTTGATGTACAAGTTCACCCCCTGGACATGACGCTAGTATGTCGCAGGGACTTACCCCCAATCCAACCCTTGATGCTGAGTGTCAAGCAGGGAGGCACTGGGTCCCATTTCAATTCCCTTTAGTATGACCCAGCCGGGGATTTAAGTCTCAGGGCGGACACTCTAACCACAAGGCCACTGAGCTGATATTATAGTATTGTCCTTGCTTACTGTAAATTGCTCTGGATTAAGAGTGTCTGCTAAATAAATGCCTGATGAAATGACTGATTCCTCCTCCTGAGTAACGTTCCCAGCACTGCTCTCTCGTCCCTCTCTCTGAAGCCACCCGGTGTCGCGTGCTCAAACAGCTGCGTGTGGAGAACGCTCCCATCGTGAACCGCTTCGACTACGCCCAGTGCAAGAAGCTGGACATGGAGCAGGTCCTAGATCAGATCCTACGCATGCCCCCGGAGAGGAACCGCATCATCTACATGCGGCCCATGCACCAGGTCAGTTAGTGTGTGATGTCATCTACTGTACATGCATCCCATGCACCAGGTTTATTGTTTATAAGGATCCCCATTAGCTTTTGCCTTGACAAAAGCTTGTCTTCCTGGGGTCCGACACAGACAAACATTTAACTTTTAACAAAGGCAATACTTAGAATTGTTTACAAACATAGTAAAAGTGAAATATAAAATAAGAAATAAAAAACATAGAAGAAAATAAAAAAACATAGCAAAAATCACTTTCAACAAATTATACATTTGAATTATTATTTTTTCCCAGGGTTACTAGTTACTACAGGATGGTTTACATAAGGTGTTCTTTTAACTCGATTTTAAAGATGAATTTTGTATTTGTATTGGTTTATGATATGGTGGATATGGTTTATGACTTTGGTAATGCATTCCAACCTATTACAGCTCTATAGAAAATAGAAGATTTGAGAATATTTGTTCTTGGTTTAAGTGCCACCAAAGCACCCGAACTGGCTTGTCTAGTCATATGGTTATGTTCGTCTCTTACATGTACTACCTGTTCAAAGAAATATGAACAGGTAGCCTTACTCATCTGCGAAGAGAAAAGCCTGGTCACAACCTAAGTGCATAGCTGGAAGTGTCGGGCCGGAACATCCGCCAAATGTGATTTGGGTGATTTTAAAGATTCTTCATCTTGCATAGCCTTGCCCAGCTGATAACTCAAGTTACAAGGCCTGCGTCCCAATCCATCATAGACCTAATTTTGACGTCTGACTGGGCCAGAATCTCCAGAGTCATCAAGTGCAGCTTAAGTGATTACAATATCATTTTCTGCACTTGTACAAAGCATAGATCTGTAGTTGAGTGGCACACCACAATCAAATGCAGATCTATGAAAAGCTACTCCAGTGAAGCTCTCACAGGAGCTCTTGAGAAGATAGACTGGTCAGATGTTCAAAATGGCAAGTAAGTCGAGGACACCTGGGCCTGTTTCAAATCTGCATTTTTGTCTCTTCTTGATAACATTGCACCCACAAAAGAGGTAAGGGTCAGAGCTCGTCCTGAACCTTGAATGCCATCAAACTCAGAAATAAAAGCTATTCTGAGTACAACAAAGGCAAAAATGAGCAGCTCCTTGAAAAATGCAGAAAACTACGCAATGTGGTAAACAATTCGAACATTGAAGCAAACAAAAAGCAACCAGAAAAACTCTGGGAGGCTTTAAACAAATTAGGCTGCAGCAACAAACTGCAAATCAAATCTACAAACGTCTGCATAGTTTCAAGTGGCTCGCTTATCACCATACTGGTGGCGGCAAACTGTTTATCACCGACATACTGGTGGTGGCAAACTGTTTATCACCGACATACTGGTGGTGGCAAACTGTTTATCACCATACTGGTGGTGGCAAACTGTTTATCACCATACTGGTGGTGGCAAACTGTTTATCACCATACTGGTGGTGGCAAACTGTTTATCACCGACATACTGGTGGTGGCAAACTGTTTATCACCGACATACTGGTGGTGGCAAACTGTTTATCACCGACATACTGGTGGTGGCAAACTGTTTTAACAGTTTAACATACTGGTGGTGGCAAACTGTTTTAACAGTTTAACAGACATACTGGTGGTGGCAAACTGTTTTAACAGTTTAACAGACATACTGGTGGTGGCAAACTGTTTTAACAGTTTAACCGACATACTGGTGGTGGCAAACTGTTTTAACAGTTTAACCGACATACTGGTGGTGGCAAACTGTTTTAACAGTTTAACAGACATACTGGTGGTGGCAAACTGTTTTAACAGTTTAACAGACATACTGGTGGTGGCAAACTGTTTTAACAGTTTGCCACCACCATTGCCACCTGAAGCAAACTTCCCCTGCATTCCGGTCTTTACGGTTCTGATCGCATCCAAGCTCACTATGAGAAATTAGGAGCTCAAAAAGATGCATTCTCAGTTAAACCTGTGAAAACTGATGATGTACTAAAAAACACTCATCGCCCTTCAGCCAAACCAAAGCCATGACAACGTCCCCACCAGATTCCTCAGAAATGCGGCAGCCTCTTTAGCCCACATTACAAATCTATCCATCAGTCAGTGTCACGCACCACAGGATTTCAAAGTGGCACGAGTGATCCCTCTGTACAAAAAAGGAAACAAACTAGAACCTGGCAACTACCGCCATGTTTCCATCCTTTGTTCCACCTCAAAGGTTATAGAGATTAATTCGCGAACAAATCAGCAGCTACCTAGACGAGCGTAAACTGCTGTTTGAATTCCAATCTGGCTTCAGAACATCCCACTCCAATGACACATGCCCACTGTGTTTGAACGACTACATTAACATTCAGTAAATTTTCTGTGGTCTGGGGTTTTCTGGTTAAAACAAGTGCTCCGATTTTCCTGTGGATTGTGATGTAAGACAAATCCCATATTTATGTCAATGGGATTTGCCAGCAAATGTCACTGTTGAGGCCTGTTTGCCTGTTTACATTGCAGCTCAAAAGGCTTCCAACCCCCAGAGAGAACTCCAGACCACAGAAATTCCACTGAATGATAGAAGTTCAGGTTGTGTGGGTGTAATTGAGGTCATACAATAAAACCTAGAAGAAAAGCGAAAAATAAAAATGAATGAAAATGAATGTCATGTACATTGTAAGTAAGTAAATGTGCGTGTGCTTCCCAGATTGATTCGCTGGCTCTGGAGCGCCAGTTGTTCCAGGGCCCGTACCCCTACCACATCGCCATCGTGCACGAGTTCAGCAACCCCCCCAACGTTCGCAACAAGGTGCGCATTCGCAGCTGGATGGACACCATCGCCAACATCAGCCAGTGAGTATGTTACTGTACTGATGACGGGGGGGGCATCAGTTAACACCATGGAAGCCCAGGGCGGAGTTCTCCGTCCAAGTTCAAGGTCATGGTCAAGTGCCCAACACAGAGATTGATAAACAGGACGGAGATTAATGATAACAAAACTGTTCGCATCGCTCTAGAGCCTTGGAGCGCTTGTTGCCCGATCCGATGACGTGTCAAAAAGTGACACGTCATCAAAAATCTCCCCTGCCTGTTTAGCTGACGAAAACGAAAATCTTTAAACGATCATAACTCCCGATCTAAATCATCCCGTCTAATTCTGAAAAAAGATCCTGTGTTAGACGGCGCTCAGCGGTCCAGTCACTAGTCGCGATAGATTTATTATTACCTCCCGTTGTTGTCGATCGACTCTAGAGTTGTGTGGCTATTGTTAGCTGCTACACAGACATGCACACCAGCTTCCGGTGCGCCGGTAAAAGTGGTCCGTGCGCTACAAATGATGGGCACCATGGATGAAATGGATTAAATAGTTCCGGGCCTCTAAGGTGTTAATCGATTATCGCTGGCGGAGATCGGGTGCAGGCGTGTTCCGACATACCAAGAGACGGACAGTCTAATGACTGTCGGACACCCTACCTTACCCTAGTCCATGTCGCATGTCACGGACCCAGCACATGTTGCAGACGCAACGGGTGATTTGCGCATGTCAGACTTTTGGTATGTCGGACAAACGTCTGCAGCCCGCGGAGATCTTTTCTGGTCTAATCCAACGCTTCGCCGCCGATGTGGTTTATGATGGATCGCTCTCTTTGCCGACGCACCGTATGTTAGGAATGGTTATCGGTTGCCAAGCAACGAATACGACCGGAAATGAACAGTGTGTGTAAATGTTGGTGTTTTTGGTCAAAACAAGCTTTATTCAACAGCTTTAATGATCGTGAAACCCTCAACACGGCATTTTTTCTTCTTTTTTTTTTTACATCCGGCATAGTGAGAGAAACAATTTTGAAAATGTTTTAACATTTCCATTGTTTTTGTTTTTTACATCTTTCTTTCAATTTATATCCAATATTACATCCATATTACAATAAAACACTTATGAAACACTAATGAAAATGTATTTAAAAAAAATCTAAACAAACACTAAGCAATAAGCATAAAAACAAACCATATAGAAAACTAAACTAAACGTAGCAAACCCACATTATAATCAAAACTATAAACTGAAATTGAAAAATGTCAAACCAAAGAAACAGGCAAAACTATCATATTAACCTTGTTCTGCCCCCATCCTTCCTCCTCTGTCCTATCTGTGTCAGTGGATGTTCCGTCAGTGTGATCCTGTCCTTCCTGCATTCCCTCTGCTTTCTATAAACAATTGTCTTCTGAAAGGGTGAAACTGCAGCTATTAATAGCCGGCCTGCCTCCTGAACATGCTTGATTCTACGGATGGTTTACTGTTAGTTTTAAAAACGTTAAAATGACCAGGGACCTCTTTAACCCATTTAGGCCTTTAAAATAATGTCTTCTAAATCCTGAGAGTTTTCTGAAATACTATGTCAGTGGTGCTCAATATTTCATGTCAAGGTCCAATGTAATTGGCCACCAAAACCCCATCTGAAAATATGTTTTTCCAGGAACCCCTCGGAAGCAAAGATTTGAGTTAAAAATGTTTGCTCTGAAAGAATATATATTCAAAGATTTGTGCCGCATTTTCACGATTTAAAAAAAAATAGCAGACCTACAAGCTCGAGTGCCGCGCTATGAGCTTGTAGATCTGCAATTTTTCAATAGCTAAAGTATAAATAACATAATGCTTGAAACACCAAAAGGGGTTCCCTGCCGCCCAGAATGGGTTAAGGTGTTTGTGCCAGAAGGAAGGGAGCCGGGCCAAAACCAGAGAGGGCCTTGAAGTCCTCGAGGTGTGCTTGACTCGACATATCCTCTCAGAAAAGAAATGTCTTGCCCGTTACCATAAACCAGATGTTCCTGTTAGTCACACGGATTAAAGTTCTCTCCCGTCATTTTTATAAGATGGAAGAGTACTAGCAATAGAATACATGTTCAGAAGCATCTTCCATAAAACTTATTTTATGGTCTCGGACATTTCATAAAAGCTACAATGTGTAAACTGAATGGCTGTTCTGTAGAACAGCAAGAACATAGGTTTACAATGATAGTAAGTAAGTAAGTAGCCTTGCCGAGCCATGAGGCCCATAGGGGCAGGAGCCTATCTCCTGTTTCTGTAGCGTGAGGCAGCTTGATGTACAAGTACACCCCCTGGACATGACGCTAGTATGTCGCAGGGACTTACCCCCAATCCAACCCTTGTATTGATGCTGAGTGTCAAGCAGGGAGGCATTGGGTCCCATTTTTACAGTCTTTGGTATGACCCGGCCGGGGATCGAACCCCGAACTCCCAGTCTCAGGGCGGACACTCTAACCACAAGGCCACTGAGCTGGTGGTGATGATAATACCTAAGCATCAATTCTACATATTGGTCAGGAATTGTTCCTTTCATGCCAGTTCACAAATCACAGACCAGGAATGGCCCGACAGTCGAGACATTTTGTTTTTGCCTTAATCTCTGTGTTGATGACTGGAGTGATGCAGCGCATTTGTGAGGAACAAAATCTTTTCAGATGGGTGGTTCACGGCCAAATACAACAACGTATCAATTTGGGGGTTCCTTGACATGAAAATGTTTGAGAACCGCTACCCAAAGATCGCACCATCTGTTTTGATCTCCCCTGGTTCTGTTCTGATGGAAGTTCAAGCTGTTGTTGCTGTGTTTCCTTTGATCCTCTCTGTCTTTGGTTCCGTCTTCCCGTCTCTTTGTCCCTCAGAGAGTTGATCAAGTATGAGTTCTTCCCAGAGGCCACGAGGACAGAGGAAGACGTGAAGAAGTATCCCAGCTACCCGTGGGGACGCGACATTTACAGGCTGGAGGGTAAGTAACGCACAGTACACACACTACAGGAGGAGGACAGAGGAAGCGGGATACTTCGAGACAGACACAAGCTAGAGGGTAACACACAGTACACACACTACAGGAGGAGGACAGAGGAAGCGGGATACTTCGAGACACAGGCTAGAGGTTAACACACAGTATACACACTACTACGACTACTTTATGGATGGGCTGTCGTCCGGGGTGCCGACAAAAGCCTGATAGCCTTTTTCTTTTAGGTTTTATTACTTCAATTACACCCAAACAACCTGAACTTTGAACATTCAGTCAAGTGGATTTTCTGTGGTCTGGGGTTTTATCTGTGTGTTCTGAAGCCTTTTGAGCTGCAATGAAAACATAAGCAGATGTCACTGTTGAGGGATTTGGCCTGTCAATCATCACCTCTGCTGACCCCAGAAGTCTTATGAAGTGAAATACCCTTTCAAACCATGTATACTTAGCAGATCTTTCCTACAGTGGGCTTGTAGATCTACTATTTTCACTGAATGTCAGACTATTTTTTCTGAATGTCCGCCATGCGCAGATGAGTAAGGACGCTAGTGTTCATGTGGTTAAACCTTATTTCATACATTAATCAAACCTCTGGATTTTTGCACGAAAAATGTGTTGAATAAGTCAGTCATGTGCGAGTGTGTGTGTGTGTGTGTGTGTGTGTGTGTGTGTCTAGGGGTTGTGGATGGCGCCCCCTACAGCATGATAACAGACTTCCCCTGGTTGAGGACACTGCGGACGGCCGAGCCCAACGGTTACGCGCGCTACGACTTTGAAGACGACGAGAGCAGTGAGTAGTGCTGCACGATTCTTGCTGCATGAATCTTGCTTTTCCTCCACAAGAATTGAGATCACGATTCTTACACAATTCTTATTTTTTCCATGAAGATTTGTATTGTCTTTAGTCTGTAGTTGCTGAACATTCAAACATTCAAAATGTGGCACCTGGAGCCACTATACTGTGGCTTTAAGTGTAAACGGACAACATCAAAGTGCTCGACTTAAACCTCTGTGTATATGCGCACACGCGCTTTGAAAAGCCTGGTGTAGCTCGGCCGTAAGTAATGTAACGTCCTGTAAACATGTCGATCCATGTCATGTATTTGAGCACTAAAAATAATGAAACATGGCCACTATTTTTTTTTATTGTCATCTCCCTCTATGGCCACTAGGAGGCTCCGTTCACAGCCGACCCTGGTCAGGTTTACAAGTACAGAGGTTTTTTTTTTACTTCTTCTCTGCTTCCTACGATTATAATCATACCCCCTAGGCTATGGTACGGCATCTGCCACCTACGTACATGTTCGTAGACAACCGTATACTCCATATATGAACGTGGCGACCGTCAATTTACCTTTTAGCATTGCTCCTGTTGCTATGGAGAGCCTCTGTCCTCACCAGCTATGGGATTTTTAAATCCAGCTCCATTGAGCCTCCATTATAACAGGGTTTTCAAAGACTTGTATCTCTAAAGCTTGTAATGTAACTGTTTATGACGAGAGCTAAGGGGTATGAGCTTACGGCTAACAATCAATGTCCTCACAACAACAGCCCCCACCTCACTGATAACCCGGAAATGAATTTTGTGTCTTGTCATAAAATACTCATCCCTTACGGAATTACAAGACACCAAAAACATAAATAAACAAAATCACACTCACTTCCTGAACACAGAAACTACACAAAAAGAAAAGAAAAGAAAATATTTGTACCCAAAAACTAACAAATATACATCACATATGTTTTCTTTGCCCGTTTGTCCCACGCTTTCTCTCAAGTATTCTGCAAGTGCGAATATCTTGTGTTCAAAAGGCCAAATCAGTCTCTCTGCGTCGCTTAACCATATCAGATCCAGGTTTCCACACATTTTGATGTAGTTCATGATTAAAAAGGGCAGTAAAAAAATAAATTGGAACTCATTCTCAATATCGTTTATATTACAGTAAGTGCAAATCCGTTGTTCTTCTATTACTCTGAGTCTATACCTACCAGTCTCAAGGTGCAGGGGCGAGGTCCCAGAACACAGTTGGGCACACAGAGATCTTTGTCTTTTGGATAATGGAGCACAAACATACTTTTCCTTAGCATAACAGGTTTTTGTCATAACAAACCTCTGTAACCATACAGAGGTTTTATAATAGTTATTTTGAAAACCTTTTCATGTAACCCAGTTCTCAGAGTCGTGTGTCCTTGGGTCTACTGCACTTGCCCATGCACCTTTTACCGATACAACCCAGTTGAAAAACATCCTGGCAACTCTATTCTCTGGCATTCTGATTAGTCTATTCCATAGGGCTAGGATCCTGCCTCTCCACTTTATCTCACACGGTTCCCATCCCATGTCTCCTGTCATCATGGCCAATACAAATGTATCTGTCTTCTGTCCCGTCATGGCAGCAACCATCTACGCGCCGCGCCGCAAAGGCCAGCTGTCGGCGGACATCTGCATGGAGACGATCGGGGAGGAGATCTCTGAGCGCCGGCAGAGCCGGAGGGGAGTGTTCCAGAGGGTGGTGGTGCTGTTCCTCCATCACTGCGACACGCCGGGTGAACCCGTAGAGGACGACTACATCTAGAACCACACCCACCTCTCCTGTCCTCTGACGGAGGCCCAGAACGCCCAGAAAACTCAACCTTGCTTCTTCCGGGGCGGGCGCTCCGAAAACAAGCACTGGCGTCGCATCCGAAAAAATTAAGATGCCGTGTTTCTGGAGCTACTGTTGTAGGACTGAACAAGTCTACTGCTGGATGCCGAATCTAGGAGTTTTGGTTTTCGGTGTCAAACTCTAGGGAACTCCTGTACCCTGTATAGGCCAAATCCTTTGCCTTAGCTTGGCGAGGGGAAGGAGTCCCCCCTCCGGATGTTTGGGTGACGTTGCAGGCCGGCATATGCAGAGATATACATATGACGTTGCTTGCAGGCTGGCGTGTGGCAGAGATTGGTGGACGTTGTTGGCAGGCTGGCGTATGGCAGAGCAAGGCCTGTAACTGTTTGAACTACATGGGAGCCATGACTGAGATAACCTCGGGTAAAGTAGCTTGGCTGGCAAAGTCGGCTTCTTTTTTTTTTTTGGTTTGATGATTACATTCATTTGGATTCGGCTAAATTGCTTTATTGCCCTTTCTTGAACCAGAAGAACGGATCGATCCCAAGTTTGGTTTTGTTAATATTTCAGGAAACGTGACTGCCCCGCCCCCTCTTATTTCTATTACCTACGAACCACCATGGATAATATAGGAAGTCCTTTCTTTCTTTCTTTCTTTCTTTTTCTTCGACTGACATCGTTTTGGTTAATTTATAATAATGCTTCCAATTACATGTTTGATTTTAATGAGAGTTAAAACGACTCAATGTGTCATGTGTAGCCCCATGTCGGCTCACACCCGAAGCGGAGTGTCCTCCGAGCTGCGAGAAGAAGCAGGGATCATACTGTAGGTGTCGCTGGCGTGGTCTTAAAGGTTGTTACACCTCATCTACACTGGCAGCGATGCGAGCGAGCGAGCGAATGATGAAATCTCATTAGAATACATGTTTTTCAATGAGACTGTCCTGATGTACCGCGAGTGTGCAGCGACGTTGTCCACCCCTCCTATTTTTTGCTCGCAGGGTCTATTTGAGCGAGGTTTCGCGGCCCCCAAACACTTTTATTGGTCGAGATCTACATGCTACTATTTATTGGTTTTTTGATTGGTTCAGGCTACGTCGCAACGCAATGGCCGACGCTCCATATCAGGACAGTTTTTCACGTGATATCGCCGTCGGAACGCTCACACCTTGCCTGTGCAGATGAGGTGTTACTGTCCCACTGTCTGATGTTTTTTTTGCTGTCACTGTCTACCTCCGCTGCCACGCAACACCATGGACGGCTATCAGTTAGAAGTGCCCTTAGACTGCTCTGTCTCAATTGGCTCTTTTCGACTACAAGAAGTAAGCGAACTAACCGCGCTGCGCCGCGAAACATATATTTCACGGGTGCTGGATTCGTTTCCTTAAGGCTATGGTGATGGTTTCAGATGAGGTGCCTGGAACCTAATTTGGGGCCTTGCTAAGGAGGTTGGTACGAACGAACCCAGAACTCATAGGCCTACTTATTTTTTTATTTTCTTCTAAACTAGTGACATGGATGTACAATCTCACAACGTGACATGTTTTGTTTTTTAATTAGTTTTTTTTATATGGCCTCTACCTCCTCCTTCAGGGTGGGTGTGATGTTGGAAACGTAAAATCGCCAAGGAACTTTCACAGGTTCTGGAATGTTTCAGGTTCTGGTAGGTTGGGGGGGGGGGGGGGGGGGGGGGGGGGGTGTAGACCCGTCGTAGTCTAAAAGAGCCAAAAGTGACCTGTGTTGTATTTGTTTTTGTTTTTTAGATTTGTTTTCTCTGTGCTCTGGGTTTGGATGTGTGCGTGCGTGTGCGTGCGTGTGTGTGTGTGTGTGTGTGTGTGTGTGTGTGTGTGTGTGTGTGTGTGTGTGTGTGTGTGTGTGTGTGTGTGTGTGTGTGTGTGTGTGTGTGTGTGTGTGTGTGTGTGTGTGTGTGTGTGTGTGTGTGTGTGTGTGTGTGTGTGTGTGTACGTGCCTCAGCAAGCGATTCATATAGATAAGAATTTTGAATAATTCCTCTCCTTTTACTTTACTCGGAAACAAACAGAATAATCTTTACGTTTTGACACCACTTTTAGCTTCAATGAAAGGGTTTCACAGAAGCCACGTAGGAAAGCCTGCTTTCACGAAGGAATAAACCCTTTTTACCGCGTGCCATGCACCCCTAGCATCGTGCCGTGCACCCCTAGCATCGCGGCCATGTATAGGCGAACATTCGAGCAAAAATATTTTTTTGGTAAATGATATAACTGTAGGGTTTATAAATGGTTTACCCTCAAGGATTTCTACACGTAGCATAAACGTGTGTGGTGGTGTGCTGCTGGTAATCTGCTGTGAGCTCTACTTTCAATGGTTGTTAGGCTGACTGTCAGGAAAGACTCTATATACACACTACAGTATGTACAGTATACTGTATGGATAGCTTAGAAAAAAACCATACAGCTTGCCTACTTATAAAGGACCCAAGGCACTCGTAATGCTGCGTTCACACGGGCAAAATATGCAAAGATCGCAGCATAATTTGTCGCTTTGTAAACATCTGTTGCTCACACAGTCATTGACGTCATCAAGCGTGTTTCCGTAGTGTCATTGACGTCATCAAGCGTGTCTCCGTAGTGTCATTGACGTCATCAAGCGTGTCTCCGTAGTGTCATTGACGTCATCAAGCGTGTCTCCGTAGTGTCATTGACGTCATCAAGCGTGTCTCCGTAGTGTCATTGACGTCATCAAGCGTGTCTCCGTATTGTCATTGACGTCATCAAGCGTGTCTCCGTAGTGTCATTGACGTCATCAAGCGTGTCTCCGTAGTGTCATTGACGTCATCAAGCGTGTCTCCGTAGTGTCATTGACGTCATCAAGCGTGTCTCCGTAGTGTCATTGACGTCATCAAGCGTGTCTCCGTAGTGTCATTGACGTCATCAAGCGTGTCTCCGTAGTGTCATTGACGTCATCAAGCGTGTCTCCGTAGTGTCATTGACGTCATCAAGCGTGTCTCCGTAGTGTCATTGACGTCATCAAGCGTGTCTCCGTAGTGTCATTGCAGCTACAGCTGCAGCTTTGCATCTGGAAGTTAACCCATTTAGACCTGATTCTACAAATGTCTTCTAAATCATGACAGTTTTCTGAAAAACCCATGTTTCTATGTCAGTGGTTCTCAAACTATTTCATGTCAAGGACCCCCAAAATTATATGTATTTGGCCGCTGGACCCCCATCTGAAAATATGTTGTTCCAGGGACCTCCCAGACGCAAAGATTTTAGTTTAAAAACGTTTGCTGTGAAAGAATATACATTCAAAGATTTGCGTCACATTTTCTACAAGCTGCCGCGCTATGAGCTGGTAGATCTGTTATTTTTCAATAGCTAAAGTAAAACCTAATGCTTAAAACACCAAAATTGGTTCCCGTCCTGAATGGGTTAAACCCAGCTCGGCTTCAATGTGTAGCTTTGTAGCTTTTGCAGCAGCTGTAAACCGCGTTTTTGATGCGTATTTGCATCTTCATGTTGCTGGCCTCCATTGACAATGAATGGAATACTGTATCTTTGCCTCTGCCCGTGTGAACGTAGCATAAACTATTTTAAGACTAGATCTCTCCTCCCCCCCACCCCCACCCCCTCCTCTCTCGCTCTTTTTGGTTTTACTTTTTCCTACATACTGTAAGTCTCTTTGGCCTGGTTACATTTATTTACATTCTGTCCTTTTCTTTTCTCCCCCAAATTCGAGGTGCTGTAGAGTAAGTGATATTTTCTGGTTAACGCAGTAACCAGTAACGCTGGTCTCCCTGTCTCTTCAGTAACCAGTAACGCTGATCTCCCTGTCTCTTCAGTAACCAGTAACGCTGGTCTCCCTGTCTCTTCAGTAACCAGTAACGCTGGTCTCCCTGTCTCTTCAGTAACCAGTAACGCTGGTCTCCCTGTCTCTTCAGTAACCAGTAACGCTGGTCTCCCTGTCTCTTCAGTAACCAGTAACGCTGGTCTCCCTGTCTCTTCAGTAACCAGTAACGCTGGTCTCCCTGTCTCTTCAGTAACCAGTAACGCTGGTCTCCCTGTCTCTTCAGTAACCAGTAACGCTGGTCTCCCTGTCTCTTCAGTAACCAGTAACGCTGGTCTCCCTGTCTCTTCAGTAACCAGTAACGCTCGTCTCCCTGTCTCTTCAGTAACCAGTAACGCTGGTCTCCCTGTCTCTTCAGTAACCAGTAACGCTGGTCTCCCTGTCTCTTCAGTAACCAGTAACGCTGGTGTCTCCTGTCTCCTCAGCGCTTTAATAAACAGAATAGATAAGATACATTCTTAGGTTGGTTAGAATCTTCATTCAATCAGGACAGTGAACCCCACAAAGACATTTTTTTTCAGGCAAATTTGCAATTTTGTCTGCTCATTTATTTGAATTCTTTGTTTCCTGGTTGACTAAAATGTATATCCTGACCTGAAGACTCTTTACTAGAGAGATGGGGAGACTTAAAAAACTGTTGTTAATGATTATCATCAGAATATGCTATTTAGGGCACCTTTTTCTAAACTGTTGAAAACCTTGACATGGGACTGGACAATGTCCCGTACTGAACTATGAAGAAACAATGGAGTGGATGTGGCGTGGAGACGGAAGGGAATTGAGTGGCAGTGTTATATGGCAGCTTGCGTGGTCGTCGTGGCCTGATTGGCCCTCTATGTATAAAACACTGCTTCTCAACATTGGCCCTCCGGGGTCCACCATCGCTCTTACATTTTTTTGTAAGATATTTTTCGGGCTTTTATTGCCTTGATAGATTAACAGTAGTTTGACAGGAAAGGGGGGAGAGAGATGGGGGGTCGGGGGTTAGACACGCAGCAAAGGTCGTCAAGATCTTTCACCTAGGATTACCAGCCTAGGTGTCTGGACCGCTCGGCAGACCCAGGCCAACGACTATACAAATTTAACTTTAATTTAAATTTAACATAAGGATGAATTGTCTCGCATATAATTGCGATTAACAATTTATTTAGTTTTTTCTTTTTTTTTGGCAATGAACATCGTAACGTTACAATTTGTATTTCCGTTTGCCTTTTATAGGCATCGAAATCACAAATCGCACAACACAGACATGACAAATAACTCCTGTCATACTTACACAACTTGATACACTTATTTATCTCTGAGACCCGAATTGACCCCATTCCATTTGTACACCAACCTCAAGAGTCACAGACCTGCAAAGTGTCCATTCGGACCACATGATATTCCTGCGTGCCCTGCGTTGAGGTGTGTGTGTGTGTGTGTGTGTGTGTGTGTGTGTGTGTGTGTGTGTGTGTGTGTGTGTGTGTGTGTGTGTGTGTGTGTGTGTGTGTGTGTGTGTGTGTGTGTGTGTGTGTGTGTGTGTGTGTGTGTGTGTGTGTGTGTGTGTGTGTGTGTGTGTGTGTGTGTGTGTGTGTGTGTGTGTGTGTGTGTGTGTGTGTGTGTGTGTGTGTGTGTGTGTGTGTGTGTGTGTGTGTGTGTGTGTGTGTGTGTGTGTGTGTGTGTGTGCCACTCTGCATAATACTCTGTGGATGTCAATAATGAAGCTTCCATGCTTTGGTTTATATGTTTATAAGAAAAAGAACAAAACTATTTGACCTGATGATGAAGAACATGAATGAATAAAAGGAGATGAGGGACATTGAGAGGAGCTCTGGGGTGTCTCTGCGTCCGTCTGTTCCTTCCAGGGTTGCGTTTCATCGCTGCCAAGGTGGAAACTAGAGCTGGCCACAAATGTGTCTTTTTAATATTAATGTTATCGTCAACATGTTTGTGTTTTGCTAGTTAATTATTTGGGGGCCCACGTATGATATCCTCACAGCTGACATGCAGGTTCTCAACCTTTGGGTCGTGACCTCCCGGCCAGGGGTGTCCCCACATAGTTTTATGGGGATCCCTAGAGTGTGTGTGTGTGTGTGTGTGTGTGTGTGTGTGTGTGTGTGTGAAAAACATTACTGCATCAAAACATTTGGAAAATTCTACAAGCTCACAAAAGCTTGTACATAAGCTGTATATTATTTTACAATAATTATCTGTGGAAGGTTGAGAACCACTGTGCTGACTGTCCACAGAGTCTTCGTCTGTCTGTCTGAACTTCCTCCATAGCCCCCCCCCCCCCCCCCCCTGTTTGAACTCCCTCCATAGCCCCCCCCCTCCCCCCTGTCTGAACTCCCTCCATAGCCCCCCCCCCCCCCCCCCCCCCCCTCTCTCTCTCTCTCTGTGTTTAGATGGAGTGACAGGTGTGTTCATTTTCTCTGCCAGGGCAGCACAGGTGTGTTGAGCCGGTGGGTCCTGGTTGCACTCAGCCTTGTCAAAGCAGGAAGGAGCAGAGATTTGGCACGTCGTTCGTTCTGATGTTTCACTTCACTGCAGCGTCTGGAAGAAGTATACTCCCAAAATGGAAATTAATAAAAGTAGCGATACCACATTGTAGAGATGCGCTGTTACAACTAAAAGTTATGAATTTGAAAGGTTTTACTTGTAAAAGTACATATTTTGGCATACAGATTTGACAGTAGCTTACCAAATGTAAAAGTGCTCATGGCCCATTTCACAATCATATTATTGGATTGTTATTGATAATGCGTGTACGTGTTTTAATGCGTGTTAATTTTAATAACGTATGTGCCACTGGGTATATTAACCTATAATTATGTAATTTATAAATGTTTTTTAAAAAAGTGCAATATTTGACTCTGAAATGTAGAGAAGTAGATGTCTAAAGTATCAAGAAATGGTAATACTCAAGTAAAGTAAACTCAAAATTGTACTTGCGGTAAGTACAGTTTGAGTTAAGGTGGCCTTACACTAGCCGATTCTTTTCAATCTGAAATCTGATAGCGCCACACACTACAGGATAATCGGAGCGGGGCAGAGCAAATATCAAACATGCTTGATGTTGATCGGGTCGATCCCGATCGCGCCCCGAGCAGATCGATTGGGTCGGGCACCCCCCGAGCGTCAAAAAATGCCCGATTATCGGCTAGTGTAAGGCCACCTTAAGTGTACATGGCTACTTTCCACCAGTGCCTGCCAGACCTGTTTTAGTTCTGTATCTGGGTCTTGTCTTGCCCTTATCCCATGTATCTGTCCCCTTATCCCATGTATCTGTCTCTGCTGCCCTTATCCCATATATCTGTCTCTGCTGCCCTTATCCCATGTATCTGTCTCTGCTGCCCTTATCCCATGTATCTGTCTCTGCTGCCCTTATCCCATGTATCTGTCTCTGCTGCCCTTATCCCATGGATCTGTCTCTGCTGCCCGTATCCCATGGATCTGTCTCTGCTGCCCTTATCCCATGTATCTGTCTCTGCTGCCCTTATCCCATGTATCTGTCTCTGCTGCCCTTATCCCATGTATCTGTCTCTGCTGCCCTTATCCCATGTATCTGTCTCTGCTGCCCGTATCCCATGTATCTGTCTCTGCTGCCCGTATCCCATGTATCTGTCTCTGCTGCCCGTATCCCATGTATCTGTCTCTGCTGCCCGTATCCCATGTATCTGTCTCTGCTGCCCTTATCCCATGTATCTGTCTCTGCTGCCCTTATCCCATGTATCTGTCTCTGCTGCCCTTATCCCATGTATCTGTCTCTGCTGCCCTTATCCCATGTATCTGTCTTTGCTGCCCTTATCCCATGTATCTGTCTCTGCTGCCCGTATCCCATGTATCTGTCTCTGCTGCCCTTATCCCATGTATCTGTCTCTGCTGCCCTTATCCCATGGATCTGTCTCTGCTGCCCTTATCCCATGGATCTGTCTCTGCTGCCCTTATCCCATGGATCTGTCTCTGCTGCCCGTATCCCATGTATCTGTCTCTGCTGCCCGTATCCCATGTATCTGTCTCTGCTGCCCTTATCCCATGTATCTGTCTCTGCTGCCCTTATCCCATGTATCTGTCTCTGCTGCCCGTATCCCATGTATCTGTCTCTGCTGCCCGTATCCCATGTATCTGTCTCTGCTGCCCGTATCCCATGTATCTGTCTCTGCTGCCCGTATCCCATGTATCTGTCTCTGCTGCCCGTATCCCATGTATCTGTCTCTGCTGCCCTTATCCCATGTATCTGTCTCTGCTGCCCTTATCCCATGTATCTGTCTCTGCTGCCCTTATCCCATGTATCTGTCTCTCTATGCTGCCGACACTGAAAAGTCCTAATTTAACTTGGAGTGCAGTACTACGGTGGTCCTCAAATTGGGGTCCTTGGGGGAAGGGATTCTGGGGGTTACCCCCAGCTAAATTAGTTAATTCAGCATCGCAATCATTTTAACACTTAATCCCTATTTTATACGTTTTGAACATTAAAAAAAATACAAATCTCATGTTGAATAAGTGTTTAACACTGGGGGTCCCTCGCGACAATGCTGTCAGAGAGGGGTGGTCCGAATACATATCAGTAAGGGGGTCCCTGACGTGAAAAGGTTTGAGAACCACTGGTGTACAGTATAAAACCCCATAAGGGTCCATTTGTATATACTCCCTGCTGTGTGACAGTGCTGCGTGACAGTGTCAACTAAACAGTGCCAGTGCAGAATGCAGTCAGGAGTAACAGTCCTGTGTCTGCTTATCCCTCTGTCTGATAAAACACCACTGACTGCATGGGGCTTCTGTTTACATCTACAGTACGCTATGACATCCTCGGTGTTCTTTTAACTCTGTGGACTAACACATTTACAGTACACATTAACTTAAGTAAATGTGTACTGTACACATTTACTTAAGTACAGTACTTAAGTAAATGTACTTGGGCCTAGTTACTTTCCACCACTGCAAATAACATCTCTCTCTCTACTCTCTCTGTCTGCTTCTCTGTTTAAGTCTATTGTTCCTCTCTCTACATGGCAAGTTTTCCGTGTCCATTTCGCTCGTGTTCGTCTCACTATATTTCAACTTTATTCTTTTTTTAGGCCGCCTTACTTTCTGTGGCCTTATATGGCCGTGCCACCCTGGCAGCCTAGTGATCAAAGCCCGACACAGGAGCTCCACGCAGACTCCACGTTCATAAACCTTCATGTTGTCGTCTTCTCCTAATCTTTGCTCTGACCCTCCCTCTCTCTTCCCTCTTTCCACCTCTCCTTTTTAATCCAAGCGTTCTTCTCCTTTGTTTGATCTGACTTTTATATCAGCCTCTCAGACATGCTGATGGATAGTCCTTGGGAGTTGTATTTATTTCAAGCCGAAAACGTGTTACCAGCGGTGAAAAGTAACTATTAAGTACGCGAACAAGAAGGCACTGGAGCAGCTCAGACGATTTAGGCCCTTATTTTATTATATCAGGGTGCAGGTAAAAAGCGACAACGTTTCGATGTGTCAATTACATCTTCGTCAGGTCATCATCGAAACGTTGTCGCTTTTTACCTGCACCCTGCTATAATAAACTAAGGGCCTGAATCGTCTGAGCTGCTCCAGTGCCTTCTTGTTCGCATATTATATGTCCTGCTCCTGAGATGCACCAGACTGGCCTGCTATAGGCTAGAGGCGCGGCTGGAACTCCCTTCTACATAACTATTAAGTACATTTACTTAAGTACTGTACTTTAAGTACAATATATTTACTTAAGTACTGTACTTAAGTACAATTTTAGGGTATTTGTACTTTACTTGAGTATTTACAATATCCAATACTTTTACTTCTAGTCCAGGTCATCGTGGCGGTGTCCAACTTGTGGATGTCGTTAAACCATATTCTGGGGTCGTGTCAAGTGGACATTCCTCCGTGGACGTACATGAACTTCCCCAGGACGCAGGCCGAGTGATTGGCCCTTGCCTCTGGAAAGGGCCCGGAAGCCTTGCGCTTCAACCATCTGTGCGCGTCGACATCTAAAGCATACACCTGGCCGGTTCAAAGTGTCCGCCCCAGATGTAGATGATGTTCCCTACCAGCACAGCCGTGTGGCCTGGGTGCAAGGGAACGGTGGGAATGTCAAGGAAGACGCTGCTAGTGCCTCGGTCTCCACCGGAGGCAACTCACTCCAGCTCGAGGACGCCGTGTCGAAGATGTGCACAGCGATCTCCTCGTCGTAGTTGTCGAGGCCTCCGAAGCAGTAGAGCCGCTGTCCCACGGCCACCGCGGCCCGACAGCATCACTTTGGTCCTCTCAGACGCGTCCAGCAGAGCATCCCTCACAGCGGATCTTATGTCGAACCGTAAACTTTTAGGACTGCTATACCGTGATATTCCGTTTGTTGGACTGTAAAAAGGGTATTGGTTTGGAGGTGTCACAGGCCTCAGGAGTTGAGTTGTCGGACGGCAGAAGATGTGTCCTGTTTGGTACAGGGAAAATATAGACAGATTTATGTTGCGTTCTTCAAAGCAGGCTGCAAGCTCTTTATTCACAGAATCTTATTTTTAATTTCCTCATTCATATATATATATATATATATATTATGAATCATTGTCTTCGTTTAAGTACTCAATTGCGGAAGTTTCATGGTGATAACAATCTAATATATTATAGGTATGGTTTTATACGTTCCAATTTTGGAGATCTGGCTCATGGACTAAGAACCAAAAAGAACTTAATCTGAGTTCCCAGAAGTTTTATTTTTCGCCACTAGGGGGGCGAGAAAGGTTGGGGGCGTCCAACCAGGAAAACTCCCCCCTGTCAGGTGAAAAGAAGCGGCTTGGACTCCATGCATTGACGGAAGCATGAGGTCAGTCCGTTGCTCTCCCCAGGTTGCCAGAGGGTGTGTAGCGCCCAGCATTATTAGACAATTGACACTGGGTGAAAAAAACGGGTTACAAAAATCGTGGGATCAAAATGTAGAAAACTTCAAGTTGCAACTATCTTTTTTTCTGTCTACATAATTGGCTAATGTTCCCAAGTCATTAATAGCATCTCATTCTCCACAATATCTAAACATCACTAGGGAGTGCTAGAGCACCCCCTGCCCTTTTGGCAATGTGCCCTTTAGACAGTTACACTGTACAGTATGTGGACCATGGTAACATTGATCAATTCTTGATAAAAAGCTTCTAATATATTATTTAGGCCCCACAATTTATAAATCTCACACTATTAAGGCAACCGGCCGGTTCCGCGCGCTGCACAAAGTGCCCTTTTTTTCCACTTGAGCACCTGCCCCTCTAAATGTCTGTGCACGCCACTGAGTATGGGTCGGTGCCTTGCATTGTTTCCTCCACAGTCATCAGTGTGTGGACGTAAAGCGTTTTGGACAAAGGCAAGGTGCTATATTATAAATGCACCATTTACCATTTACTGGCACTACGTGTGAAAGTGTTTCATAACAAGAAGAAGAATGTAAATGCTAATGGTGACACTGGGATTGGGATTGACCTTTCGTCACAAATGGTGCATGTCTATATATGGTATATTGGTATCGGGGCACACCCATGCAGAGTCTCTCCATGCTTGGCTGCCATTGCTAATAGCCCTCCACTCTTGGCTGCTGTAAACATAGAACGTTATCCAAACATTGCCTTATTAAGACACACAGTACGCACAAAGAGAGAGAGAGAGAGAGAGAGGACATGGACAGAGAAGAGGCATATAGGCTATATGTTAGAGACCAGGAGGGAGTAGAGATTGTGATACATTTTTCTTTTTTTCAACTCTGTTTGATCCTTTCTTGTAGTACGACCACTATACTGTGGAAGTCAGAGACACTGTGTGTGTGTGTGTGTGTGTGCGTGTGCTTTCCGCAGAAGATTTAAAATTCAAGTCCTCCCACGAGTCCCACCTGTCTGGCAGTTTATCATCGTTACAGCTCTCTTCTCTCTGTCCACACATACATACACACACACACAGACAAGCACAGCACATACCGCAGACATGCGCGCGCAGTGCGCACACACATGCATTTACACACACGCACACCCACACACACACACAGACTTACACACGCACTCACACACACACACACAGGCACTCACACACACAGACACGCACACCCACAGTCTATACTGTACACACAAGCATACACACATTTATTTCATAAAGTCACAGTGAGTCTAACCCTCATGAGTAGTGTTGAGAGAACAGTGCTCTTAATTTCCTCCCAGACTCGGTACTGGTGGGAAATTTTATAGGCTACTTAATTGAACTGTTGGGTGTGGCGACATAAAAAGATAATTTTAACACTTTCTGTACACTTAACAAAACTTCCTCCTGGTATAATGATCATGTTGGAGGGGGGGGGGGGGGGGGGGAAATCACAGCACTCCATTTTTAAGTATCAATACTATTAGAAATACTCTGTTACAAGTCCGGAATTTACTTGAGTAAAAGTACAAATTAACTATTGGCATCAAAATGTAGCCTACTTAAAGTACCAAAAGTAAAAGTACTCATGCAGAATGTCCCGTTTCAAGTTTTCAATTGTATAAAAAAATCTTTTGAAAATATCAGATCTACAAGCTCACAATGCGTCGCATTGTGTACTTTTCCACCACTGCCTGGTACAATGTACACTTATGATCGATGTATGATCGAACCTTATGTTTGAATGAAAAGTGAAAACAGCCGATCTACAAGCTCCCAACACCCTGCTAAGTGCTGAGCGACACGTTGTGAGCTTGTAGATCTGCTATTTTCACTAGTTTGGGTCGGACAAACATCTAATTTCTGTTTTGTGTCTCGAGTTTTGGGCTACTTTAGTACCATTAAACTGTTAATCAGGCCGACATCACTTTTTTACAAATCGGTACACAGTATCTATATGTGATCAAGACGGATCTGCCTCAAATCATGATCGCCGCGTGCAATTTCTGTGAAATAATTTTGCGCACACATTCCTACAAGGCTGAGGAATAAATCCCAGCCTTTTCACATTGGCCTGTTATAGCGCCACCAGCAGGTAGCTTTTAGCAAAACACATTTTGGGAACAAAATGCCGCAAACCATGAATTTGAAGGCGTAAAAAGATTAGGCCTATTATTGTGCCACCAGGAGGCCATGATAATCTACCTGATCTGGCGGCAGTGGTCGAAACTAACAAAGTACATTTACTTAAGTAGTGGAGAGTAACTAAGTAGGCCTACATTTGCTTAAAGGGGCATTCCACTCATTTTCAACATTTTACTATGTCATTAATATACCTTAGAGCTGTTGTGTGGAAATAATAAAAAAGTCCCCCCATTATGTGTTTCCTAGAACTGGAGATCTGAAAAAAATCATTAACATGGTGAAACACATCTTGATGATGTCATCAAGATGTGTTTCACCATGTTAATGATTTTTTTCATACTGGAGTATTTCCAATTTCCAGTACTTTTACTTCTACTCCACTACATCTCAGATCCAAATATTACATTTACTCGATTTATTTGAGAACTGGTCCAAACATAAAATGACTGGATCTCTTTTCCACTAGTCCCTACCTAACCTTTTAGTCTAGTTTTTATTTGTTGGCAAAATTGTCATTATTTAGTGTTAGTAGCTTTTAATAGTTTTCATTTAGTTTTTACTTAGTTTTCCTCAGTGAAAAAAAGGTAGTCGACAGACATTTCTCATCCTAGTTTTAGTTGATGAAATCATCACTGCTGGAGCCAGAGCGGCAAGACGGGATGATGTATTCTGAAACCCCTGGAATGATGTGGTCAGCGCTCCGACTGACCAGAGCATTGGTTCATTCAGTCTGCTCACGTCATCTAAAGAAAAGAAGAAAAAGAAAATCCGCCACAGAACATTGTGCAGTGGTGGAATGTAACTAAGTACATTTACTTAAATACTGTACTTAAGTAAAAAACAAACAAAAAAATAGTTGGCCGGTACAAGTTCCAATACTTTTACTTCTACTCCACTGTGACTACAACTCTGGAACTCTCTCCTGGAACTCTCTCCTACCGGCATGCACACTTAAGCCTCTCCAATTGATCCAGAATGCCGCAGCACGCTTAGTCTTCAACCAGCCAAAATTCTCACATGTTTCCCCCCTTCTCCGATCCCTCCATTGGCTCCCGGTTGCTGCCCGCACACAGAGTACAACACTCTGATGCTGGCCTTCAAAACAAACAAAGGTATGGCACCCCCATATCTTCAAAGTCTGATCGGACCCTACAAACCCCACCCGCTCGCTCAGATCAGCCAAGTTAGGCTGGCAAAACCTTCACTAAAACAGCCAGGACAACGCTCCACACGTCCCAGACTCTTCTCCCTTCTGGCTCCAAAACTATGGAATGAACTTCCAGACCCACTCCCAATCTTCCGCCGTAGTCTGATAACTCAACTCTTCATACTCCATTTTAGCCTGATGCATTTGCCGTAGTAGCACTTGCACTAGCCTCAATTACCTTACAAGCGTATGCAAAGGCTAAACTTATGTAATAGTTTTTCATGTAGACATACAGCACTCTATAGTGTATACTCAATTTGTATTGTACAGATAATCTACTGTTAGATGGATGTTAAGGCTCTCATCTTGCTTGCTTATGATCCTTAATTACTATTTCTATGTATTTGATGTATTACCATAAATAGTAATGTAATATAATTCTTGATTACTGTAAATCGCTCTGGATTAAGAGCTTCTGCTAAATGCCTACATTGAAAATGGTAATCTCGGATGATCCAAATATTACTTCACTACATTTATGTGAGAACTCTAGTTACTGTGTAGATTATTATTGTTGTAATAATAATAATTATTATAATTATAATAATTATTATTATTATTGCGACCGTAGGTCGTATTTACTATGAAAACCTGCATTTCCTGTTAGTCACTCAGTTATTATTATTAACTGCTATTTTCAAAAGACTATGTACTTTTGACTATTGTACTTTTACTCAAGTACATATTGGATTCCGGACTTGTCCTTGTAATGTTCCTTGTATTTCTATATTGCAGTATTGATACTTTTATGTTTAAAAAAAAAGTAAGCAAAGGAGTATTTTTTTCCACCACATGAATCATGTCAGCGTCTCTCTCTCTCGCTCTCGCTCTCGCTCTCTCTCTCTCCACACAGGAAGCTACACAATAAAATCCTCAGTGTTTGTTTATCTCCGAGAGTGTACAAAATGTAACCGAAGACCGCCAGGGTCCATTTGGTTACATTTTGCACACTCTTTGAGTTAAATCAAGGACTGTCTAAAGAGGACGAGACGCGAAGACCGTACGGGCGACGCCATGTTGCTCCATGGAAGGAAAGAAACATGCACAGTTGAGACCAGGAAGTTGTATATGCCCAATTGTGCATGTACAACTTCCTGGTCTCAACTGCGCATGTTTCTTTCCTTCCATGGAGCAACATGGCGTCGCCCGTACGGTCTTCTCGTCCTCTTTAGACAGTCCTTGAGTTAAATGAGCATGTGATGGCATACTGTAGCAGATGTGGCTACTATACTGTAGGGCGGCGCTGTTTTCATTTACACTGAAGACTGGACCTCGCTGAACCCCCAACACTCCCCCATGCCTACAGACAGTACAGACACAACCCAACACTGCCCCATGCCTACAGACAGTACAGACACTGCCCCATGCCTACAGACAGTACAGACACAACCCAACACTGCCCCATGCCTACAGACACAACCCAACACTGCCCCATGCCTACAGACAGTACAGACACAACCCAACACTGCCCCATGCCTACAGACACAACCCAACACTGCCCCATGCCTACAGGCAGTACAGATACAACCCAACACTGCCCCATGCCTACAGACACAACCCACCACTGTCCCATGCCTACAGGCAGTACAGACACAACCCAACACTGCCCCATGCCTACAGACAGTACAGACACGCCCCATGCCTACAGACAGTACAGACACAACCCAACACTGCCCCATGCCTACAGACAGTACAGACACAACCCAACACTGCCCCATGCCTACAGACAGTACAGACACAACCCAACACTGCCCCATGCCTACAGACAGTACAGACACAACCCAACACTGCCCCATGCCTACAGACAGTACAGACACAACCCAACACTGCCCCATGCCTACAGACAGTACAGACACAACCCAACATTGCCCCATGCCTACAGACACAACCCAACACTGCCCCATGCCTACAGACAGTACAGACACAACCCAACACTGCCCCATGCCTACAGACATTACAGACACAACCCAACACTGCCCCATGCCTACAGACAGTACAGACACAACCCAACACTGCCCCATGCCTACAGACAGTACAGACACAACCCAACACTGCCCCATGCCTACAGACAGTACAGACACAACCCAACACTGCCCCATGCCTACAGACAGTACAGACACAACCCAACACTGCCCCATGCCTACAGACAGTACAGACACAACCCAACACTGCCCCATGCCTACAGACAGTACAGACACAACCCAACACTGCCCCATGCCTACAGACAGTACAGACACGCCCCATGCCTACAGACAGTACAGACACGCCCCATGCCTACAGACAGTACAGACACAACCCAACACTGCCCCATGCCTACAGACACGCCCCATGCCTACAGACAGTACAGACACGCCCCATGCCTACAGACAGTACTACACACACAAATACTAAGTGTTGAAATGAACACTCAGTGTTTATTTACAGTACTCAATGTTCATTTACAGTAGTTCATTCAGTTAAATTAACACTAATTTATCTGGTCGCTTTGTTTACTTTCTACTCTCTCTCTTTCTCTCTTTCTCTCTCTCTCTCTATCTCCCACTCTGTCATTAATTTCTTTGTTTTCCAGCCCAAGAACCGGTCCATATGGGGCATTGAGGAGAGGCCTTAGTGTGTGTGTGTGCATGCATGCATGCGTGCACGTGTGCTCAGGAGAGAGAGAGGGAGAGAGGGAGTGAGAGACGAGAAAGAGAGAGAAGGAAGATGGTAATTATTTGGAGTAACAGAGCATTACTTGACTGTTAAGACACACACACACACACACACACACGCAGGAATGGGGGTAATACATTCCACATGGAGTTTCAGGGGGCTGTCCTGTCGGCTGCCTGCGCAGAAAAACTCCAAATTTAGAAGAAATATGAAAATCGTCAAACACTTTTCTTCTTGCCCTGTCCCCTCCTCCTCTCCTCCTCCTCCTCACCTCTTCTCTCCTCTCCTCCCCTCCTACTCTCCTCTCCTCCCCTCCTATGCTCCTCTCCTATCCTGCCTCCTTCTTTGTGCCTTCATCGCCTCCTCCCCCATTTCCTCTCCTCACCCCCACATCTCTCCTCACTCCATACCCTCCTCCTCCTCCCCTTCTCTCTTCCACCCTCTCTATCTTTCATTTCTTCATCCGTGTCTCTAACTCTCTCTCTCTCTCTCTCTCTCTCTCTCTTTTCTCTCTCTCTCTCTTTTTTCTCTCTCTCTCTCTCTCTCTCCTCCTCTTCGTCTCTCTCTCTTTTTTCCCAGACAGATTCCTACAGGTCACTGGCACGGGTCATGGGAGTCCTCTGATGACAGCCAATCACACCCCCGGCTGGCTCGGGGGGTTGTGTGTGTGTGTGTGTGTGTGTGTGTGTGCGCGTGTGTGTGGGGTGGGGGGGGATTTCACGGTGTTATAGCCACACCCCCTACGTCCATATTAGGTAAGAGAGGAATCCTCGGATTCATAGGCCAGCTGCCTCATAAGACAGAAAGAGAGAGAGAGATAGAGAGAGTGAGTGAGAGAGAGAGAGACCTGACGGCTGTCTCCCATTCAGAGGATGTCTTCTCAACCTGTGGAAACACTGTCTGCGCGCCAACCGGACTGTTAGCTGCTTGTTTACTTCTGTGGCCTTTTAGCTGCTATTTAGACACTTTAAAAGCTTTTAGTGGACAATCACAATACACCAGAAAACATATGCCGTTTTATCTTCATAGAACTTCATTTCGAAACAGTGGCATAGCTCTGAGGATACATTCTACTTGAGCCGTAATATATTGGAAATGGCTGGATAGCAGGACTGCCTGTGGGCCAGCGAGCGTGCCAACCAGGTAGCCATCCATCCTGTGGGCCAGCGAGCGTGCCAACCAGGTAGCCAGCCAGCCTGTGGGCCAGCGAGCGTGCCAACCAGGTAGCCAGCCAGCCTGTGGGCCAGCGAGCGTGCCAACCAGGTAGCCAGCCAGCCTGTGGGCCAGCGAGCGTGCCAACCAGGTAGCCAGCCAGCCTGTGGGCCAGCGAGCGTGCCAACCAGGTAGCCATCCATCCTGCATGGTTTATGCTAGCGAGCATGCCAACCAGGTAGCCAGCCAGCCTGTGGGCCAGCGAGCGTGCCAACCAGGTAGCCAGCCAGCCTGTGGGCCAGCGAGCATGCCAACCAGGTAGGCAGCCATCCTGTGGGCCAGCGAGCGTGCCAACCAGGTAGCCATCCATCCTGTGGGCCAGCGAGCGTGCCAACCAGGTAGCCATCCATCCTGTGGGCCAGCGAGCATGCCAACCAGGTAGCCAGCAGCCTGTGGGCCAGCGAGCATGCCAACCAGGTAGCCATCCATCCTGTGGGCCAGCGAGCATGCCAACCAGGTAGCCATCCATCCTGTGGGCCAGCGAGCATGCCAACCAGGTAGCCAGCCTCAGCATGCGAACTGAGGACCGACCAGCCAACCAGCCAGTCAGTAAGTAAATGAGCAGTCAGTATAACCTCCATCATTAAACCTTGTTGACCGGGGTCCCCCAGGGCTCTATGCTTGGCCCTCTCCTTTTTTTTCCTTCATTGGGGATGAACATTAGACAAATATATAGCCCTATATTCTGATAGCAGTCATTGCTTGTTTCAGTAACAGGGGGGGGTATCCCTGTCTCTCCGGCTCTTTAATACACAGAAAATGCATCTTTAGGTCGGGATACCATTTGTATCCAATCAGGACCTCATACGGGATATACAGGATCAATAAGTGAAATTGCAGGTCGATGACACGAACCAAACTGGAATTCATGGAACGCTAAAATTGAAGCTGATAAATGGGGAATACAGGGATACGGGGAGTAACTCCTGTTACCAAACAAACACTCTATATAACAATGATTGCGGTATTACTATCAGAGTATATACAGCTTTAACCTGTGATGCTGAATATCCTTCGGGACAATAGAGATTTTTATTATTCACACAATTTACAATTTACAATTTAGGCATTTAGCAGACGCTCTTAATCCAGAGCGACACAGAGCCACACAGAACCAACTTTTTTGTTTTAGCCAAAAACTATGACTTACAACTGAGTGTAAGACTGGACCCTGATGGCTCCATCTGTGTTCTATGATGGCACAACAACATGTATGTCTTTTCCTGAATGCTGCTCCACGTGTAGACGTGTACATACGAGCTCACGTGTGTGTTTGTTTGTGTGCGTGTGTGTGTGTGTGTGTGTGTGTGTGTGCTGTGTGCACTCCACAGTGGATGACGTCCTGCCATGCAGTGGTGCAGAGGAGACGAGAGGGGACAGGGACACACGTACGTAAGCACGTACACATGCAAGCACACACATGCACACACACACGCGCGCACACACACATACACACGATAGGTGCGATCGATGGGTGTTTGTTTTATTTTGTCACACACCTGCTTAAAGTCCTCAATATTAACGTATGCATTGGTAACTGAGAGTGTACAAATTTGTATACGCCCTCAGATTTAAATGAAACACAGACAGACAGACAGCTGGGTTTGGGGCTGAGTGGGCAACAGACAGTGACAGATGGGATGTGAGGGGGGTGACAGGGCAGAGGTCAAGGGTCAAGGTCATGTCAGAGTGACGGCGTCGCCGCGGCAGGCAGGACAACAGCGGGGTCAGTGTTAGGAGGCTATTGTCACACACAATCAGTAAAAGACTGTTTTAACCAGCCACGTCCCCTAACATCATATCGGTCTTAACCGGCCATGTAAGTCCCCTAACCTCATTAGTCTTAACTGGCCATGTAAGTCCCCTAACCTCATTAGTCTTAACCATCCATGCAAGTCCCCTAACCTCATATCAGTCTTAACCAGCCATGTAAGTCCCCTAACCTCATATCAGTCTTAGCCGGCCATGTAAGTCCCCTAACCTCATATCAGTCTTAACCGGCCATGTAAGTCCCCTAACCTCATATCAGTCTTAACCGGCCATGTAAGTCCCCTAACCTCATATCGGTCTTAACCGGCCATGTAAGACCCCTAACCTCATATCGGTCTTAGCTGGCCATGTATGTCCCCTAACCTCATATCAGTCTTAACCAGCCATGTAAGTCCCCTAACCTCATATCAGTCTTAACCGGCCATGTAAGTCAGTTTCAGATGAGCGTCAAAGCTGCATGGTTTATGCTAGTGGTTCTCAAAGATTTCCAACTCAAGGACCCCCAAACTGATATTCACTTGGCCGTGGACTCACAAGAGAAGATTCATGTTGTACGTTTTATGTATTCAAACGCTATACATTTTATTTTATTATTATTATTGTTATTATTATTATTATTATTATTTAATAGCTGATCCACTATTTTCGAATAGCCTAATTACGAAATTGTAAGTCGTTCTACCACTCGCTCAAGAGGGAATCCTGACTATAGGACAGATATTGTGTGAGTGTGTAGTATGTATGTGCTTCAGGCAGTACTACTTGTCAATCAGTGGGTGTCCTACCTGAAACCAGAGTCTACATTTTCGTTTAATATTTATTAGTTTCAGATACAGCTTTCAGGGCAGAGAAACGGCGATTGTTTGTCATAAATCGACTGCAAGTTAATTTTTAATGTAGGTTGGAGCTAACTCTGGTAGTATGTTGTGGGGAGGTGCACGTTCTATGTATATTCCGTGGTATAATGGTTAACCACATGTGCATGTGTAAAGCAACTAATTACATTTAGTCAAGTACTGTACTTACAATTTTGAGGTACTTTTACTTTAGTGAGTATTTCCAATTTCCAATTATTTTACTTCTATAGTCCACTACATCTCAGAGGCAAATGTTGTGCTTTTACTCCACTACAATTATTTGAAAACATTTAGTTATACTAACTACTAATACGTTATTAGTTACTTTAGATTACAATTGATATTACAAAACAACCACTTCAGCCCTACACTTCTAGCCTGTGTTCCAGCCTGATTCGTTACGTTCCGAGGATTTGTATTGTCTTAACTTAACGCGTTGAATCTGGCTGGAACACTTCGGCTACTACACTTCGGCCATTTGAAAATAGCCGAGCTACAAGCTCACAATGTGTCTTGCAATGCCGTCTTTAGGGTAACGTTATAGTTTATCCATGTGTAACTCTCAGAGTCAAATGAACATGTTTTGCGGTCTCTAGTGATGCTCTGTTGGCATGCAATTGTTTAAGTCATGGGTTTGTGGATGGTACAGAGGCCAGGGGAGAGGATGAGGAGATGTATATTTGTTTAGAGAAGAGGAGTCAAAAGTCTGTGGGCTGCTGTACTAGCAAGACTTTCACACAACCTCTCTGTGACCTGACACACACACACGCATACACATAGGCTCACTAACACTGCTCCCCCAGGGCCCGAGGGACCACCGTTCCCAGGGTCCCCTTCGCGTAAACGCAGAGAGAGGAGAGAGATAGAGGGGAGGTCTCAGTTCCCATGTCATATATAGAACACGCATATATGCATGCATGCGCACACATGTCACACACACACACACACACACACACACACACACACACACACACACACACACACACAGACAGCTGGCCTTTTCTGGGAGGCTAATCTAGCGCGTCTTGGTTTTTGCTCAGTAGACGCGTGTACACTGACTGCACAATTCCGAATGAACCCTAGTATTCTTGAGTTGAGATGCATTGTGAGCTTGTAGATCGGCTATTTTCAGTGAAGATTATTGGTGTTGAGGGGGAAAAACATACACGCACACTCATGCATTCCTCCTCCTAGTTCCCAATATACACATACCGTACTGATGTCACTTCCTGCGTTTGAAACAGTGTTTCACACTAAGGCCTAAGGATCAATATTAATGATCTCTAACAGTATCTTTACCACAACCTTTAGTTCTTAGAGCTTCATTCACATCTCAGGTGCTGAGTTGACAGATTCAGATTGAGATTTACACATCGTTGTCACACTTCACAGTATGTAGGAGTGAAACAGTTAGTTAGCTCTTCAAACTAATCGATTTAATCGATTATTTAAAGAAAACATCAATGGAAACAATCAATAGTTTCAGCCCTACAAAATCCTTATTGTACAAGCTTCCATCATATGTCAACAGCAGTGTTGATTTAATGCTGCTGGACACATACATACTACTGTATTGTAGTTTCATCATGATCAGTTCCATCATCTCTTAAAAACCTTAATAAACATTAAATGGCATATTTTAGTTGACTAAATCTACAGTTGATTTTGTCAACTAAAATGTGTTTTGGCGGGCCTTGGTGGCGTCGTGATGGCTGATTTTGCACTTGGTTGCATGCTGAAAATAGCCTGTAGATCTGCTGTTTTCAGAGCGCAACCAAACAATGACTTCTCCACTAGGCACCTCCTTATAACATTTTAGTCTAGTTTTTATTTGTTGACGAAATTGTCAACTAAATATATAGTCTTCATTTTAGTCATCATAACTTATTTAAATTGTATTTAGTTATCGTCGATGAAAAAAGCTAGTCGACAAACATTTTTCGTCATAGTTTTAGTCGACAAAATCAACACTATCATTGCTGTCGGGCAGTAACTGGTTTCCACCCGACAGAGACGATATTGACCTTATGCAGACCGCAGCCATCTTGTCATTACGTTAATGGCAGGGTGGCAACTAGCTGCAATTTGCCATTGACAGCCCATACGGTACATCCAACAGAAAAGTCCTATCTGATTGTATTAAATTACGTCAAACTCACCAACATTGCTGTACGAAAAGCTTGAATTGTCCTCTTTCTATCTGCAAAGTGTTTTTTCCATCCACCGTAGACATGTTATGAGCTACTTTCTGTCAAGAAATCTCTTGCCGGTGTCAGAGTTTGGATGTGCTCGCTTTCAGTAAAGTCACGTCCTGCTGCCTCCTGCATTATGTGCAAATTCAAAACAGGTGGTACGAAAGAGGATATATTATGCTTTTTGTACAGCAATGTTGGTGAGTTTGACTTTGTTTAATACAATCAGATAGGACTTTTCTCTTTGGATGAATGGGCTGTCAATGGCAAATTGCGGCTAGCTGCCACCCTGTCATTAACTCATTGGGCTTGTTGTGGTCTACATGGGTGAATTTGGTTGGTAATAAGTAATAAATAGCAATAAGGAGAAGAGAGGTTGAAAGAAAGAACGAGAGTTTCTTGTGTGTCACTGACGGAGATAGGAAAGACAAAGCCTCCCTTGACCATATTAGGAAATGTTTGGCTCTCCAGGAGAGATGGCTCGACTGTTATCGTTGCCTGTCTAAACGCGCACGCGCGCGCGCGCGCACACACACACACACACACACACACACACACACACACACACCCCTCTCCCCCATCTTCCTCCTTCCAACCCCCCCCCCCCTCTCTCTCTCCCTCTCCCCCCCTCTCTCTCTCTCTCTCTCTCTCTCCATACATGCCACAGTGTGCTATTTCTGAACTTCATCTAAAGATCTTTGAGCAGGTGCTTGCACTGAAGTGATCTGCACCTCTCTATAGTGTAGCGCTCATTACAAACCTATCATTTCAATATAGGCTATACTTTTTCATAAATAATCTAGCTATCTATCTCAAAGCCATAATATGAAATGTGTTTCCTTTATTTATTTGTATTGTGTCAAGGATCATGTGACCGTTCCCCACGCAGTTACATTTTGATGTGTTGGTGCAGTACTCGGAGACAGTGTATACACATGGACACCAAAACTAGCTTTTTTACTCACGGGTAAGTTAAATTATCAGTGAGAATTGTACTGCCTAGTAGGCTACAAAGATAATTTGTGTAAATGCTGAATGCTTTACAATACCGGTACAACGGGTACATTTTCAGGCATTTCTTATAGCATTTAGCAGTGGCATGTTGGGGTCAACTTTCATCCATGTATGGAAAACGTAGGCTACTTTATACATTTATTGAGAGAGACATGGCTGACATCCTCCAACTGTCAAACATTAGACACAGTAGCTGTCAGAGACACAACTGCTGCCTTTCTGTCTCCATTGGAAGATCAAAGTACAGTACAGTACAGTACACACATGGCCTGGATACCTATATACAGTAGTTGCCTGTCTAAGACAAGTACTCTCTCTCTAACTCTCTCTTTCTACCCCCCCCCCTCTTTATAATATATTTAACATCTGTATGCCTGGTGGAAGATGAAGGCTCATGCGTGTGAAAGTGCAGACCTATACTGGTGTGTTTAGTTTGCCGTCAGGATGTTTGGCTATTAGCGCACACACATCCTGGGAGAGGTCAGCCGTATTTGTGAATCGTCCGCCACCCCCATTGGTCAGAAAGCTCCCCATGGGTCATCCTCCCAGTGGTCAGAAACCTCCCCATGGGTCATCCTCCACAACCCACGCAGGACTTTCCCCAGCTAGCATGGAAGAACATGATGCGAGCATACGGTGGTGGGAAAAGTACATTCTTTACTTTTTACTTTCAATATTTCAATAATATAGAACTGCTCTGTTACAAGTAAAAGTCCGGAATTGTACAAAAGTGCCATCAAAATGTAGTAAAAGTATATTATATCATTATATTATATCATTATGCTTTGTAATAATAATCTACAAATAACTAGTCACTAAAGTTTTCAAATAATTGTAGTAGTGCAGGAGTTAAAGTACAATATTTGCCTCTGAAACTAAAAATACATTGCATGGATGCATCACTGTGGACGTATCCTCAGTGATGTATCCTCCTACGGTCATCAGGGTTTCGGGTCATCATACCCCTCACTCAGGTGACCCAGCCGGGGGTGATCAAGTCCCGACTTACGTCCCAGTAGCTACCCTCCATCAGTCCCATTAGGGAAAGACCAGGGCCACACAATCCGTTGATCCGGAACTACTCTGCCGGAACTGGGAGTGAGAGGAACTGCCGCGTGGACGGACTAGGCTCTGAAAAGTACTGGAAATTGGAAATACTCAAGGAAGGTAAAAAATACATCAACTCATACTTGTACTTAAGTACAGTATACTTAAGTAAATGTATTTAGTTACTTTCCACCACGTGCATGCGAGAACAGGCTTCTTTGGCTCAGGGCACACTTTTTGATATCTTTTTCATCCATGGCACCCCTGAATTACACTGTTACTTTATAGAACCACACATTTATGTCATATTACACCCCTGAATAACACTGTTACTTTATAGAACCACACATTTATGTCATATTACACCCCTGAATAACACTGTTACTTTATAGAACCACACATTTATGTCATATTACACCCCTGAATTACACTGTTACTTTATAGAACCACACATTTATGTCATATTACACCCCTGAATTACACTGTTACTTTATAGAACCACACATTTATGTCATATTACACCCCTGAATAACACTGTTACTTTATAGAACCACACATTTATGTCATATTACACCCCTGAATAACACTGTTACTTTATAGAACCACACATTTATGTCATATTACACCCCTGAATTACACTGTTACTTTATAGAACCACACATTTATGTCATATTACACCCCTGAATAACACTGTTACTTTATAGAACCACACATTTATGTCATATTACACCCCTGAATTACACTGTTACTTTATAGAACCACACATTTATGTCATATTACACCCCTGAATTACAGGGGTTACTTTATAGAACCAGAACAAACAAAAAGGTAGGGTTAGGTGCTGACTGCGGGAGACAAAACTTGAAAAAAGAAAGGTCGGCACCACGTTTCGCCACCAAAATGCCTTTGCATTTTTTGCATTTTGGTGCCGACACGTTGGTTTAATAAAAGTTTCTTGCAGATTCGTGACTACGAGCTGTGCGACTTCTTTTTTTCAAACATTATAGAACCACACATGTAATATTACACCCCTGAATTACACTGTTACTTTATAGAACCACACATTTATGTCATATATTACGCTATGGAAATATTTAAATATTTCCTCCTGAGATACAGTATGTCACCAGGAATACTTAAGAGAATATCCGTTTCCCAAATTCCCATCATAGGACAGATTGAATATAACTTTGTACCACTTTGAACCCCATGCAGCATCCCTGTTCTGGGTGGAACATTTGCCAGAAATGGCAGATCTACCCGCTTGCAGGTCTACTATTTTTGGCAAACAGATTTTGATGATAGAAAATTAAAAGAACAAACCAAGTACAGTAAAACTGAGATCCGTTTCAGAAACTATAGCTTAAACTTGGTTAAACTCAAGTGATATTCCACATGCACTATTAAACGCGCAACAGCGCTGCATCGAGTGACACGCTATGAGCTTGTGCAATCTTACATTTTTTAGAAACATCTTGAAAGTGTGAGATCAGATGGATTGTAAAGGATAGGCAGAGAATTAGCATTGCGCTTCAGCCCTTTTTCGGTCATTGAGTTTGTATTGCCTGTGTGAGTTGGTTGGATGGGGATTTTCTTGTTGCAAGTCCAATAAAGGCCGAAAATAATCCATTAATTCAGAACTACTGATTTGGAACTGGGCATTGGTAGAATGAGCCTCATGCACATGGGCTAATAGTGCTTTGGCATTTTTGTTCAACTTTTGTTCAGGTTTAGTTTATCTATCTGGACGAATCCTTCCATGCTCTAAGTGTTGAATTGACCCTGAGGATTTTACTGTAAGTGTGGTTTAAGAGAGAAAGAGAAAAACATCTTAAGGCTTAAATGGTTCTTAAATCATGTTATCCCTTCTGTTCTCTCTCTCTCTCTCTCTCTCTCTCTCTCTCCTTTGCCTTTTATGTCTCTCTGTCGCTGCTTTGACTAGAAAAGGGAATGTATGTATACTTGGCTGGCCAGAAGTAGCCCAGTTGAAGGAGACAGAGAGAGCAGGGGGAGGGTTTGTATGTGTATCAGCACTGCAGCTTGCAGTGACTAACTATCTTTCAGAAAGATCGCAGAGCTGAGGCAGGGAATGTTTATACAAAGCAGCGCTTATTTTCCATGATCCCCAACATAAAAAAAACCTGGCTAATGCCTTATATGGAGAGTCTGAGACGGGCTCCAAGAACCCAGACCTTCAGGATTCCTGGTTAAGGAGCCTGAGATATGCTCTCTCTCTCTCTCTCTCTCTCTCTCTCTCTCTCTCTCTCTCTCTCTCTCTCTCTCTCTCTCTCTATTGGCATTGTTGGCATGACATGTGTTGCCAATAACTTGCCAAAAGCACAATTGCAAATTGAGACAATGTTAGAAGAATTGAAATTAATAATAATAATAATAATAACGTGAATAACAACATTAGTTAATTAATAATATACATTCTTTATTAATATCTCATATCAGTCTTAACCGGCCACATAAGTCCCCTAACCTCAGTCTTAACCGGCCATGTAAGTCTCCTAACCTCATATCAGTCTTAACCGGCCACGTAAGTCTCCTAACCTCATATCAGTCTTAATCGGCCACGTAAGTCACCTAACCTCATATCAGTCTTAACCGGCCATGTAAGTCCCCTAACCTCATATCAGTCTTAACCGGCCACGTAAGTCCCCTAACCTCATATCAGTCTTAACCGGTCACGTAAGTCCCCTAACCTCATATCAGTCTTAACCGGCCACGTAAGTCCCCTAACCTCATATCAGTCTTAACCGGTCACGTAAGTCCCCTAACCTCATATCAGTCTTAACCGGCCACATAAGTCCCCTAACCTCATATCAGTCGGTCACGTAAGTCCCCTAACCTCATATCAGTCTTAACCGGCCACGTAAGTCCCCTAACCTCATATCAGTCTTAACCGGCCACGTAAGTCCCCTAACCTCATATCAGTCTTAACCGGCCACGTAAGTCACCTAACCTTATATCAGTCTTATTTAACCGGCCACGTAAGTCCCCTAACCTCATATCAGTCTTATTTAACCGGTCACGTAAGTCCCCTAACCTCATATCAGTCTTAACCGGCCACGTAAGTCCCCTAACCTCATATCAGTCTTAACATAAGTCAGTTTCACTTCCATTTTTCCTAATGGCATCCAGTAGGCTCCAGTATAGTGTACGTGCAGTAGGTCGATTGCATGGTCTTGATAAGTCATTATGGTGATTATCGGTTGATAACATTGAAAGCGGGTGAATCCCTCACGTTCCAACCCACTCAGAGAGAGGTGATTCCACTGCCGGGTGAAACCTTGTACAAAATAATAAATACATTTATTCCAATAGATCCAGTGTAGTTATTATTGAGTCACAAGCTCTTAATGCATTGCATTGGTTAAATATGTAAAAGCACATTGTGAGTCTTGTGATGGAACGACTAATTTGGGGAGAAAACGGGGTTAAAAAAAATAATTGTCTACTCAAAAAATAAAAATAAATAAATGAATAATAATAATAATTTAAAAAAAGATATATGTATGTATATATAGCCTATATATCAAAATAAAAGCAATAAAAAATAAATCTGTCCGACAGCGACAACATGTGTTTCAATCTCCTCTGTCATGCATGTGTTCCCAGAGAGAGAGAGAGAGAGAGAGAGCCCCATGAGGGCCCCTGGGCCGGTAATTATTTTGCGGCCCCCATAGCGCGCATGCGCACAAAAGTTTCGTTTTGTTTATTTTTTTCATCTTTTTGACCTAAATGTAACAAAATCAATGGCCATTTTCAGGGCCTCAAACCCAGTACCGCGTGGTCCAATTTCCCCGAAGGGCCCCTAGCCCTGGCGCAATGGCTAATTTGGCCCTGGTGTGCACATGTGGGTGTAGGAGGAGGAGGAGGAGGAGGAGGAGGAGAGGGAGTGAGAGACAGACGGACAGACAGGAAGTTCACATTATTTAGGTCTACTGGGGTCAAGTCATTTCCTGTTTTCCCTCCCCACCAAATGCCCCAATGTTTACAGCCCCTACATTCCTGTAACACACACACACACACACACACACACACACACACACACACACACACACACACACACACACACACACACACACTTTGTGTATTTTTTCTCAATACATAATGATGTATTCTCTTCTACAATAGTTTGCCAGCTTTCGAAACTTGTTACTTTACAGATTTAGATTATTTGTACTGTACAAAACGTACATTAAGTGATAAATTATGTGATTTTAGGTTTGAGCATAAAAAGCATAATTGTATACGAGCAGTCAGAGATATACAAGCTTGAGCTTGCAGATCTGCTATTTTTTTTATTGTGAGTCTCTGAATATATTTAAAGCGAACATTTTAAGCTCAAATCTTTGTTTCTGGAGGTCCCTGAGGAGGGCAGATCAGCGGCCAAATACATTATAATTATGGGAGGTCCTTTACATGAAGGAGGACTTTATAGGATTTAGGAGGCATTTGTAGAATCGGCCTCAAGTCTTCATTGCAAAAAAAACAAAAGTCCAGTGGGTAATTCAGTTTGTTTATTTTATTTTTTGTAATTGTATTGCAGGTTTGCTGTGCTGCCAAGCCATGATGATGATCAGCAGGTGCGTATGTTTGTTCACATAGGTGCTGGGCTGCCGTCTAACGAGTGTGACTGTGTGTATGGTTTTGGTCCATGGCCCATGGTGCAGTGCTGCATCTCTGGTCAGATGGTAGTCTGAGATGAAGCACTGTAGCTCGGGACGGGGGACATCAGCACTCAGCAGCAGGTTCTACGTTGTACTGCAAGTTTGGTCATTTTATCGTCTACTCAGGCATAATGTGACCCCAGACAGTTTTTAAGTTGATCGATTCAGTATTTAGATATTTGATATTCATTTGAGGCTGCCCTTCCTATACAAACCCATTGTAACTGCAGAGTTGTCGCTAATGATATCGTTAATGCTATCAATGGATCGGTCGCTAGTATACGGCCGTGACGCTTAGCAGAACATGTGTGACTAACACTTCCGGTTCAAACGTGACAACAACTTATCTGCTTATGATTTCGTCCATATCTCTGACACTGGCCACCTACCGCCTTGTATGGTAACCGGCGTTCAAGGTGATAAGCCTGAGTAGACGATATTTTATTTTTATTTTATATTTTTAAAGTGAAATATCCGTTTTAACTTGACCATGGATCCTATGCATGATCCATGCATCCTATCTCCTCTCCTCTCCCCTCTCATCTCCTCTCCTCTGCTCTTCCCTACATCCTCTCTCCTCTCCTCTCCCCTCTCATCTCCTATCCTCTGCTCTTCCCTACAGCCTATCTCTTCTCCTCTCTCCTCCTCTCATCTAACTCTCCTCTGCTCTCCTCTGCCCTTCCCTACATCCTCTCCTCTCCTCTCCGCTATACCTCTCCTCTCCTCTCCTCTCCTCTCCCCTATACCTCTCCTCTCCTCTCCTCTCCTCTCCCCTATACCTCTCCTCTCCTCTCCTCTCCTCTCCTCTCCTCTGTTCTCCTCTCCTCTCCCCTACATCCTCTGTTCTCCTCTCCTCTATCCTATGCCTCCTCGCTCCTCCTCTCTCCCGGGGTCCAGTTTTCCCAGGAATCCCTTAACCAATCACAAAGGGGGATTCCTGGAAATACTGTTCTTGGGGGCGGGGCTTAACAGCTACTTCAAGACTCCATTATGTTGTTGTGAGTTTTCTGTATGCACAACTATACGTGTTATGTGTAGGTATCACAGGGTGTAGGTGAGATAAAGTGGATCTTTATGATAAAACTATCATAAACGTAAAGATGCCGTGATGCCCCTCACCCCCCCCAAAAAAAACATGATCATCAGCTAGGCTACTATAAGATTATACTAGGAAATGGTTTTTTTTGGTTTTTTTAAACAAAGTACAAAAATCACAGCACTCCATCTTTAATTAGCACAACTGTTATTGAATAGAACGAACATGAACTTACTGAAATGCTAAATACATCTTATGTGGAGGCACTATACAATTCATTCATTTTCTATTGCCATTTTATTTTCTAAGCAAAACGTTGTAGCTGGGACATTGGTTTGAGAACCACATGGGCACAATACCTATATGTCACTAACAGGACACTTATTTCATAGAGTCGTTACAACACAAATGACAACACGTCCCAATACTTCTGGTACTGGTATAATGTGAAATGTGTTTTTAATCTCATTCACATGTCTGTGTCCATAAATCTATTATCCACATACACCTTTGACATGCGACAGTGTTGTACGGCAGAGTTTTAAAATTGCCAAATGGGTCAGCGACCACGACTATGACTCAGACATAACACATAGTAGCCGAAACTGATGTTGTGAGCTTATATTATATTTTAGTAAATATGTTTAATGGATTACAATTGTGAATTTGATGAATTGAGTACAGGACCCCAATGGAATCAATAAGCAAATAGACTTTCTTGGATAAATCCTTTTAGCAGACCTTGTATTGTAGGCTACTGTAGGCTACTTCCCTGAGCTTGTCCATGCAAACTGTTAAAGTATTCAATCAATCAATCATGTCTCTTTGAATGTGCCTTGTTTCAATAACTGATTTTAAGTGTTATTTTGTTGATGTTTGATCCGTTTTTATTTTATTTTAATTATGTTGACTGTTAAACTGCAAGTTATGAATGAATAAAACCAAAGGAGAGATCCAACTTTACATGTTTTTTTGTATTTATTTTGTGCAAGTGCAACTAGAATTAAACTTGTCTCTTGTAATAATAATTAAAAAAGACTTGAGTCTCTTTTAAAATGGTGCATTTATATAGCGCCTTTATCCAAGGCGCTTTACATAGATTGTGCATTACATTCACACACACATTCATACACCGATGGCGGCGGAAACCATGCAAGGTACCAACCAGCACATCAGGAGAAATTAGGGGTTCAGTGTCTTGCTCAAGGACACTTCGACACTAACTCTGGGGGAGCCCGGGTTCGAACTGGCGACCTTGCGGTTACCATCCGGAAGCTCTACGCCTGAGCCACCACCGCCTTTTCCTCTCATTATTTTATAACCCACAAAGTTATGTGATTAAAGAGAAAGACCACTTTGGTAGAGGTTTGGGTTGTGTACCTTGACATGATGTAACTCCAAATGTGGACAAGAAATAAAAATAATAATTGCTCCAGGATTAGAAATTGATCATTCAAAATATGCTCCTCATTGATTTGTATGCTGAAACAGCTCTCAAACTCTCAGTCACTCTTTTAGCACATAAATTAACACAAAGTTGTTGTTTTTCTTTGTAAGTATTGAGAAACATGTGTTTGTGCTAAAAGAAGAGTGCCTTTGAGAGGCTGAGAGCTGTTCAACAAAGTGATCCTGCCCTTTAACTTACATAAAGCCAACGTGCATACAAAGGTTTGCCGCTGATTGGTCACACACGCGCACGTACACACGCACCCGCACGCACGCACACGCCCTATCCTAGATGCTCTTGCAGAGCCCCGCTGCAGAATGTAAAGTTAAGTTATAGATTTATTTTTTGTCACTGAGTCAGTCATTTAAAACCAATACATTCATTCTGGTGTTTTCCGGGTGCAGTTCAGATAAAACATGATTTGAAACTAGTTTGTGGGAGGGGCTAGCTGGCTGATATGCTAATACGTGTATGCAATGCATGATGGGTACATGACTAATTCCAAAAATAAACGTATACTAGTCAAAATGTAGCACATTTCTCCCAAATCTCATCAAATTATTATGTTCCAATGATGTTGCATATTGAAATTAACACAGTATATATTTTTGGATAAACGTTATATTTTATAGTGACTAACCATCAATGGAACTGGTACGCGTGTGAATGGCAACCTCCATGTCGCCCGTGTACAACTCATACTTACCTGGCAGGGGAGACACCATGATCATGAAGGTGGTTCACCCAGGTTGAGGCTTGGCCATTGCACTCCGGCCGAGCTGATATACTTGCGAATTCCTCAAATGTGGGAATCTCGACTGCATAATTTGTGGTAGTGGGGGACTGCGTTCGCGCTCTCCCCTGATGAACTGTTAAAAGGAAAGACCAAAGCAGCATAATCTCTGTGTGCCCTCTTGTTGTGGCAAAATATGAGAATAACAGACGTAATATATCAATGACTTTTGTCATGTGGTTACTTACTTCACCTGGATATTGATAATGTTGCAGATGTCATTTTACACTCCCTAGAGTTAAATTATTGTTAAACACCGGCATTACGTAATTTACCAAGAAGTCTACACATAATTAGAGAATGTAGAAAAATTGCTATTTTGATCAACATTTGCCTGTAGTGCATGGCATTGTGGAGTGACTGGAGTCTTTTCCAACAATAACAAAACATTATTTAGTTTTGGGTCTGCGAGACAAATCTCATCAAATGGTGGTCCGTGGCTCAAAACAATAAATAATGGTCCTTAAAACCACTGGCTGGCCTACAGTATTTTTTATACGTTTGAGCTGCACCCTCTTGTGGAGAATGGCTTGAACTGCAAACAGTTCTTTGTGGACAGCTAACTATACCAGCCTATCAACATGGTTAGCTCAAAATTACACTTTGTATTGTCTTGGTGTAATGTTATTGTTTTCTGTACTACGTGTTGCTCTGTTGTGGGTGAATGTTGAATAGACCTGTGATGATGAATATCATTCGGGACAATAAAGATTATTATTAATGGTTGCAAGCAGTTACATTGGTGTGCACTGGCCTTCACTCCAAATATTGGCGAGATATCTTCAATAGTTGCTCTGTTAGAAATTGATAATGCCAAATAAAAACAATCTACGCATTTACTTTATACAGTGACCGTCAAAGTCACACTTTTAGCACATAAACATATGAAAACAAATCAATGTACATTTGTTGTTTATACCAGTATTTGAAGATTCAGATCAGTGTCTCTAGTACAGCCTTTCTTCCTCCAGTAAAATCTAGAGGAAGTTATTTTATTTTAAGTAAATGTCATAGCAGGTTAGGATCATATAATTGCCAGAATCGACTTTGTTTTAATTTCTTTCTTTGCTAAAAGGTGTGACTGAAAGCCGTTTCACCGTGCAATCCAAGTCAATGTAGAGATGATTTTGGATGATCAATTTCTAATCAACAGGGAAACTCTATTAAAGATATCTCACCAATATCTGGAGTTAACTCAAGGCAAGGTAACTAACTAAAATTTGAACCATAGTGGTCATTTTTCTTTAAACCTGATGTACAGTATAGTTCAAGAACATAGATCTACAAGCTGACAACACGTCACACAATGCAACACATTGTGATTTTGTGCCATTTTAGGTGAGTGGACATTTATGAATCAAGGTGGCAATTTCTTTCATCGTGCAGCCCTACTCAGCACACAGAATTGAGTCTGAGAACATTTCCAGCAGGTCCAACATTTTGTGCAGAACTTTAATGTGTCATTGGTACTGACACCAGTTAACCTCAAAACCAGATCAACAACATCAAATGTTCACAACCCATGTCCTCGAGAGTGAGTCGATTCATTTCCACGATCGTTTTGATGAGAATCATATATAGGCACAGCAGTCAGTCAGGCAGGTTTAAAGCCACTTTAATTTGAACTCCAGTGTGTCGAGCAGATCGAGTATCTCGCCAAAGTAGCCGTTCTCTTCTCCCAGATTCCTCTCTGTGTGGACCAGCTCCTGGTACTGGCCCTTCAGGACGCCCAGCGTGAAAGAGAGAGTGCCGTCGGAGCGATACTGAGACAAACACACCGGAGCCATCGCCAACAATGTCCGCAAAGTCTGCAATAGGACAAGGGCATACAATTAATCCACTAAGACCGGAGAACGGTTTTCTGAAAAAACACATGTTGCTATATCGGTGGTGCTCAAACGTTTTCATGTCCGCCGACCCCCCATCTCAAAATATTTCGTTCCAAGGACCCCCACAGAAGCAAAGATTTGAGTTACAAATGTTCGTTTAAAAATATATATACTGTATATTCAAAGATTTTTTCCCCCCTCAAAAATAGCAGATCTACAAGGTTATATCTGCTATTTTTCATTTAAAAATAATAATGGTTAAAAGTGGTGTATGTATGTATGTACAGTACACACACACACACACACACACACACACACACACACACACACACACACACACACACACACACACACACACACACACACACACACACACACACACACACACACACACACACACACACACACACACACACACACACACACACACACACACACACACACACACACACACACACACACACACACCTCGATTATCCAATGAATCAAAAAAGTAATGGATAGACAGATAGAATAATCACCAAGACAATAATGGCATCCATATTTAATTCGCACGCACCTTCTCTCTCCAGTCGTGCTCGGAGGAGTCCAGCAGCTCTGGCACCAGAGTGCACCAGCCTCCTTCTAGAAGCTGTGGCTGCAGGGGCACCTCGGAGTACTGACGCAAGCGCTCCTCATGGGCCGCGTCCGGGATGGGCTCCATGCCTGCCTGCAGAACCATCTCCTGCATGGAAAGGACAGTACAACGGTTCATTACTAATCCATTTATGTAAGGACAAAATCTGGAGTACATTTTTTTAAGTGAAATAAATGAAGGTTTTATGAGCCAATGAACATTGCAGTTTTATGAAAATTATTCTTCTGCTCCTAAATACATACATACAGTAGCACATGTTTATGAAACTTTACAGCATGGTAGAGGGTCATGCCACATAGCACTGAAACCAGTCTCACTCCAATTGGCCAAAGGGGGGCGCTAGCAATCGTTTGAAAATTAAACCTTTGAACAGGCATAACTCGTGTCTCATTTGGCCAAAAGCCATGGCACTTGTTTCCACATGTACCTTGACTCATCTGTGACTTTGTTTTTATTACGCCGATTGGCTTAAGGGGTTGTCTGTCAACGCTGTACTCCCGCAGCCAACCATGCATCGTGAAAAACAACAATCGATTAGCCCTATTCTAGTCCTATTCGCTTACTCGTTATAAGCGAATCTTTCAAAAATAAAAAATCACAAGTGAAGTGAGGGGCGCTCTTATCATCGTACAGCATCATGGATCATCTCATACTGGCCAATCAGAATGCCTGTTGCCTGTGATTGGTTAGCTGATTTGCTCGTTTACATATGACGTAAACATTTCACACAGGTGATGACAACTGAGATGACAACTGAATGTATGTGATTGGTTAGCCGATTTGCTACACAAGGTACATAAGGTGGTCCCTTATTGGCCAAGCGCTTCCACAGACATGTGATTGGTTAGCCGATTTGCTCGTTTACATATGACGTAAGTTTTCCCTTCAATTTCAAAGGAAGTTTAATGTTTTGATGTTTAATTAGTGGACATTTGACCTAATTTCTCCGTTCATTATCAATGGAAAATCTTGAGACGTGTGGGGACAAAAGCTGTTTGAAATCACAAGAGGGGTGCTCTTATCGTCATACATTATCATACATTATCATACATCACATTACGTGCTCAGCCAATCAAATCATCACATTCTGTGGTACAAACACACACACGCACACAAAGCTGTGCATTGCCCCTCAAAAAATAAACAAAATAAAAAATAAAAACGTGTGGCCTATTGCTTCATGGGTTCGGGGCCTTAAACCCAAACCACACCAACGGTGTCTGTTTGGCGTTTTTTAAGGTAAACCACAAGGGATGCACACGCAGATTAGATACACCAGACATGCGGTGCTTGCGGTTAGGGTTTGAGGTAGGTTGTCGGTCTAATGACAGTCGGACCAATAGTATGTCTAAACTAAAGCCTGTACCCAAACCACACCAATGCAAGTCATTGAGTTGCATTGGTGTGGTTTACCTTAAAAAAACATTTTGTCCTGACCCGACCCTTTGGTGTGGTTTGGGCTTTAGCCTTTCACTGATAAGTTGAATGATGTAAATGCATATTTGGCTGGGTCTTTTCGGGGCCTACCCTCTCACTGATCATGTCGTAGAGCAGCGTGATGATACGAACACGGAGACCTTCGCCCCCTTCGCCTCTGAACAGCTCCGATAGGACCTGCAGCCCCCCATGTGACAGGAAGTGGTTCTGAGCGTGTGGGAAGTGACGTAACAAGGACGCCACTGCAAACAGAACCTGAGTGCAGAGACAGGACATATTATTATTATATATATAGCTGATCTACAAGCTTGATGATTTTCTTTTCTTTTTAAAATATTTTTTTTAAATAGATAGATTAAGTCAATGAGTTTACACTCTTGCACTCCTGCTAATAACTTTCTTTCTAATTATTTTAACACTATGGGGTCCAGGAGTGTCTGTACCTTCTTTTTAACACTATGGGGTCTTGGAGTGGCCAGCAATGTCAGCAATCTCTGGAGGGTGCCGTTCTCTGCCGCCTCCACCTGGACTACTGGGTTACTGCAGGACAAAGGAACAATACTTGTTGTTATGCCATGATTAGTGTCTCCAGACAACCAGAGATCTTCGCCCACTGAAGAGTGTACAAATGGAACCAAATGGAACTGAAAATAGAGGGTACGCGCGTAACATCATCATCATACCCGGAAGTTATGCAGGAACGCCTAATGCTTTCTGGCCTTGACAGCCCATACAACCAAACAGAAAATTCTGTTCCGATTGCATTAAACGACGTTACACTCACTTTGCCACTCACTTTATGCATGTGCATACCCTTTTATCGATTATCTTCTTAGTGATTTTTCTATCAATTAATCAATCAATTATATCAATCTATCAATTCATTAAATTAATCGTGAAGCATGTTTCTTTTTTACACCATTTCAAAAATGGCAAAAAATAGCAGATCAAGCTATATTTTTGTTGTTGATCAGCAATTTTGCTACTTTTGCGCAACACTTGAAGTAGGTAACTAATAGGGCCAAGGGATTGGTGGGCGGCAGTGGCTCAGGACTAGAGTGGCCGGTAGAGTGGCCAGATGGGAACGTGAGGTTGCCAGTTCGATCCCAGGCTCCCCCAGAGTTAGTGTCAAAGCGTTCTTGAGCAAGACTCTGAACCCCAAATTGCTCCCGGTGTACCTTGCATGGTTTCCGCCGCTATCAGTGTGTGAATGTAATGTACAATCTATGTAGTGCCTTGGATAAAAAGCGCTATATTAATGCATTCATTGGTGGTGGTTCTTCCTACCTGGACAGAGCAGATCCCAGAACAAACGCAGAACCTTCTTGTAGCTGGTAGTTAGAACTGTTCAGACAATCTAACATGATCTGAAGACCTCCCATGGAGAACAACGTCTGGGCATTATCCACCTAACACACACACACACACACACGCGCACAATACACTTATTTCTTTATTAAAGGGTTAGTTGGATCCACGGAACACAGAAGCTGGGTCGCCTGGGCGAGGGCGTCTTGATAGGAACCGAAACAACCCAGTGAACCCAAGGTACATGAGTGTGTGTGTGTGTGTCTGTGTGAGGGCATTAAGCAACTAGTCGACCTTGTTGGTACTAGTTGATTATGTAGGCCTCAAGATCAGGTAGATTATTATTTTTATTACATAATAGGTAGTTAAACAACTAGTCGACTAGTAAACTAGGCAACTAGTCAACTAGTAAAAATGACTAGAAGTGAATGCCCTAGTGTGTGTGCGTGTGAAGTATACCTGATGCACCAGGTATTCCAGTTCCAGCAGTATTTTCAGTTGTCTCTCTGTGGTGATGTTGGTGCTGCGAAACTGGGCTAGCAGGCGGCTCAGAATCTGCATTAACACAACGGGCACGCACGCACGCACGCACGCACACACGCACACACACACATTAATAAATTCCCCTCCAATACATGGCTCTTTTGAAGATTATGTCATATCACAGCCAAGTATCATGGGATTTCTTTTCTTTTTTAAAGATATTGTTTTTGCGGCTTACGCCTTTTATTGGTTTTTTGAAGGGACAGACAGTAGGCTGACAGGAAACGGGAGAGAGATGGGGGAAGACATGCAGTAAAGGCCGTGTCGGGCTCGGGAGTCGAACCCGCGGCACACTGCGACTGGATTACCAGTCGGGTGCCCAGACGGTTACGCCACCGCCTGGGCCTATCATGGGATTTCTAATGTATGTTTAGAGCACATAGGACGTAAATCGTTTGCCAGCGAAGTCTATGGACTTTAATGTTTGTTTTAGGGCACTAAATAGCAACGTAAGATGTCATGTGGCCAATACATCTTGTAACTAATTTAGTTTCATACAAGAAACAAGGCAGGATGGATAAAGAAAGGAAAGAAACAGTACAACTGTAACCAATGTGGAAAAAGCTTCACAAGAAGCGGTAAACAAAAGCAAAAAAGGCGGCCCCGCACTTACATATATTGTTACATTTACTTAACCACTTGAGCATCCATATAAAATTATACATTACATAGTAATTTCAAACAAGATTCCATTCTTACTCAAGTAATTATTTGGCTGACTACTGAGTCATTATTATTTTACACTTTCACTTCTATTTCACTAAAGTATTATTTAAAAGTAGCAATACTTTGTAGACTTTTGGCTGACCTGAGCATCAGTTTCCACAAGCATGTCCAGGTCGGCCATTTCTCTCTTCAGCTCCTCCAGGGGGCGGAACTGAGACCTCACCGTGTCCTACAGTACAAACACAGAGTCGCATAGACTGTATTCAACAAGATGCAAGATGCGTCACTTCCAGGTTTTTAACCCATTTTGGGCGAGAACCCCTTTTGGTGTTAGCACTATATTAAGCTTTAGCTATTGAAAAATAGCAGATCTACAAGCTCATAGCGCTACGAGCTTGTACGTCTGCTATTTTTGAAAAATCGAAGAACGACTGACATAGAAACATAGCTTTTTCAGATTTTTTTAGAATCTGATCTCAGGTCAAAATGGGTTAAACAGCTGCTGGATTGCAATTAAGCTCCACCCACGCTGCAACTTGCAGCGGGGGCAAAGCGTTTCCGGTTTTCTGGCCGACGCTGGAAGTTGCAGCGTGGGTGGAGCTTCATTTCCATCCACCAGCTGTCTAAAAACCCGGAAGGGACTCCTGCTCTAAGCTGCATCTTGTATCTTTGTGACTCTACTGTGTGGGAGTACCCATAGTCATACAGCACTGCTTCTCAAGTCCATTGACCACCGGGGGGTCCATTAGGAGACCCTCGTTGTGGGTCTGTAACTTCCAGAGTGTACAAATGGAACAAATGTATCACATGGCCCATTTGGTTCCATTTGTTACTAGGCCCCCAGTTATATATATTATCTCTGGGACTCCAATTTTCAATATAACATCCTCAGTGTTATACTTTAAGGTTCAATTTGGTTCAAATGGAAATCTAGAATCTAGAATCGATGTTATAGAGCAGGTGTTGTTACCTCATTGTTGTCTGAGTTCTCTGCATGCAGCTCTTCCATCTTCTGCAGAGCTTCTTTCAGCTCAGCAGTGCTGAACGAATGATGCTGGCCTTCCTCCACTTTCTCCCTGGTGCACGCACAGTATTTCTAACTACATTGCAGCATTGATACTTTTACTTAATAAGTAAACTGGTGGAAACAGTGTTTCAGATAAGATAATCCTACCTGAGTTTGCGTGCCCAGTATTTCCTCTGCTCCTCTCCCTGTCGCACCTCTCTCTGGCCTGTCTGAAGGTTTAGCCGGACATGGGAACCTCGTGGCACTGCCTCCCCTAGATATTCATTCATTCATTCATAGTGTACCAAACAGACCGTTAACATGGGAACCTTGTGGCACTGCCTTCCCTAGATATTCATAGTGTTAAACTCAGTTACAGACACAAACAATAGCCTGGCCCAGCCTGTGTGGTTTCTGGTCTAGAGGGGCGGGTGCCGGTCGAAAACAGGCGGTGGATCCTATTGGTTCACCGATCTGAGCGCCCGCCCCCGATTATATGATTGAATATCAATCATATCAGGCGACCAGGAAACTTAATGACCAGGTAAGAGGATATCAACACATTGTGAGCTTGTAGATCGGTTATTTTTGGCTAAGATATTTAGTGGAAAGTGGAAACAGGAAGAGTAGTAGTAAGGCCGTAGGCCGTAGAACAGACGACTTGAGACACCGGTCATTTAGGAAAGAGAACCCACTTAACTGGCTTTTATTTAATTAATGTTAAACATGAATTAAAAATATTATTACTTCATTTATAATAAATATATACATAATGTTTGTAGCGAGGTGGCCCTTCAAGATTGTTCGAAATATAGTGGGTCCAGAGGCTCGGAAAAGGTTGAGAAGCACTGATGCCATTACCGCACCATTCGAAACTCTATACGGCTTGTGCAAGGACGCGCTGCGATTGGCCAGTAGCCACTTTGAGTGGCAGTCGGGGAAAACGCTCTCCCCAGAACATGATTTACTATTCTCTGCATATCGAGTCGTAACTCGAACGGCCCCGAGTCGGCTCAATCGAGCTTCGCAACGTTCGACACGGCAACTTGCTCGCTTTAGTTTGCTCGGTGGTGACTCACATGGCTCAAGTTCACTTGAGACAGCGGGCCTCCGTCGTGGTCTAGTCCAAAGAGTTATATATTTAGGTTTAGTTCACAGCGATACTAGTCTTGTGCCTCTCAGTAAAGTATTAGATATTCTTCTGCAATGTCCCGCCCCATATTTGCATACTGGGCCCCGTTTGGTTATAGTCTCCTGGTTCCCCACGAATCTGGTTGGCTCGTCACTACTTCGGCAGTGAAGTCCTCCCACAATTGAGAGGGGCCAGACTTAATCTGCCTGGGGCAATATGCATTGCAAAGGCAGATGAAGGCTGGCTATGCGAGGCTACAGTTGTTGTAGGAGAGAGGCACTTCCGCGTTGGCCACAGAAGCAGGGTGTGGTTATAACTAAGCACAACAAGCCGTGTAGAATTTCAAATGTCGCGCCATTACCTGGTTTGAGGGTCTGCCACTCGCTGGTAGGTTGGACCACCTTGAGGATTGATTCTTCATCTTCTGTTGCGGTTGTTGCATCCTCTCCGCTGTCTCCACCTCCGTCTCCGCCCTCCACCACAGTCAAGGCAGTGTCAGGCTTCACAGGAAGGAACACACAGGAAAACATTACACATCCTTTCTTTGCACAATGGCATTTTAGCGCTTCACCCAATTTGCATATTATCAGAACAATGTCCAATCAGGGAATAAATTCCGTACCAATACATTTCTTCACCAATGTGTTTGTAAAGGTGTCTAGTAACACATCTCACAAAAGTTTAATTCAGTTTCCCTAGGAGAATCTGTGACAGCTGCTGAAAGTTGGGGTGCCATTAACAACCTATATGCAGGCAACATTTACAAAATGTCATTCTGCTTTAAGTAGCATGTGACGGTTCAAACTAGGCGGTTTTCATGATTCTGCCTGAATCCATTGGAAGCTTTTGTTTTGCATGAAAAACACTCCTTGACTGACTGTCTCACCTTTTGGCTGACGGTGGTGGCGGACAGTTGACAACAAAGCAGCAACATGAAGGCACATACCAACCCATCAAACAATCCTCTTGTACTACAATTGGCTCTCATCGTTGTAGTAGTGCCTGAATTGACTGAAACATTGAAATGACAATCTGATTGATTGATTGATTGATTGAAAATGTTATTAACAGTTTGTAGAATGGGTACAGTTCAAGGAAAGTACAGGTCAATACAAAATCTGCTAAGAGGATAAAACCAGAAAAAGCACTAAAGACTTGTTTACATAAGGGTCCTCATTTTTCAATTCATCAAAACATTTAAAGACATACAAATATATACACTTCTAAATGCAAAAAAAAAGAAAGAAAGAAAGAAAGAAGAAATCAGCACAAATACAACAATATAACACTGGAATGCTAAACGTCTTTCTCCTTATCAGCAGGCTCAAATTGAACCTGACTATTCAGGTTCAAATTTAATCTGTGATCAGGGATGAGAAAGAAGAAGAACAGTGTTATTCAATATTATAGGCTATAAATATAAATGATTCTTTCTCACTCACCTGTTTCAGTGACCTTTCTTCAACGTTACATAAGGGTAAATGCCACTAATAATATAATAAAATAACAACAACGTCTTCTTTTTCTCTTCTCAAACAACAGATAATAAGACATTAGTGCCTTATGTGTTGTATTAAACACAACAGATGTGGTTAACAGTACTCTTCCGCACACACCACATGTCATAATTGTCATTTCAACACAGCCTGCTCATTGGCTGAAATAGCAGCGACAGCCAGATGCCGACTGCTCATTGGCTGAAATCCCACCAATAGGAAAGTGACAGGAGTCTCGTTGCGGCAGTAGCGTAAAGCAAAGCCTGATCGTACGACGGTCGCTCGCGCCGAAAGAAATAGCAGATCTACAAGCTCACAACGCGTGGCGTCCGCCACGCGTTGTGAGCTTGTAGATCGGCTATTTTAAGGCACTCGCGACCGCCGTACGACGGAGCATAAATCATTTAGGCTTGTGTGTGTGACGGCGGTGGTTGGAAAAGATGTTCCACAAACTTTTATTTGCTTTATTTCTGCTGTTTGTTATCAATGGCGCCCCTCCTTCTGACGCACAGAAGAAGGTGCATAAAGAGGTACATATTAAAATAATGATTTGTTTATTTTTGTTGTTATTATTGTTATTCATAGCAATTCAAGTGCAGTTTACATTGTGGCTTGTGTGGTCACTGATGCTAAGCTAAACTAAACATTAACCCACATAGGATGTTGGCTAACGTGATTATGATAATAATAAAGTCTTCATTCTCGACAACGTTCACCTTGCAATGATGCATTGGGTAGCATTTAATAATGAATATAAGGGTGAATGTTATGTGGGCAAAGGATACGTTCATCTAACTTCCTATCCATTACTGTTTTTTTAAGTCATCAGATCAAGGAAGTAACTAGCTCCTTTCGGAACCCTACGTTAAAGTTTCTGACATTTTGATGACTAGGGGTCCAAAGGAGCTCAACCCGGGGGGTCCGGAGACGGGCTAGGAAGTAACGTTTAGTGAGAATTATCTGGGCTTTGCAGCCTTTGCTCATTTGGAATAGTTGATGGCCATGCACTCACTGTACATACATGTACAATAAGACACACAATGACAACAATTAAGTATATTGGGAAGGGGTCATTTTTGGAGATTGATTGAATTTTTTATTTCACAGTATGTAGAGTGGGTAGGAAGAAAGCACAAGTTTTGATTGATTTACAGACAGTACATTTCAAGCACAACTCAATACAAAACGGTTAACTGTGGACTACACCATAAAGCATTACACTTGTTTACAATAGGGTCCACCGTGTTCAATTCATCATAACATTTAGAGATGTACAAATATACACTTCTATATAGTCAAAAACAGGAAATCATCAGGAGGTAAAAAGGGGAAAAAACATACAGTGAGGGGAAAAGGGGTGGGTGGGTGATTCAGATTTACGGGGGCCAGTTTAGAATTGCAGCCGTCCGTAGGTGCCCTTTGAGAGCGGTTTTGAACGAGTCAAGGGATTCGCATGTCTTAATGACTGTTGGTAGGGCGTTCCACATTTTGATGGCATAGGAGCGAAAATAATTTAGTCCCTTGTTTGTGCCGAATCTGGGTTGCACATGGTTTGTTGAACTCCCTCTGGTGTTATGAGTGTGGACTTCGTTGACATTAGTATTTAGGCAGGTACATGGGTATCTTGGTGGTGTAATATTATATATCTTTGTGTGATAATATTGTCACCCACTTTAACTGAGAAGCCGTCTGCCTTGCTGAGATGACTATTTGATCCAAAGAGAATGGATTCATGTGCCAGGTGCAGATTCTACCAAGCGTTATTGGAGAGTTGCATCCTAATAATTTAGTTTTCAAGACTTGTTTACGCCAGGGTCCTCCATTTTCAATTCATCTGATTTGATCAGTATTCAGCTCACATTTGAGTACACGATCCGATCCGTCATCAAGGGATTATACAGATTTTATGATAGTATAGTGCCACTGCCAGGTCAGGTAGTACTATGACTCTGAGCCTAATCCTACATCAGGGGTGTCCATACTTTCGCACCATATTATTAAAGTCAAGCTGTGAACAAAACACAACTAACTTTTTTCCAGCCTTATTTAACATTACCAAATGTAATCAGATGTACTGTACAAGCCTACAAGGTAGTTTCTGTTTAGCTACCAACCAACACACAGGAGTAAAGGGTGTTCAGTAGCATTGATCTATATTAAAATCATCGTACATCATCATGACGTAAAATAGACACTATGCCTATTTGCTCAGACACTATGACGTAAAATTCTCCTTTCATTGTCAATGGGAATTTAATGTTTGTTTAAGACAAACTGTGGCCGGTAACTAAAAGCTGGATGTAGGAGGGGCTAGCGCCCCTCAAAATGGAGTTAGGTGGTTTCTTCCGGACAGCAATGAATATATAGCTCGACCTTTTCTAATGTTTGTCTCTTGTTTGTTGTCACCCTCAGTCTTTGCTGTCGGAGAAGGTGGGTCAGATGATGGAGTGGGCGTCCAAACGTTCCGTCATCAGGATGAACGGAGAGAAGTTCCGTCGTTTCGTTAAGGCGCCGCCCAGAAACTACTCGATGGTCATCATGTTCACAGCACTGCAGCCACAGAGGCAGTGTGGAGTCTGCAAGTACGTAATGCTACCTAAGTTTGGCCTAAAAGTAATTTGACAGTATAACTGTTGGGGCTGCTCGTTTATGGCAAAAATCATAGTCCTGATTATCTTTGGTCAATTTTGAATTTACTCGTTCTCTTTGGAGCCCAAAAAAAGTGGGTTTTCCTTTTTTAATCTGTGTAAATAACTAAATAAATTATATATATATATATATATATATTGCCTTGTGGCAACAAACAAAATGGAAGAAATACAGTAGGGCTATTACAATTTAGTCATTTAGCAGACTCTCTTAATCCAGAGTGATTTACAGTAAAGCAAGAACAACACATGGTAATACATCAATCAAATACATAGAAATAGTTATCAAGGGTCATAACATAAGCAAGCTATCCAATCCAATCCACTTTATTTATATAGCACATTTCACAACTAAAGGTTTACAAAGTGCTGTACAGAAAGTTAAAAGCTAAATACACTATAAAGCTAAAACAAAAGACGCCAACAAACCACACAGTAGAAAAAGGACACATTACAACAAAGCCACAGAAAAGCACAGAACTCTCAAACGGAATTAAAAGCCAAGGTGTACAGGTGGGTCTTAAGGCGAGATTTAAAAGTCTCGATGGTGGGGGCCAGTTTAACATGGGAAGGGAGCTCATTCCACAGTTTGGGGGCTATAACAGAAAAGGCACCACTGGTCTTTAAACGTGCCTTTTTTGTGACCAGGAGATTCAACTGGCCAGCAGTGGCCAACGCAATGACCTTGAGGGAGTGTAAACCTCTATAAGGTCACAGAGATACTGCGGCGCAAGACCGTTCAGTGATTTAAAGACAAACAATAAAATCTTGAAATCAACTCTAAAACGGACGGGGAGCCAGTGAAGGGAGGCCAGAACAGGTGTAATATGGTCACGCCTATGGGTTCCAGTTAGGAGACGCATAGTAGACGTGCCATGGAAGACTGGTTTAAACCAACATACAGTGCATTGCAGTAGTCTAAACGAGTGGAGATAAAAGCGTGAATGACACGTTCAAAATCGTTAAAAGAAAGCACAGAGCCACAGACTTGATTTTGGCAAGCAGCCTCAGGTGATAAAAGCTGGAACTAACCACAGCGTTTACCTGTTTGTCCAGTTTTAGTGCATTATCCAATTTGACCCCAAGATTAGAGACAACGGGTTTGGCATAAGGCTGCAGGGGACCAAGGTCGGTGGGTACAACACCGGGGCCACTAGGCCCAAACACTATGACTTCCGTTTTTCTTTCATTTACACTGAGGAAGTTGAGAGCCATCCAGTCCTTAATGTCATTGAGACAGTTAAGAAGGGGTGTTAGGGAGTCGTTGCTTCCCTTCTAACAGTAGAATATCTGTACAATGAACCTATGAGTATAGTGTATACACTATAGAGTGCTTTGTCTACATAATATGCTATCTAAATTACATAAGTTTAGCCTTTGCATACGCCTGTAAGGTTGCCGAGGCTAGTGCAAGACAAGTGCTACGGGCTAAGATGATATTCAATGAATGTTCAAGTCATCTGACTATAATGCCAGAGACCACAAACACGGTGAGTACTAAGGTTTGGTATTGTAGTACCATTAAGTCTATTCTTTATATTTCAGACAAGCTGATGAAGAGTTTCAGGTGCTGGCTAATTCCTGGCGTTACTCCTCTGCCTTCACCAACAAAGTCTTCTTTGGGACGGTGGATTTTGACGAGGGCTCTGACGTCTTTCAGATGGTGAGATTCTGATTTTATTGTTCATCAGTTTCCGATGCCTTGGAAATATTTTTCATGATGTCTAATCGCAATTATTATTACTTTTGGCATAATCATCATAACCGTCGAAATAAAACATTAAAAAGCCGAAATGGCAGTTCTACAAGCTTACAATGCGTATTTATTTTGTGTAACATTATTAAATATGTCAGTAATTTCTTAGTATATTTAAGTTATTTGTCATATGTGCCCTGTGCGATTTCTGATTAGGAGGCCTTATATAGGCAATCTGAAATTTTGAAAATATTCATTATTTTACATGTAATGTAATGCAATCAATCTTTCTATTCCAGCTGAACATGAACTCTGCCCCAACATTCCTGCATTTCCCAGCCAAGGGGAAACCTCGTCGAGCGGATACCTTTGAGCTGCAGCTCAGGGGCTTTGCAGCTGAGCAGCTGGCCAGATGGGTGGCAGACAGGATGGACATACACGTAAGTACAAAGCAAGCATTCAAATATTGATCTAAGGGTGCAACAGTTAATCGAACAAGAATCAATCTTTTAATAAAATAATGGATTCGTAATCGATCCTCATTTTGTCCCTGTCATTATAGACAAAGTTTCAAGAAATGTCAACATTTTACAACTAGTGAAAATAACTGTGCGTGTGTAGATCCGTGTGATTCGTCCTCCCAACTACGCGGGACCCCTTCTCTTGGGCTTCCTCTTGGCTGTGATTGGTGGACTGGCCTATCTTCGACGTCACAACCTAGAGTTCCTTTTCAACAAGAATGTCTGGGCCTTCGCTGCACTGGTAATACACACACACACTCACTCACACAACACACTTTTTTAGTATTCAAATAATCAAGAAGCACAAATGTAAGCGTTCATTTGGCGCACAGCAGTGTCGTTCAAAAACAGCGAAAATAGACCTGTGACATGCCTAAGCACACCCTCTGACCTGTATATAATATCAATTTGTAACAGAACCATGTCAACCTAAATCTACATCCTACTGCTGTCCAAGTGAACGCATTGTTTGTGCCTACATGTGTGCCTTCGTCCCGTGTCAGCTGCCTTGACAGAAAGAATGGTTATCTTTTTTGCCTCCAGTAAAGATTTTAATTGTTGGACAGCACTACTAAATAAATCTGCCAGTCAACTTTTATAGAGCACATTTTATTGAAAATAAAGTCAAACTCAAATGTGCATCACAGATGACAGATCACACCCATAAATATCCAGCAATGACATTTGCCTAATTTGACTGCACTGGACCCATTTCACCAGTAGATGCCAGTCACGTGCACTGTTAAATGAAATACATTTCACCACAATTTTATAGGTTTCAGTGGTTATGCCCATCACTAAGCATAGGTATATAAACCCTATTGCGTTCCGTTACAGTTTTTGGCTCAAAAACTAAATATCACTGAATATCCGGTACACATGGGGTTTTTATAGAATTTATTTGATTTTTCTTTTATTTATTCATGAAATCCTGGAAAAATAAGTGAATTTAGTTTTTAATTCATGACATTTTTGCCTTCTTTTGCAAGTTTTTTTAAATAATAATAATTCAAAACAAAATGTAGGAAACAAAAAAAAAAGGGACGCATACAAAAATGTGTGTGTGTCATTGCAGTGCTTCTGCCTAATCATGACTTCGGGGCAGATGTGGAACCACATCAGAGGACCACCCTATGCACACAAGAACCCCAACACTGGACAAGTGGTAAGCTGCTGCTTGGTGGCTGTACAGGCCTGTCACAATTATTACATTATCATCTAATCGCAATTAGTTTGTCATCGTTTCCATGTTGAAACATGTTCATACATGAACCCATTTAGGCCTGACGTCGGAAAAAAAAAAAAAAATCAATATTACATGTCAAGGATCCCAAAAATTATATGTAATATGCCGCGGACCCCCATCTGAAAAAATGTTGTTCCAGGGACCCTGGAAAGAATATACACTGAAAGAATATATATTCAAAGATTTGAGGCACATTTTCACAATTTTTCAAAAATAGCAGACCTACAAGTTTGTAGATCTGCTATTTTTCAATAGCTAAAGTATAACATAATGCTTAAAACACCAAAAGGGGTTCCCACCCAAAATGGGTTAAAAAAAAGAAGCTGAAATAGCAGATCTACAAGTTTACAACGTGTCGCAAAGTATTGATACTTTGAATGTGAAAGAATGTGACTCTGTACTCTTTTCCCACCACTAATAGAAAAGAGGGATGTTTATTTGTTCCTTTGTGTTTTCAGAGTTACATCCATGGCAGCAGTCAGGCTCAGTTCGTAGCAGAGACACACATCGTTCTGGTCTTCAGTATCCTTCACCACTACCTTAATTTTTTATAAAGTCTTTGTTGTCTCCGCCAGGCCGAGGACTCGTGTTTTCGCACATCTGTCCATGACTTTTCAAATCGGCCTCTTGGTGGCACTATAACAGCCCGAATCACGTTTTGGCCTAACTACAATCACATACCGTTTGTTGAAACCGTAAATTAGCCCATAGCACTTGCCGTAGCACTTGCACTAGCCTCAACGACCGTAGGCGTATGGCTGGTTAATTTATGTAATGTAGATGTTTGTTTATGTAGACATAGCACTCTATAGTCTAGTGTATACTCATAGCTTCACCGTACAGATATTATATGGTTAGTCGGACGTTAGGTTCTTAGCTTACTTATGTATTTGATGTATTACCATGTGTTGTTCTCGCTTACTGTAAATCTCTCTGGATTAAGAGCGTCTGCTAAATACCTAAATCGTAAGTACGTATGTAATTCACAAACTGCTACAACCAGCTCTTGGCCGAGCAATACAGTGCTAAGTTTTCGCAGCTAAAAGAAGACAATCATTCATTCTACAAGATGGCTATAGTCGATCGAATGTGACTGAGGGGCTGCCATTGTGCAGCCTCCAGCTGGAGAAAAACAGCATTTATTTTTATTTCATATGACATGAAAAAACTAATTCCAATGACTTAGTGTTTGTCAAGGTGGGTCACAAGTGTTCATGGAAATTACTCCGACTTTATAAGGTTTGACCTTTGACCCTGGGTATCAGATGCTGCCGTTACCATGGGAATAGTGCTGCTGTGTGAGGCTGCCACCTCCGACCTGGATATTGGGAAGAGGAAGAGTATGTCAACCAACACACACACACACATCTTTTAACAATACAATTAAAATATGTATTTATATATTCTTGTATTAGTTTAAAGTGATTCAATACAGATTCTATGCAAAACATTGCAACCTAGTTTGTGTTGTAAATGCCATCGCCACATAATATGGCGATGGCGTGATTTGTATCCTGAAACATAGTGTCGAGTTTCCTAAGTGTGCATGTGTGTGCGTGCGTGTGTGCGTGCATCAGTAATGTGTGTTGCAGGTATTGGTCTGGTGATGCTTTTCTTCAGTTGGCTCTTGTCCATTTTCAGAGCAAAGTACCACGGATACCCCTACAGGTATGAGTCTAATGTGGGGTTTGATGCTGAATGGGCTTCTATTGGATAGAAGGGGCGTTACCTAAAATGAATACTTATAATATTGAATAAAGCAACTTAAAAAGGGTCTGGAGCCAGTTGCACCACCTGACACTAAGTTCAACCATAGCCTAGTTATAGCTTAAATGGATTTTAAGTCAGGCCATTCAAGCTATAACTAGGCTAAGTTTGAACTTGGTGTCAGGTGCAACTGGCTCCTGGGGAACACAACAGCCTGGATACAGTAGGTGTAACAATGACCCCGGAAGTGTTATAAATCTTTCTTGGTCTTTAATCAGATGTATGATGAATTATGAGACACAATATCAGACATATCTTATTTAATTGGTTATATCTAGGATTGGATGAAGTCATGCTGTAGTCTTTCCATTGATTCAGCATTTTGTTTTGTGTGTCGAAGCTTCCTGATGAGTTAGACTCGTCCAGCAGCCATGCAGCCATCGTCCGGTCTGAGGAAAGTGTCGACATCTCTACGGGTGGTTCTCCCCAAGTGCCTTCACGACCTACGATGCTCTCCTCAACGTCAAACCAACGCTAGCTCAGCGCTCGGCCCATTTCCCCAACAAGCTCCAATGGCCCTTTTCGACTACGACGACCAAGTGGGCCGTGTCGTGTCACGACGACGTGTACCACAGGTTCTGGGTTTGTTTCCATACGGTACGGCTCCGTTTCACTTGAGGTTCTCCTCCCTAATTTGGGGTCTGCTGCTCAGGAGGTAACCAGGCCAGAACTTCAAATTGTTTCTAAAATTGCGGCTCTACAAGCTTGTACCTTTCTGCAATTATTAGTTTATTTTTTAATTATTATTTTCATTAGTTTTCTTTTATAAGAGCCCCCCTTCAAGGGGGGCTGTGGTTATATTAGAAATGTAAACGTCACAGAACTTCACTGCTTCTGGACTGTTTCATGGTCATGGAAGGTTCTGGGTTATGCTTTGTAGTAAAAAAGAGCCAATGATTGATTGATCGATTGATTGATTGATTTCACCATGAAGCAACAACAAGAAGCATAACTGCTCTATGCCTTGTAAGAAAACAAAATATCTACAACACCACAGGCCAGATCACTTTGAATTCAGCAGGTATAGAGAAGTGCCAATTCATTTCCTGTTGGCTTATTAGCAATTATTTATTATAGGATGGATATGAATAGAATGTTATTATGTTCTGCCAAAAGGGCTTTTTGAATCCTGTTCTTGAATTTAGTGAAGGGGGGGGGGGGGGGGTCAATTTCAGTTTTGTCAACATAGGGGATCATTTTGTTTACTTGCGGGTGATTCGTATTTTCTGTACACACTGGGGCCCGTCGTTTGATGTTGGTAAATGTGTGCATTATTCAGCTGATAACAAGAGTCCGCAGGTCCTCAAACTTTCTTAAATAGTCTTAAATTCACATTAATGTATGTATTGTGAGACGACGGTGTCCCCATGGATTTAAATCTGGCGTAAGTGTTCATTAACACAGCATCTATACATACTGCTGCTGTGTCGAACTTGTAAACTGCATCAACTGCGATAAATGTTAACGTTATCTCCCTTAAACATGAGGCCATTTTCTGGAAATTAGAGTGGTGCATAAATGCTGACCAATGACTCACCCGTCAATTTAGTTTTTGTATTTTTTTTTAAACAAATAAAATCTATATCCCTCCCTGCGTTTTTTCTTCAAATTAATTCGAATTGATTTTGCACTTTTTGACAGACAAAATATCTTTTTTTTTAAACGCAACACAACAACCTCTGCTTGCACTCTTTCTCCAGTACTCGCAGTGGCATTTCTTAGAACCTCATTGGCACTTCATAAAATCTTCTCTTTCTCTGTATGGCCCACTTTGCACCTGCTATTCCTGTACATTACCGTTTCTCAGCGTCTGGTCCGGGGATCACCAGTGGTCCAAATGTACTCTTTGACGGCTCTGTCACTCTCAGAGATATAGTAAACACTGAGGATTTTACAGTGTAACTGGGGGGCCCCGGGATTTAAAGGTAATCATATCTAACTGGTGGTGCTGCTGTGCCATATATGGTCTGATCTGGGGTGGACTGCAGAGTGATTTTTGAATGGTGTAAACCACTCCAACAACTGGCTTTGTTAGTTTACGTGTCCACGTGTTTGTTCGTAACAAAAGAATGAGCATGGTTGCTATGGTCACTCAGTTCACACGGGTGTGATTTCATTACGTCAGACATTACGTCAGACCACAGCTGATCAGGCTATATAATACCTTACACCACTCAGTTCACACGGGTGTGATTTTTTTAAATGTGATTAGTCCCAGGGCTAGATGTTCCACCATGCTAGTTTAAGCACGGGTAGAGAGCCTACCTGTTGTATAATTGTCCATATTGCCCAATCCTGGGCATATATTATTCTCATTTAAGATTTCTATTTCAGTTCTTTTACCCTATTTCCATCCTTAAAAAGACTGAGTTCAATATGTTTTGACTAATATATCTGTACTTCCTGTTCATATCATATGTGAGTTAGACGTTTGAACTCCATGCCACAAACAAACAAGCATCTTTGACCAGGTGTAACCTAGAAGTGTGCATATGTGAACTGCTTCAGCGCCCTCTAGTGGGGGGGTTATTTCCCTCGAGTCCTGTCTGTCATAAAGGTTTCAAAACCAGCGGGACATGCGCTATAGTAGTTCATCGCCTCTTGCCGGGTGGAAACGTCATATGTCCCAAAACGTTGCTTTTCAGGATTCAAATTCGAAAATGGCAAAAGTAGCAGATCTACAAGCTTGTATATCGGCTACGTTTTGCGTGACGCTGTAGTATGATTAAGTAGGGCATTCATTTACAAAAACAAAACGCAAGGTTAAAGTATGGAGCCAAGATGTTTTCTCTGTATATTGTCGCTGTCGTCTGGAAATGAACCTTGTACGGTATGTCCAAATCTGTTACTTTTCAGGAAATGGAAAAAAGTACCTGGATCTTATTTAGTCACAAGCTCTTAATACTTTTCATTGGTTTCATATTTGCAGCTCAACTAAAACATATTGGGAGGGGAGGGAGGGAGGCATTTTACCGTCTGTGTGTGCAGTTGACCTGTCCTCTAGTGAACGAGGGCAGGTGTTAATACCAGGTGTAACGAGGGCCACATTCTCATGCTCTGTGTGTATATATGTGAGTTTGTGCACAAAGTGTTGGTATGCATATTATTTTGTATATTCATGTGCAGAGAGAGATGAATGTGTGGTCTCAGGTGAATCTTTTATGACATTAAAGTGCCTTAAACTGCCTGAAGTTCTTTGTGTGGTACTTGTAATTCTCTGACGGCGATGCCAAACGTGAACATAAATTCAATCTATGTCAAACATTTCAGGCTATTTGCTATTTTTGAAGATTCATTATTTGATTTATTTGCCCGCTAATGCTCATTATAAATATAATATGGTGATGTTTATTTCTATTCTGTCTCAGAGGATGGCTGTCCCTACCAGTGACATCATTGGTAGGCAGGTTTGGTCATATCGACCTTTTTATTTATTTTTATGTTTCAACTTTCAATGCAAGGAACAATGGCTTCTGTTATAGCATGGTACATACATTTCCAGGAAGAGATACTGTATAGGTTGTAGTTTCTATTGGAATCCCCATTGATGATATTGTTAGGCAGGTTTCTGAACTGTCCATAGCCCATCAATGAGACAGACAAACATATAAATGGTGCCATTGTCTAAGTAACATGAGCATTGTGAAGGATCTAATTCTATGAAGATAAGGTTTCCATCTTGCATCTTAAACTGAGCAGTCTTGACTTGTCTAGATAATTAGAAGGCAAAGGTCATGTGGGTTAACTATGGTGAAAAGTGACTCGGGCTGAGTAATGTGAGGAAGTGTCCAGGGGGATTCTTGGTTCATGTCTCTGAGGAAGACGACTTTTACTCTTGTTAAAATCCTATGGTAATAATGAATAATGAATTGCATTTTTATAGCGCTTTTCCAAGTGCTCAAAGCGCTTTACAATGGTTCATTCATTCATACGGTCACAGTTTAAATGTATCGGCTCTGATTGCAGCTAAGTTAAAATGATTGTTGCTATGATTTTACCTTCAGGTGAAGGTGACGTGTGTTTGTTTTGTCTTTTATTTTACCACCCTAACATTATGTAAACATGGCTGCTCTGCCAAGCCTTGGGGGATCTTCTTCAATGTGGCACTGTATGTGTATGTTAATTCATGCAAGTATACGTTAAAGGTGGGGTTAAAATAAGTGAAAAATATGAATAAATCAAAAATACATCGCATGGACGCCTGTCCGGGCCCCTCCTATGTCTCACCAGGTCCACTCCTGCTCTCACCAGGTCCAGCACCTGTGCGTTGCACCAGACTCCCAGCACCAGGCACTTCATTCAGGAGTGGTGGATTCTCGAGCCACAATGGTTCTGCAGGCTCCACCTGGCCCATGGTGGTGCCGCTCTGTATGTTTTTGGGCTATGACACCCATGAGGTATAGTAGCCAAACAGCATTCTCTCTTCAAACCACTCCTTGTCTTGGACACTTGAAATAACAGTAGAAATATTGTATAGCTGTAAACCCAGAGTGTGATTTCGATGGCGTTGTGGTGGTGGGCATTCTGTGCTAAACCTCACACGGCAACTATTTTTTATCTCTATCTCAAGAAGTGACGAGATCATCAATAAGAAAGGCTTTATTTGTCACCAACTGATGGCACAAGCAGTGAAATGTTGTTGGGACGTCGCCCCCTTGGTGGGGACAAAGATTTCATCAGAATATCAACAGCCTAGATACCACCACAACTTCCTCTTCTAAAAAATGACTTCTTGATTTGGCAATGTATGTTACGATGAGATGACCCATTGTTGTGGTGTCATGCTTTATGGGGTAAAACTATACCTACACATATTGAGTTTAATAGGTTTAAAAGTTTAATTCAGAGTGAAGTTTTCTTCTCGATAGGGGACTTTTACTATTGGATATAATACCCAGTAGGTGGACTTACTTGACATTATTTCTCCAACAAATGTTCAAACTGCAGTTGTATGAAGTTTTGTTTTGTACTCTCAGGCCTTCCCTATGCACTTCTTGATTGCACTTTCTTTTTTTCCCCATTTTGTCATCTCATTAAGCCTCATTTTTTTTGCCGTGTTCAAAAACACACAGATAATTATATTTTGAAAATGAGAGAACATTTTAAATTTGACTCGGATTCTGACCATTATGACCATTATCTCAGCGATAATATTACTGTGGCAGTGTTTCTCCTCACAATCGACTATATTATATTTAAAAAAATCACACCTGTGGTTCTAACCTAAGTAATCAACAATACAGCCTTGAGCTATTTTATATGAACAAACAGGTGAAATAGAAGACACATCTTTGACTTGCAATTTGCACCGAAACCGTCACTGTAGAGAGAAGTTGCAGTGTGTGTGTGTGTGTGTGTGTGTGTGTGTGTCTCCACCACTCAATTTTCAATTCAAAGGAGCTTTATTGGCATGAGAAAACATACATTTACATTGCCAAAGCAAGTCTCAAAATACAATAAAAACAGTTTAAAATGGGGAAAGTATATATAGTTGGAGGGGGTACAGCATTTTGTAAAAAAGAGCTTTGTCATCGTTTGCATCGTTATATACATGTTATACATGCAGGGTATAAAGCTTTTCTGAAACAAATAGCAGCATATTTTTGCAGTCACTTTGGGACAACTAGCAGCATTTCTTCCCTCAAGACTATTTAACTCTGGTTCCTCATTGCTTGAGCCACACCACAGAACATCAGGTCACTAAAACACTGTCACACATCTTTGACAGTGGCTGCTATATACATAAAAAGGGATGACAGTGGAACTCATAGCGAAGGACATGTAAAAATATCATTCAGCTACAGTGGGAATGTATACAAACATCTGTCTCACAAACATCTGTCTCACTATCTCACCGTAACCTCCACCTACACAGATGTGTACCTGCTGCAACTAGCTGGCCAGTATAGCCTGTGGTTACATTTTAACAGACATACATATTTATGAGGTTAAAGTTTAACCTCATAAATATGTTTAACCGTTTAACCGTTAACCATGAGTCATGCCACGGTGCCACCTGCAATCTGGGAACTGAAACGTTTTTCGCTCAGGTGACCCCTGTAAATAACTTTTTTCATCCACATCCACCTGAATTATCATTGATAATAGCACCTCACATTAATGTCATATTATTATGGTACATATATGTACATATTTCCCCCTTAAAGGGGAGGTGTCCAAAGGCGTCCCGTGGCATGGAATGAGTTAAATAGCCTATGTCACAAGGAAAGCTTGAGTGAGTATCCTTTTCCATTTTGGATAGATTGAAAATCTCTCTCTCTCTCTCTCTCTCTCTCTCTCTCTCTACCCCTGAGCTACATGCCATGCAGCCACTAGGCTACTGTACGAAGGTTTATTTACATTTTTACATTACTCCTCTTCGTCCCCTATGGGACATAAGGCTTCTATGAGCACTCTCCATTGCATCCGATCCCTGGCAGCATGTTGCCCCTCTCCCCAGGAAAGGTTCATCTGTTCCAGCTCCTGCGTCACAGTTCTGCGGCAGGTAGTTTTGGGCCTCCCTGCAGGTTTTGATAGGATTGTTCATTGTAGTTTCTGTAACAATAGTTTTTTTTACAGGGTGGCATGGTTAAACCTGCCAGAAGCACAGACCTGTCTGGTGGTATGGTTAAACCTGCCAGGAGCACAGACCTGTCTGGTGGTATGGTTAAACCTGCCAGGAGCCCAGACCTGCCAGGAGCACAAGACCTGTCTGGTGGTATGGTTAAACCTGCCAGGAGCACAAGACCTGTCTGGTGGTATGGTTAAACCTGCCAGGAGCACAAGACCTGTCTGGTGGTATGGTTAAACCTGCCAGGAGCACAAGACCTGTCTGGTGGTATGGTTAAACCTGCCAGGAGCACAAGACCTGTCTGGTGGTATGGTTAAACCTGCCAGGAGCACAAGGCTCCCCCCAGCATAGCTCTAGGCCTGTCTGGTGGTATGGTTAAACCTGCCAGGAGCACAAGACCTGTCTGGTGGTATGGTTAAACCTGCCAGGAGCACAAGGCTCCCCCCAGCATAGCTCTAGACCTGTCTGGTGGTATGGTTAAACCTGCCAGGAGCACAGACCTGTCTGGTGGTATGGTTAAACCTGTCAGGAGCACAAGGCTCCCCCCAGCATAGCTCTGGTGGTATGGTTAAACCTGCCAGGAGCACAAGGCTCCCCCCAGCATAGCTCTCAGGATCATTGAAGCACCCAAGCTTCTTCACCACGACAAGGTCACAGCACAGGGAGAAGGTGCTTGATTAATAAGGGATTTTAGGTGAATTTGATGAAAGACAAATTCGTAATGCTCTAATCCTCTAGGTTTTCTCAGAGGTTTTCACCTGATTGTGAACCAGGGACCACTACCCAAACTGATAATCAACCAGGAGACCACTGTTGTGTTGGGTGGGTATATGGGCTAAGATAGTGTTTTTGGCAACACTTACACTATAATGCATTACAATCAGCTTATAACATTGTATGATTATAATTATAAGAACTACTCTCAACCATTTATAACACTGCTTCTCAACTAATTGTCCATGAACTGCATGTTTTAAATAATGACTGTTAATGGCTTGATGTGATTAATTGCACGATACGATGCACGACACATTGAAATCAAGCCCTTAATTAGTTAACGGTCATTATTTAACTGAAATATGATGCTAGCGAGTAGAGCTTTTTTCAGTGTTTGATAATTACTTCATCCAGCATTCTATTATTAAACTCACCTTAACTGATATACTCATTTGTATGAGTGAGCAGATACTATACTATTATATGGGCACATAAATAACAATGATGACTCAACCAGGCCACTCAACCCCAAATTCTTGAGAATTACCTTTTTCTGTGGAAGTTCCAGTAACTGCTGTCAACTACATTGACGTGCGTCATCTTATAGGTCACCAGACCATGACCTTTGACACGAGACATGAAAGGTCATGGAAAATATGTGTGATGTGGTCTCTCCTCTAGCTCGGGTTCTGGTAAGAACGTGGCCAGCAGAGGTTTTTTTTAGAACGTGGGAGGTAGCACCGTATAGGGCAGTGTTGATTTCGTCGACTAATACTATGACGAAAATTGTTCGTCGACTACCTTTTTTCCCTGACAATAACTAAATGGAAACTAAATAAAAACTAAGCTATGGTGGCTAAGATAAGACTAAATATATTGACAATTTCGTCAACAAATAAAAACTAGACTAGTAAAATGTTAGGAAGTGACTAGTGGAGGAGAGATTCACTATAAGTCATTTTACACTTTGTTGCATGCTGAAAATAGCCGATCTACAAGCTCACAACGCGTCGCAGCGTTGTGAGCTTGTAGATCGGCTATTTTCAGCAAGTGGAAAATCAGTCATTACGACGGCATCAAGGCCCGCCAAAATACAATTTAGTCAACTAAATCAACTGTAGATTTTGACTAAAATCTTATGATATTTAGACTAAAATGTGACTAAAACTAAATGAAAACTATTCAAGAGACTATAACTAAAACTAAAATCTAATTTTGCTGCCAAAATCAACACTGGTATAGGGGCGTATAGGCAAGTCTGGATGTGATAAATGCGTGAATGAGAGTCTCTGCAGCAGTGTGGGATAGTGGTCGGACGAAAGGAAGGCAGGTGGAAAAAGGCTGTTTTGGTGATCTATTCTGGTTGACGTGGAACTGGAGGAGAATGTGGGATCCAGGAATGACACCAAAGGATACTCACTCAAGGCCTTGGGTGGAGGGGGTGTATGTTCAGGATGAAGTTAGGAGGACCAATGATGAGGACTTATGAGGACTTATTGTCCGTGCCAGGCTGAAGATCATGGTTTGCACTCTATTTGTCCGTCCGTATATTCATTCAAATTGAGTTTGGGGGTCATAATAACAGCTCGTCATTTCAGTATTGTGCTATCTGTCTCATTTCATCTCAACGCCCATGCAACCACAGAGATATGTGTGGGCCTGCTGCAACTTGCTGACCACAGTGGCCAGTAATAGCCTGGGGTTACATTTTAAAGGAGATACATTTATGGAGTTTATCCTTCAGTCATGACCTAAAACCCCTTTTAACACCGACCAGTGTTAAATATACGACTGCATGGATAAATGAATGTATAAATATCCCACAACTACATGAAAAGTCATAACAGCATCAGTCAGCATTTATAGCAGGCAAGTGTTGTATGGTCAACAAGTATACAGTAGTTCCACAAGTGGGTCAGTAGTAGCCAGGTGGTATTCCGGACAGGTCAGTGCTTGTTCGTCAGCCTGATAAATTGTAATCATTGAGTTAATTGTAGTACAAAAGATAGGTGACTTCTTTACTACTGCATACCCAGATCTATTCTCAGCACGTGGTCTTGTGTGAGGTGAGTGAACTTACTTGCACATTATTTTTCCAACAAATGTTTAAACGGCTAGACTAGGACTCTCTTTGTTTAATTCTCTCCTTTTATTCCCCTCCTATGCAACTTTATTTTGCAGTCTTTATTTTGGAGGACCCCAATGTAAACAAGTCTTAGTGCTTTTTCTGGTTATATCCTCAGTAGCAGTTTTTGTATTGACCTGTACTTTCTTTTGAACTGTGAATTCAATTTTCAATCAAACAATCAATTGTACGTTCAGTTTCAGTCTCATTAAGCCTCATTAATCTTCTTTTTTACATTGTGTTTCAAAAAGGTTATTTTAAAGCAACATAATAATAATGTGTCTCATTTGGGTGAAAATGAGACAAAATAGGAATTTAGACTCAGAGTCAGATCATACCAAAGTCAGTTTTGCTCATCAGTTTTCCCCACAATGGCTAAAACAGTAAACTCAATTCTCTGAATCAAATGCTTAAATGAATTTGTCAATCAATCACACTTTTGACAAAAACCTTAGGTAGTTACACAATAGGCAAAACCACTCTTTATTTCGGCCAAATAAAAACAAAAACACTAATTTTCATTTATTTTCATATTTTACAAATATTTTATGCAGAATGGTAAATGTGGACTGCAATGGTTAAACATAACACCAACAACGCAACATTGTTCACACTAATGTTACACTAATATTACCAGTAAGACGCATAAGGGCGAGAAACAATAATTGTAACAATACGTTTAACAATAATTTAACTAATTTAACGTGTAAAATGAAACCCTACGGGTGCATTTGGTTTAATTTTACACTCAAGAGTTAAAGATCTAATAAGGGTCCATTTGGTTACCAACGCTCCATCATTTAGTTGGGGACCACCTGGAACCCCCTCAAGGACCACTGGTGGTCCCTGGACCCCAAATGTATCTGTGACCACGTTGTGAAGCAGTATTATATGTGAGAAGATCAAGCATGCAAGCATGCATGAAGAGTTTAGCAGCGTCTATTGCTATAGATTTAGCATGTTTTTAACAGATATTTCAATTATGATACTACCTTAATACTTTGACAAAGATGTCAAATGTCAAATTGATTGTTACACCCCTAAATGCACAATGCAGTATGGCCAAAATAAACTTAACTTGTATCAATGTATTTCCTTTTCTTTAGGAGAGCACCATGACATCCATGCCATCACCAACTCTGTTTCCTACGCTTGATACTTATGATTATGTTGATTACAATTACACTGACAATTACACTGACACTTACCCCGAAATTTACCCCACAATCCCACCACCATCATTGTGCATTGAGCAAGCAGAGTGTGTCACCCTGGTTGTGGTAAACGTGATCTTCGTCCTGCTAGGGCTTTTGGGGAATGGCCTGGTAATCTGGGTTATCGGCTTCAAGATGAGGAAGAGGAGGACAGTCACCACGACGTGGTACCTCAGCCTGGCCCTCTCCGACTTCATCTTCTGTGCAACGCTGCCTTTCAACATCAGTCTACAAGCAACAGGTTCTTGGAACTTTGGACTATTCATGTGCAAGTTCGCCCCCTTTATTTTGTTTCTCAACATGTTCAGCAGCATCTTCCTGATGCTAATCATCAGTGTCGACCGTTGTGTGTCTGTTGTGTATGCGTTTTGGGCCCAAAACAATCGCACGATGAAACGGGCAGCAGTCGCCGTTGTGGTTGCCTGGCTCTTCTCTATGTTGCTGAGCATTCCCTCCTTAGTGGTTCGTGACACAAAAGAAGATGATCAGGTTATTCACTGCTACAACAATTTGGAAATGCTACCTTTCAGCTCTACAAGTGTCCCTGTCTTTCGCTTTGTTCTAGGCTTTGTGTTTCCTCTGGTGATCATCACTCTGTGTTATTCTATTATCATTGTAAGGATGAAGAACAACAGCATGTACAGGTCTGCCATGCCCTTCAAAGTCATGACTGCCCTGATAGTCACATTTGTCATCTGTTGGTTTCCCTACCACATCTCGGTTTTACTAGAGATTAACCACTTTCACAATGCATTTTTGACAATGATATCAATGACTCTTGTACACGTAAACAGTTGCCTGAACCCGTTTCTCTATGCATTCATGGGCAAATCCATTAACTGGAACTTTTTGAGCGCTTTCATTTCAAAAATGGAGAATGCTTTCAGTGAGGAGAGGCCCTCTGAGTCTGAAAAAGAGGTTACATTTATGTCTCAAGCTGCCTAAAAAGAAATTAGCACGTCTTGTCCACACCAATGATTTGCAATGCAATGAAACTGGTACATTACATTGCAGAGAGAAGTCACAGTTCACTGTTGCAAGTGGTTTCAAGTTACTAGTTAGCGAATCATTGGTTTGAACTGGGCTTTAGACTACTTCTTATTTCTCAGCTTTAGAGAGGGGGTGCATACTTAGTTTAGACTAGTCATTGGTTAGACATGGGTTAAGGTTAGGTTTAGGTGTGCTGCCCCGTGGGAGGTTAGGTTTCTGGTTTAAGGACTTCAGTGTTTTGTACCATACTATTGTATGAGTACAGAGCAAAGAATGTTTGCTTTCGTCATCTTTGTTGAAGAACAGTCTGGGCAATTAAAATGTAGTCTAACTAGAAGTACTAAAAGTCTTGGTCTAACCAATGACTAGTCTAAATGTAGGTTGTAGCTGTGATTGATAGATAGATAGATAGATAGATAGATAGATGTTAATGTTGTTGCCGCTGGTGCAGCTGTTGTTTTTGCAGCCATTTTAAAGATAGACCTATATAGTACATGGTTTATAATATATATATATATATATATATATATATATATATATATATATATATACAAAACTTTATTTGTATAGCAAGGATGTATATGAAATCCTTAGATTTTTCATGGCTGTTGTGTTTTTTTTTTAATAGATTATAGAACATTTCAAATTGCGAATGGAAATGGTTCATGGGTCATTTTAACTATTATTAATGAAAACATACTTCCCGGCTCCTCCTGTCCACATGTTGAAGTGTCCTTGGGCAAGACACTGAACCCTACATTGCCTCCAATGAGTTGGTCGGTGTGAGCTTGCCACCATTGGTGTGTGAATGTGGGAAGTGAGGACGCTGGCGTCGACTGTTCGCCGCTTCACCTCATGTATGAATGAATGAACCATTGTAAAGCGCTTTGAACACTTGGAAAAGCGCTATAAAAAGGCAATTCATTATTATTATTATTATAAAAAGGGAAGATCACTATTGCTAGAGGTACAGCAGTTACAGCAGTTTTTCCCCTGTAGATGAATACCTTACCCAGTGTATTTAAGTACAATTTTTAGGTATTTGTACTTTACTTTAGTATTTCTAATACTTTTACCCTTGGCCTTGACTCCACTACATCTTGGATCCAAATATTGTACCTTAATATACTCCACTACATTTATTATTTATTTGAAAAAGGTAATTTAAAAGGTAAAAAGGTAGATTTACACTATTACAAAACATACATTAACCATTTCAGCCCCATGTTTGATTGATTGATTGATTGAAGAATTTATTAACAGTTTGCAGAATTTACAGTACATTTCAAGCACAAACTCAATACAAAGGCTGTTAACTGTGAGTGGACGACCCAATTAAGCATTACACTTGTTTCCAACAGGGTCCACCATGTTCAAATCATCAAAACATTTAGAGACATACAAATAGACACTTCTATAGACAGAACAGGAATTCATCAAAAATGAGGTAAAAAGGGAAAAGAAATATATACATTTCGGCCATTTGAAAATAGCCGATCTACAAGCTTTCCTTTTCAAAGGATTTTTATACGTTTGAAAACTTGAAATGGGACATTCTGTACAATGAGTACTTTTGGTACTTTTGGTACTTTTTCATGCCAATACGTTTGTACTTTTACTCATTTACATTTTCAATTCTGGGCTTTTACTGTAACAGAGTATTTCTACATTGCAACATTGATACAAACATATAGTTTGTTTACAGTGCTCTAAACTTTAAACAAACATTTCTCTGTAGGCCCTATAGTGTTTTATATTTTGTGATGATATTGAATTTTGTTATTTTTTGTGTCAATGAATACAGGACGCGAATGGAAACAAGACCAAGGTGGTGCTATCCTTTTAGACCACAAGGTGGTGCTATCCTTAGAGTTTAGACCAAGTGTTTGACTGTACTCTGTCTGTACGTTGCTGTTTTACATTTCTGTCTAAACAAGTAGGCCTATAGGCTATAGCCTATTCAATCAATCAATCAATGGCTGGGTGTCTACCTTATTTGTGTCTGTTAGCAGAGCTGCCATTACAGCGATAGGAGGAATCGATAGTCTGGGAGCTAGTCGGACATCATATATAACGGAGGAAATAAAGAGACGAGTAGTAGGCAGCAGCTAACATCCACTTCTTCAGATTGTCAACACAACTGAAGCCAGCCGTTTATTCAGCAGTTTTATACAGCAGGTAATAGACACTTCCGGGTAGCACAACGGCACTTCAGATAATGTTTACACGTATACAAGCAATAAATATCACATGTTAACAGTGTCTCAGTCTCCTTTTACTGGGTTGTGTTTTGTTTTTAATTCAGAAATTGTGGCGTAATCTTGTGAACGTGATGACGTCACAGCACAGGGTTCATAGTTCAGACGTAACCAGGTAAGTGTTCAGTTAGTTGTTCTTGTGGATAATTCTTCTAAACACGACAGAAATCGTGATTTAATCACCTATCTGTCACTATCCATGCTGTTCTTCTTGTCCTTGTTTCATATCTTATGGTCACGTCATGTGTCCACTGTTCAATACTGTAGCTCTGGTCCATAGCCTCCTACTGCCCCTGTATATCTCTGCTGTCAGGAAGAAACCACCTAACTCCAGTCCAAAATGTAACATTTTCAGGAAATGAAAAGTGTAGTATATTGACTATCTCACCATTATTTGTCATATTGAGTGTCCAGGAAGCACTTTTTACCCTGTTGCATAAATGATTGGAGAGGCCAGGCATGTCCTTAGTTCTGTATCATTTTATTAAGGACAAAGCTTAGTTACCAAATTATCATGACCAGTCCACTCCAGAGCCATCCTAGAGCAGTCCCATCATAGCAGTCCTGAAGTCCTGAAGAAAGCAAGGATGTTACAGAGACACTGGAGATGGAGTCACTTGGAGGGGGGAGGGAGGGAAGAGGGGTGTGAAAAAAGATCCTGGGAACTGCACTTGTGTCCTATGTATACATACAAAAGCCTATTCATTTGGCCCTAATGAATAGGCTTTTGTTTACCCTAATGATTAGGGTAAACCTGAGTCATGCCAGGTGTGTACTGTCTGAGTCTGACCTGGTGGTCTGTCTGACCAAGGTTCAACAACTTTATTGTCAACATGTGAAATGCATTCTGAAATCTGCCCCAAACCTCACGCAGTCTCAAGGCGATAAAAGAAGATTTATTTATATAGCACATTTCCATAGTCACAAAGTGCTTTACAGAACTGGGTAAAAAGACAGCAACATAATAAAAACATTAGAGATAAACTACAACAAGATATCAGTAAATAAAATAGGCAGAAAATGTAGAATAGGCCTACACATGATATCAATGCAAATAAAATTGGCAAGAGGAATTTAAGATAAGGCCTTAACATAAAGGTGAGTTTGATGATAGGGATTTTGCACGTCTTAAATTCACAGGTAGGCCTACTGTAGGGTGTTCCTTAAACTTTAGGGGCCCGGATTGCAAAAGCCCTATAGGCCTACCACACTTAGTAATGATCTGGGCTGTGGTGGCCTCTAGGAGGGCCTTGTCTGAGGATCTGAGTGTGTGCAGTGCACAGGCTGTAAGGATCCAGCATGTCAGAGACATAACGGGGAGCCTGCTGCCTGACCATTCACAGCTTTAAGTCAGATAAACATTGAAACTCACCGTTAGAAAAATGTTTAACATTGATGTTATTTCCGCATCACGTGTACACGTTTGTTTTCCTTCTGCCGTGACATAAGTCCTCCTCCTCCACATGTGGCACAGAAAACAATGCTTGAAACCTGATACTATGCACCCCTCCCCCCAATCCACTAGTGCTGCGGTGATTTATACGAGCAAAAAGGAACGCGGGCTGCGAGCAGGTCAGGAATTACCTTCATAATCATATAATAGCCTATAGGTTTACGCATCATGGCGCTTATTCACTTTTTCAGGAATAAATAGCCTGGCACATGAATTGTCTATTCTGTACTATTATACTATCTCATCCATGGCTCTGGTTCCAGTGTTCCAGCTGTGTGACACATTGTATTGTCCCACTTTTGCTTTGGCAATGTAAACGTATATGTTAGCCCTTTGAATTGAATTGGAGAGTGAGCGAGTGTGAAAGTTGGTGTCGAACTATTTCCTCCGAGGTGGAAAGCCTGGTGATGCGAGGTCAGTGCCGAATCAACCCCAGGGCCCTGTCGCTACACCAAATCAAAGCATGCATGTGATTCACATGCATGTAACACTTTTTGCGTTCACCCGTGTATGTGTGTTTTTACAGCCTGTTTTTTTTGGGGGGGGAGGGGCACTTTGAGACCCAAAAGCAGAAAAGCCCTGACATCCCCCTGTGTGTGCATGTGTGCGTGCGTGTGACACTATTGTGTCACTTTTTCCAGTTGCTCCTTGCTGGCTGCTCCTTCATTATGCTTGTGGAGTTACACTACTGCATAGTATCAGTACCCATATCTATTCTCAGCAAGTTGTCTTGTGTGAGGTGAGTGAACTTACTTGCACATTATTTTTCCAGCAAATGTTTGTGATGGAATGTCTTTGTTGTATTCTCTCAGGTCTTCTCCTATATGCACTTGTCTATTCTTTATCTCACGTTCAGTTTTTCCATATTGGGTTCTCATTAAGTCCCATATAAGCTTCTTCTGTGTTTCAACAAAGGTTATTTAAAAGCAACACAGGGATAATAATATTTTGTCTCATTTGCATCACAGTAAGAGGGGAAAATGAGACAAAATATACATTTTGAGTCAGACTGATCAGTCAGACTCATTTCATAGAAAAATAAATCACACCCGTGTGAAGTGAGTGGTGCAAAAGTTCCAGACCCACAGGAACGCGCCCAGGGTACCGCCCCGCGTCCGAAACGGTCGAGAAATGACAGAGTTACCCTGTGGGGGTACCCGGGGGGGTGCCCGGAACATCCAGACCCCCAGAAACGGGCCCAGGGGGGTTCTGGCCAGCCGCCCCGCGTCCAAAATGGTTGAGAAATGACAGAGTTACCGTGTGTGTGTTGTGTGTGTGTGTGTGTGTGTGTGTGTGTGTGTGTGTGTGTGTGTGTGTGTGTGTGTGTGTGTGTGTGTGTTAGGCTCACTTGGTGGTGAAAACCAACCAACACTATTTTCAGGCTCGGACGGACACAGCCAGCCAGCCAGGGACACAGTCAGCCAGGGACACAGCCAGCCAACCAGGGAGCCAGGGACACACATAGCTGTCTATTGGAGTGGTTGCACCACTCAAAAAGTCTGTTTTTCTTTCTCACAATGGCTTAAACACTAAATCAATTCTCTGAACCAAATGTCTAAACATCACACTTAGGTAGTTAGACACAATAGGCAAATATCATGCACTCGTTTTTGCTAAATTCTAACATTCTCACCCTAGCTGTCTGTAAAAAACTCAACAAAAAACATCACTTGTTGGAGCTATTCACTATTTTGTATTTCACATTTATTTGTTTGGTATAATTATTGTATGCATTATTATTTCAGTTTATTTGTGTTCCAGTTAAAGGCTTTTATTTTGAAGGTATTGGGTAATTGGGGTGTGCACAGGTGAATTTATTTAACTGTCATCAGACAGGCACTCATTCAGATTGGCACTGGGAAGGTGCAAGAAGGTGCAAGTTTTTACCAGGGTGACAGGGTCAAAGCAAACTAGCAAAGCAGTTATTTCCATCATGTTTGCCATATTTGTCTGTGAAGGAAATGGAATAAAATATCACCAACCTGCAAGAGCTGTTTGGACATCGACTCATTTATCCCTGCGTAAGATCCACTATACCCGGTGCCTCAGTGGCCTTTTGAGTTTTATTGTTGTTGACAAATAGCCACTACATCACTCATTAAACATATTTTACACTGTGATGTACTCATGTTGCAAAATGGTAAATATGGACTGCACAACACAAGGACACCAACAACTGGAAATTGGTGCACTTTCTAATGATGTGAGTGTGTATGTGTGGCAGCAAGAAACTCTCCGTTCCAACCAGTATTCACGTTGAGCTTGATTGATTGATTGAATACTTTATTAAAAAAAGGGATGATAAAAATATAAACCCAGGAAAGCACTATGGATTCATTGTTTCTATTGGGGTCCTGTTTAATCAATTAATCGAAAACTAGTAAACCTACAGTACTAGTGAGAAAAGACTTTGTTTGTCCTCTATGGGGGGAAAAATGTCTTTGTTTACTGTGTCCCTCCCCCTTCAGCTTCATATGTAGCCTATATAGAGCGTCGCAGTCCTGCCCCCTACCAGGGCCCAGGAAATGATTCTCCGTTCATTTTCCTCATAGACTTTTCAAAATGTATTTATTTAAAGACCTTTTAAGTGTTGTACAAAGCGCCAACTCTTGTCGTGGCAAATCATGACCAAACACATTTTTTTGGGGCCAAAAACACTTTTTTTGTTTTTTTTCTTCTTTGTAATTATTTGTTTGGTCCAAAATATTGTGTTTTGTTGTCATGATTTGTCACGACTCGAGTTGGCTTTGTCCGCGGCGTAACCGTCTTTAAATAAATACTTTTTGAAATGTCTATGGGTGGGACTGTCTGCCCAAGTGTGGAAACACTGACTACTCCCATAGAGTTATAAGGGCTATTTTTGAGTCTCCTCCCACCAATGGATAAGAAACTGCTGTTGGACAACCAAAAACACTAGCTGGGGTGTAGGTCGACAGTCCCGAATATGTTGATGGTGTGCAGTGTCCTGTTTTTGTTGCTTCCTCTTTGTTTGTGACTATTGTCATCTCACTTTTTCCAGTTGCTCCTTGCTGGCTGCTGGTGGAGTTACACTACTGCATAGTACCATATCTATTCTCAGCAGGTTGGCTTGTGTGAGGTGAGTGAACTTACTTGCACATTATTTTTCCAGCAAATGTTTGTGATGGAATGTCTTTGTTGTATTCTCTCAGGTCTTCTCCTATATGCACTTGTCTATTCTTTATCTCACGTTCAGTTTTTCCATATTGGGTTCTCATGAAGTCCCATATAAGCTTCTTCTGTGTTTCAACAAAGTTTATTTAAAAGCAACACAGGGATAATAATATTTTGTCTCATTTGCATCACAGTAAGAGGGGAAAATGAGGGAAACTCATTTCATAGAAAAATAAATCACACCCGTGTGAAGTGAGTGGTGCAAAAGTTCCAGACCCACAGGAACGCGCCCAGGGTACCGGCCCGGATCCGCCCCGCGTCCGAAACGGTCGAGAAATGACAGAGTTACCCTGTGGGGGTACCCGGGGGGGTGCCCGGAACATCCAGACCCCCAGAAACGGGCCCAGGGGGGCAGCCCGGTTCTGGCCAGCCGCCCCGCGTCCAAAATGGTTGAGAAACCGTGTGGGGGTCCCCAGGGGGACCACTGTACTGTACTGTACTGTCACACCCAAAATCATCATATATACTGTGTGTGTGTGTGTGTGTGTGTGTGTGTGTGTGTGTGTGTGTGTGTGTGTGTGTGTGTGTGTGTGTGTGTGTGTGTGTGTGTGTGTGTGTGTGTGTGTGTGTGTGTGTGTGTGTGTTAGTTAGGCTCACTTGGTGGTGAAAACCAACCAACACTATTTTCAGGCTCGGACGGACACAGCCAGCCAGCCAGGGACACAGTCAGCCAGGGACACAGCCAGCGAGCCAGGGACACACATAGCTGTCTTTTGGAGTGGTTGCACCACTCAAAAAGTCAGTTTTTCTTTCTCACAATGGCTTAAACACTAAATCAATTCTCTCTAGACTCTGAGTCTAAAGTGATGTCCGGTAAGAACTTAACCGAGATGTCAACCCTGATGAAGAAGAGTGGATCTGAAGATCCCTTTTTAATGCAGAGATACCACTAGACCTATAGAGCCCTCTCTGGTGGCAATAGGAGTCAAACACTTAGCAACCATTGTTGTCTTAACACCTGACGACTAGGACCAACAGACCACCACCAGTGGGAGTCTGGGACCACCAGTGTTATAAAACAAACATGGGAAAATTCTCCTTCTACAGCACTGTCACCCAAGTGTGGAATGCCCTGATCCCTTCCTTTAAAACATGCCTGAAAATCCACCTTTCAGTAGGCCAAAGGCACATAATTATAGTGTTTTATATTTTGTATTGAACAATATTGAATTGTGTTGTTATTTTTCGTGTCATGCTTATGAATTGAATACATTAGGACCCGAATGGAAACAAGATCGCAAGGACTTTGTTTTGGTGCTGCTATCCCTTTAGACTCTAAAGGGATAGCAGCACCAAAACAAAGTCCTTGCGATCTTGTTTCCATTCGGGTCCTAATGTATTCAATGTAAAGAGTACATTCAAACACTTCATGGTCTAAAGTTTAGACCATGAAGTGTTTGAATGTACTCTTTACATTTCTGTCTAATCAAGTATTCAATCAATCAATGAATCAATTGGAGCCTTCAGGCTCTGGTGGCAATAGGTAATTGATACGGCAAATCTGGCTCTGCAAGTTCTCTCATCTATATATTTATATATATATATATTATTATAAAGAGAGCCTACTGTCAGCTGTCCAGCAGTCCAAATATTATTAAAGTAAATTTCAAAATGGTAGACCTGAGGCCTACCATACCAGGCCTCAGGCCTGAGGCCTACCATTGCGTGGCACATATATGCACAAAATGTCTATGTTCACAGGCTTCTGTGTGCGGCCTATGAGGGCATCTGAGCATGTGCGGCACTACAAGTCTTACACCATATGCGTTTGGGAAACCCAGCCAATGTTATTACATTCCTGGGCCAACCAAATGTAAGACATACCACAGTCGTCCAATATTTTCTTCACCTGTGCAACCCAAGGTGACACATGGACACCTGTGTTAAACAGGTTAAGCAGACAGTCGTACATTATTCGACTCGGTTTACCCTCTTTTCCTTCGATCAACTGGGCCCAGTACCCGATAAGTCTCTTTTTAACAGAGATACAAATTGGGTACCTCCCCAGCTCGCCATACACCATATTACTACAGGTAGTTGTTTTAACTTTTAGGATATACTTAAGAAATGTAAGATGTAATTTTTCAAATTTTTTAGAACCCCCAGATTTCACATTTGTACAGCCATGACTGGTGAGACCAATTTGTCAAAAAGATTTAGTGCAACATTTACTGGTAAATCAAATGATCTACATTTACTAAGGAGGGAGTACATGGCACATGAGGCCTGCTTGTGAAATATCCCTTTCAACATATAACGACACCAACAACCCAAATTATGTGATCTGTCCGATTGGACAGAATACATTACCGGTATTAGCCACTTTGCACAGGTGGCACAGACACTATCAATGCATCTCTAACTTTGATTTAGTTGTATAGGCCTACAACATAATATTTCAATGTACTGTAATGTATTGTATTACTTGCAGTACCGTAAATTGTGATTACCGGTACAATACTTTTTAAATTGCGAATTGCATTTACAACATTTTCCCCCCTGTTACTATATGGACTGATGTGTTCTAATGTTGTTGTTGTTGTTATACTGTAGTTGTTTTTCCCATGTACTGTTTCCTAATTGTTCTGTAGCATTTATATATTTCTGATATAGTATAATGTGGGAAACGATATAGTCCCAAATGTCTAATTGATGCATCTAGATTATTTCCTTAGCAATTATTCTTTTTCAATTAATTAAATAATCGAGAAGCACATTCTTTTTAATAATCTTACAAGTGTTGCACAATCATAGCTGATCTGCAATCTCAACGAGGGCCATTGAGATGTGTTGTGAGCATGTACTGTAGATCAGATATCTTCACTATAAAAAAACGTAGGCTACATTTACCCCTCAAAATGGATTGTTTCATTAAAATTGATTATCAATATCTTTTTTTAATCAATTGTTACACCCATAATAAATGCACAATGTAGGTACATGTGTCTCCTGTCACAGGCCTAATGGTGTATTTTATTTTATTTTATGTTATATATTATGTAATCTGCTCGTAAGGATCTGGAGTGTCAGTTTGGTATTCAATTGATCATTGTTTGCAAACCGTCATGTCGGTTTATTGTAATTGTTCATGTAAACTGTAAAAAGTGTCCTGTAAGTCCATATGGGCTGGGCTTCTTCGGAAGCATGACACTTAAATAAAGAATCAATCAATCAATCAATCAATCATGTAGTGTCGCCACAATGAACTTAACTTATGTATTTCATTGTCTTTAGGAGTGCACCATGTCATCCATGTCAACAGTGACTTCATTGCCCAACTATGATGACTATGGCATGGCTGATTACGGAATCATGGATTATGATTACGTTGTTCCTCCATACGACTTCAACATCACATCAACACCACCATTGTGCACTCAGCAAGCGGAGTGTGTCATCCTGGTTGCGGTAAATGTGCTCATCGTCCTGCTAGGGCTTTTGGGGAATGGCCTGGTCATCTGGGTTATCGGCTTCAAGATGAGGAAGAGGAGGACAGTCACCACGACGTGGTACCTCAGCCTGGCCCTCTCCGACTTCATCTTCTGTGCAATGCAGCCTTTCAACATCAATCTACATGCAACAGGAGTTTGGAACTTTGGACTATTCATGTGCAAGTTCGCCCCCTTTATTTTGTTTCTCAACATGTTCAGCAGCATCTTCCTGATGCTAATCATCAGTGTTGATCGTTGTGTGTCTGTTGTGTATGCGTTTTGGGCCCAAAACAATCGCACGATGAAACGGGCAGCAGTCGCCGTTGTGGTTGCCTGGCTCTTCTCTATGTTGCTGAGCATTCCCTCCTTAGAGGTTCGTGACACAATAGAACATGGTCAGGTTATTCAATGCTACAACAATTTTGAAATGTCAGTCTTCAGCTCTACACTTGTCCCTGTCTTTCGCTTTGTTCTAGGCTTTGTGTTTCCTCTGGTGATCATCACTGGGTGTTATTCTATTATCATTGTAAGGATGAAGAACAACAGCATGTACAGGTCTGCCATGCCCTTCAAAGTCATGACTGCCCTGATAGTCACATTTGTCATCTGTTGGTTTCCCTACCACATCTTCATTTTACTAGAGATTAACCACTTTCACAATGAATTCATGATAACTGGATTGAAGATATCAATGGTTCTCGTACACGCAAACAGTTGCCTGAACCCGTTTCTCTATGCATTCATGGGCAAAAACATCAAGCGGAACTTTTTGAGTGCTTGCGTTTCAAAAATGGAGAATGCTTTCAGTGAGGAGAGTCCCTCTGAGTCTGAAAAAGTGGTTACATTTATGTCTGAAGCTGTCTAAAAAGAAATTCGCACCAATTCCACACCAATAATTTGCAATGAAACAAAACCGGTGAAATACATTGCAGAGAGAAGTCACAGTGGTTAATTGACCCGTTGCAGGTCGGCACTGTTTTGAGAAGTACTGAATCAGTGGTGTGGATTTGGCTTTATTCTTCTTTTTTCTCAGCTTTAGAGAGTAGTATAGGTAGGTAGCAAATGCAGCAGTAGATAGATAGATAGATAGATAGGGCTCCAATTTCGTCTCATCTTTCTAAATACACTGTTTTGGGATTTAGCAGTGGGGAAGGGGTGTTCCCCCACTAAAGTTGGTGTTTTGGTTACCTGTCTAAATCCACACCTCCGTTAGTGTATAGTGTATATAGTATAGTATCTCTTTTTTGCAGTCTGGCCATTGAATTACTGAAGACAAGAGGTGGAAATAATGTATAAGACTATATGAGGTTGAAAGTTTGATCTCAGGTCTGATCCAGACTCCTCCCCTGATTCTCACGCTCCCCAAATAGAAAATGAGTCAAAGGGACTCCAGTGTCACCAAAGGTTATGGCCTTATATGGCCACTGACACTGACATCTGACATGTTTGTATCAATAGAGTGGACAAAGGTCTTTGGGCTTTAACTTCTAATCTTAAATAAATAGTGTCTCAACAGGTAGGGGGTTGAAGTAAGCAGTTCCTTTTGTTTTAAGACTTTCTCTTGATTTGTTTTTAAACCTAACTTTGTAGCTGTTCTAAGTTTTAGCTTTCTATCTTCTAATTGGATACATTACTTTCTTTTATTGGAATTTTAGCTTTGATTTTTATTGTGCAAGGTTTAGTCTCATTTTAAAAGTGTTTATCCTTTTAAGTTTAACCTGAGAAGAGTACAAACCATCATTTGTTGAGAATCACAGGAATTGAATACATCAAACCTCTCACCAGGGGGGGTGATCGCATCAGGAGACTGAACCAGAGAAAAACATTCTGGATTCACACCCTGGATGCAATTACCCCGCCTGGCCTGAATGAGGACATAGACTTCATGTGCTTTTTATAGGTTAATTTGGGCTCTATATTAACCTTTGCTTCATTTACTATTGTCTGTGTCCTCCGGTTTACATGTTATATCCTATTGATTATTTAGCATTTATATCTGTTTTTAATGGTGTAGCCTTCCAATGTATTTATATAGCTTTAAGTGTACTTTTTCTTGTGTTTGGTCCTTTTTTCACTTGTTTCTTTTTCCTTTTTTCTATTTAATGATTGCCTGATTGTTCCTATGTAATAACGATGTAATGAGTTGAACCACGTGATCCATTTCTAAGTGGTTAATTGTAATTGCTGGACTGGTCCCCACCTGGTTCCAGCCCTATTTAATGAGTTTGTTGCGCTGTGTGTTGTTGGCCCTGATGAAGACCGTATAGGTCGAAACATGTCGGTTCAATAAAATATTTCCTCCTTTTAACATTAAGTGTGCCCGGATCTCCTCTTTGCTCTACATCATTTTACCAGTTAAGCCTCTCAATCATGACAATCAGGCACGTCAAAGCTGACTTAATTGTGAGCCTTATACCGTAGGTGCTAAAGCTGAGAGAATTTATTGTTTTTACTTTTTCGTGATCTTTCTCATACTAGAATGTAATTCCATTTGGATCTTGTAATCTGAGTCTCATGATCTGAAGGCTTGTGAGTTTTAGCCCATTATTCTATAATCTATATTATTGAACTATTGTAATCAAATTCTATGTATTTTTGTCAATACATATATTTTAAATCTTTACTTGTTGGCTTTCTTTCTGTGTATTAAAAGTGGATATATATACATGACACTGCAGAACTCATAAAAACACAAGTGAACATCAGAACATAGTAAAGATTTACTGATATAAATGTTTTCCTATCTCATATTGATATTAGTATATTTATACGTACACTACACCACATTGCATCTAACGATAGCCCCGATGTATGTCAACTTTATCTTTGAATCTGCCTTATAATGTTGTAGTAGTAATGTTCTTCTTTCATGCTAATATAAATGCACCAAGTGTGTGTGTGTGTGTGTGTACGTCTGTAATCCACATAACTCGAGAACCGTTCGCCCCACCAATTTCAAATTTGACACACTCGGACCACACCCCCACAGGGAGTGCAGTGCCTGAGCTGGATGCCCAAACACTCCATATTTGGGCATGCCTGACACAGAACTCCATATACAGGAATAAAGGGACACAGAGAGACAGATACAGAAATCTCCATATATGGGCATAAAAGGGACACAGACAGATGGAACGGGTACTCTGACACGGGTACAGCGGGTATTGTATAGCCGGGTGGGGCAAGGATCTCCAACTTCCTACAATCTGCCTTGAAATGTTCCCACACGGAAAGGACTTATATGAAACTTATATGTTCATATATGTGCATCATGAGACATATATGCATATATGCCATATGGCATATATGCCACATTCAGGTCCATACATGTGCATATAGATAAATATGACATATGCATCATATAGATTATAGAGCATATAGCTCTCATATATTGTCATATTCATGTTCATAATTTTGCATACAGATCACAATGCATCATATTTAGCTCCTATAGGCTATTCCACATCCAGATTCATAGATTAATACACCATATAAAGCTCCTATTTAAATGTCACATCCAAAACATTTGCATAATGTATATAGCAGGGGCGGACTTGTAAGAAATCACCAAGATTTAGGCAACAAAGTCTTATGCACTGTTGCACACCTGTATGCTCTGAGGCGGGTGCGTAGGCAGGGCTGCAATGTATTCAGAAAAATGCGAACTTTATTTATAGGCAACGTTTCGGTCAAAGACCTTCTTCAGGCATCTGCTGATAATAGGTAGCCAGTGAGCCACGTACATAGATAGCTAGCCCTGGTCCAGTGCTTACAGCGAGTAGAGCGAGTCTCTCTACTCGCTGTAAGCACTGGACCAGGGCTAATAGATAGCCAAATACAGTACACACACATAGATCCACAATGACTCAGCGGTCCAGGCACCTTGGCCGGTCTTGCCATTTCCTGTCAGCCTGTCCCTCTATAAAAATATAAAATAAAGGCGAAAGCAGCAAAAAAAGAAAAGATCCACAATGACCAATCACAATCGCCCCCGTGAATAGGGAGTTCAATTAACACAGTGGATCATCATAATGAAAACTATGTACAGATCAGTGGTATATTAGTATCGCAACGCACCTCAATATATCACAATAAAGCAGAGCATTTTTATTTTTTACAAATGTCAAACATACAAATAAAAAAAAATAATAATAAAACAGGCTGTGTTCGGACAGGAGTCCTATAGTGCCTGAATAGAGAAGTGAAAAAAAAGCAATAATTAGAAAAACTACATTTGATTTGATTATAACATCACATTAAGTAGGAACTCAAGACTAGACACTGCAAGGATGAGGAGGCGAAACAAAACAAACATTACATTAAAAAGTTATTTTCTTTAGCAGAAAATGTCGAAATATAGCTTTGGCCTTTGTTATTTGGGCGAGAAGAAGTTGAAGATTAAGAGTTTGAGATGAAGAAGTTGCCTAATGGATGGCCCGTCGATCGAATATAAGCAGGCAAGTCCTTCATCAGTTGTTGTAGTATTAGCAAATACAGCAACTACTATAGTGATGGGCAAATGAAGCTTTTATGAACCACTGAACCACTTGAACCAATCGTTTCACAACGGGTTCAAACTTCGAAGCTTAAGTGATAGTGACATCTGCCGGCGAAATGTTAGACTGCAGTCAAATATTAGGTTGGCCTTAGAGGCTTTTAGACAGGTGTTTGTACTACACACACAGACTGAATATCTTGTTTTTTATACAAATACAGATTGATGTGTATTGTGTTATGGCAGAGTGTGCTTGGGAAACAGGATGTGGTGGGGAAAATGGCAAGGGTATGCTTGTGTAACTCAAAGATTTTTATTTATAGCCGGGGAGCCACACAGGCCCAAAATTGGACAGGACCTGTGATGTCATGAATGAGAGGCCTGCTCTGCCGGAAACATTGCCATTTTTGTATACCACACCATACTGTAGTGTAGACAACCAATATAAGGCAACATTTCCCAAATTTCATCATGCTTTAAGTAGCATGTGACAATTGTGAAATGTCAAACTAGGGGGTTTTCATGATTCTGAATCCATTCCAAGCATTAGTTTTGCATGAAAAACACTCCTTGGCCCCCAGTGTCCCCCCAGTGCCTCCCCAGTGCCTCCCCAGTGCCTCCCCAGACAGCGCCCCCCCAGTGCCTCCCCAGACAGTGCCCCCCAATGCCTCCCCAGACAGTGCCCCCCCAGTTCCTCCCCAGACAGTGCCTCCCCTGTGCCCCCCCAGTGTTCCCCCAGTGCCTCCCCAGACAGTGCCCCCCCAGTGCCTCCCCGGACAGTGCCCCCCAGTGTACCCCCAGTGCCTCCCCAGACAGTGCCCCCCAGGTTCCCCCAGTGCCTCCCCAGACAGTGCCCCCCAAGTGTCCCCCAGTGCCTCCCCAGACAGTGTCCCCCCCAGTGATTCCCAAGACAGTGCCCCCCTAGTCAGTGCCCCCCCAGTGCATTACATTACAAAATCTGAGGGCGGAGCTTACTGGTCAAAGTGACAGATATGTTCTCCATGAGTCAAGGAACATGTGGAAACAAGTGCCATGAATTTTGGCCAAACGAGGCATGAGTTATGCCTGTTCAAAGGTTTCATTTAAAAAAAGAATGCCATAGCGCCCCCTTTGACCAATTGGAGTAAGACTGGTTTCAGTGCTATTTGGCATGACCCTCTACCATATACTGTAAAGCTGCATAAGCATATGACGCTGCATGTATGTATTAGGGGCAAAAGAAGAATTCTCACAAAACGGCAATTTTCATTGGCTCATAAAACCTTAATTTTTTCACTTAAAAAAAGTATATATATACTTTTTACTTTACTTTCCCTTATACTTTCCCTTGTCTGTATAGGTCCAAAGTTCACGTGTAGAACCTTTCGTGCATTTTGATCAAAGATCCTTGGAGGAGATGCATTTTAACTGATTTTCATATAATTCAAAATGGCAGGTGATCTAGAGGTCAGAGGTCAAAAGTAAGAGCATGAAACTTGTTCGGTATGAGGAGACGCATATGTGTGTTGAGGTTTCACTGCCAAACGGTTCATGAGCTATGCGTGTTCAAAGTTTGCATTTCTAATTGAGTGCTATAGCGCCACCCTTTGGCCAATGGTTGTGGGGTTCGCATCCTCACCGTTTGGCATGGCCCTAGCTACCATATTTCCAAGTTTCGCGAAAACCGACTGCACGGTTCATAGCAATAGCAGTTCAGCCATAACTGCTATTTTTGGCAGAAGGAGAAGGAGGAGAAGAAAAAAACTAACTATAACAATAAGGACCAAGTCCTTTCAGGACTGCTTGGTCCTTTAAATAGCATAAATATATATATATTTATGCTATTAAATTAATTAATTCATTAATTTAGCATATCCATATATATGGATATGCTAAATTCATTATTGAATAATACAAAAGATACATGGAAAGGCCTACACATTTTTCACATGCCTAGATATTTCATTTGGTCATACGTCTATTGTATCCCATTTATAAATGTATTTAGCTTTGGCGTGATACCACCTGAAGGCGGAGTTGAAGGGGTGCGCATTCTTGTACACGCAGCCAGGGAGGGACAGACACACACACACACACACACATATCACATCACAGTGCATTCATGTGCGTTTTGTAAACATTACAATGTTGCTGGCCAGCGGTGGTTCCCCGTCACGGGCACGCGCGCACGCACTGGACTTTATTTTATTATTTTAATCAAAGTAAGAAGAACATGCATGGGACCTATTATGCCGATTTTTAACGCGTGTATCATCACTTTTTAACAGGAGGACCCAGCTCTACAGGTTGAAACTCTACCGAAGCAGGTAAGACTTAAAAAGGCAACACACGTTTACAGAACACCTGTAGGACGTCTGTGTCGCTAGCCGAAAAATAGTCCCTGACAACAAGTGGATCATGGCTCTTTTCTTGTCGGCCAGCGACGCTGTCGGCGTGTTTCGTCGGTCGATCCTCGAAAGCGACAATGAATGCAAAACACGCCGCGTTGAAATCCAGGAAATCACTTTCTCTGACACTGACTAAGTAAAATGTGCAGGTCTGCAGGATTTAGGCTACTAAACAAACAAACAAACAAAAACAGGCGTACGAATTTTTTTACACTAGTTGTAGTCTGTAGTACATGGCAGGTGTAAGGTAGCCTAGGATTTAGACATTTTCCTATGTGTCAAAATCAATAAAATACATCTACGACTCTATACATCTACGAGTCTCCTTAGGCTTCATGGCAGCCTGGCAGGTACAGACAGTATACAGGTCTGTCTGCCATGGCAGGTTTGCAAGACGTTTATGTTCGGGTTGAGGTATATAGGTTTAGAACTTTAGGTTATAGTTTAGCCATGGTTCACACAGACACTCTTATGATATGACAGTCATGTTTCAGGGCTAGATATAGGCCACCCCCCCCCCCCCCCCTTTTCACCTCACTGTATATGTTACCTCCATTATGATGAATTCCTGTTCTGTTCTTTGTCTATATAGAAGTGTCTATTTGTACGTCTCTAAATGTTTTGATGAATTGAACATGGTGGACCCTGTTGTAAACAAGTGTAATGCTTAATTGGGTCGTCCACTCACAGTTAACAGCCTTTGTATTGAGTTTGTGCTTGAAATGTACTGTAATTCTGCAAACTGTTCTTGAGCTTAGCCCAGATACCCTGGGTAAATATAGTAACTTTGCTTTGGGAGGATCCTTTATTAAAACATTTGAGAAGCAGTGGGGCAGATGACACAATGGTTTCGAAAGATCAGAGAAGTTAACTCTTTAGACAATGGCTTCATGTGCGTTGCCCCTACATGTTGTGTAAATTAGAAGTGCATTCTGGGAGTGTTCTGTCAACATTGATCTTATCTCTCCTGAAATACACTAGAGAGGGGAAATGTGTAGGAGTGGGCCTGTTTTGATCTGATTAGCTCCCCTGATATGTAAAGTAAAGGTTATTTTTAACTGAGTGAGAGGCTGACAGGGAGACAGTAGGACAGCTGAGTGTATTATTAATTGATTGAGTGATTATTTGGTTTATTTCGAATATGCAAGGAACAAAGCAATAACAAAGATATATGTTCGAAAAGGAGTGCACAGAAGTAGCCTAGACCTCCAACCATTCTCCATTATAATTAACAATAACAATTACTTGCTGGTCTATAACTATTTATAAACGAATGTATAATATCTAATGTTAAATATTAAGAATGCACAGGAGAGAATTTTAGGAACAGTATGCCTATCAAGATTTCTGCCTCTGCATCTATTTTACATTTCATTTGCAAGTTTACAATGCAAGAAGGGTGTGTGTACCCATAAAAATGATGTTGTGCAAGCAGTAACATTCTTCACAGAATGGTAGGCCCTATTTTGACAAAGAACCTGACATGAGAAGGCCTGTGTAGTAGGCTACTCTGCATTGCAGTGGGTATACATACACATTTCATAGGGGAAATGGGATGTTTATTAGAATGGCAATAAAAAAAAATCACACCCGTGTGAACTGAGTGGTGTAATATAGCCTGTCTGACGTAATGAAATCATGTCTGACGTAATGAAATCACACCCGGGTGAACAGGGTGAACATAGCAACCATGCTCATTTTTTCTGCACAGACTAGTAAAGCCACCCGGGTGAACAGGGTGAACATAGCAACCATGCTCATTTTTTCTGCACAAAAAAGCCAGTTGTAGGAGTGGTTTACACCACTCAAAAATACAAGGAAATACAGGAAAGTTCTGTCATGAATTTTGATGTTCTAGTAGTCTGTTCAAGTCCAATGAACAGTAACATACAGGGTTGGAGCGTCGACCATATATGGTGGCATGACGTGTCACAAGGCGTAACGGACTGACGACCATATATGGTGGCGTGACGTGTCACGAGGCGTGAGGGACTGACAGTGACGGCCATATGGTGGCGTGACATGTCCTGAGGTGTGAAGGACTGACGGCTATATATGGTGGCGTGACGGATGGAACGATGGACGTAACGACGGACTGACAGGTTTTGCACGTTTTCATAGTAATCTGCGATCTACCGTCGCAATAAAGGAACCATTTATTTGTACATTAACTGATCAAATCAGTCAGTCTATCAACTAAAGGTCCCCAGTATTGTAGTCTATGGGTCCAGAACGTCTATTTAGCAAATCATACACTACATATGCACTACTATGCAACGGTAGGCTATCAGGAATTCTGTTAATCTCCAGGGGAGGCTGGGTCAGCCTGGGTGTGCTGCCTGGTAGCAGCAATTTGGCAACCTCACAGAGGAAATGCCTTTGTTTTCTCTTATCTGACCATCATGCAAGGCGTGCTTGGCCTCAAACTGAAAACATCAATCGGTTTCTCTCTAATGAAAGTCTACTGGGCCAGTTGTTTCTCCATTAGTAGACTCATTGTGGGTCCGGGCACGCTGGTTACAGAAGCCTGCTGGGAACTCAAAGGCCTTCAATTGTAAAGGCAAAGCACATTAGGGGCACAGCTGTGGCTCAAGAGCAGGGTTGCCAACTCTGCTTATTTACCGCGACTTTGGGCCTGTTTTTTTCCCCAGAGTTGCAGGAAAAAATTACGAGTCGCGGGTTGCATTTCTTTTGGGCTTGTTTTAAAAATGTGTGGCTTGTTTTGAAAATCTAACAAGCCAACATTTCTTTGATAGGTTTGGGGGAGTATGAATCACATTGACTGACTGAATCGACCTGGTGTCTCTACTTGGCTAAACCCTGGCTAAAGTAAAAGTATGTGAGTAATAGTATAATCATTTAATAAATGACCAAAACATGCATTATTATAGACATACATAATATGATAAATGCATCACATACCGGTATTTCTTATTAGGATTATATGGCCATATTATAGGGCTTGTTTTGCCTTGTTTTTCGAGGGGAGATTTGGCTTTATTTCTCTCGCAAGAGTTGGCTTGTGTTTGGCTTGCTTTTGGAGGTGTGTTGGCTTATTTCTCTCACGAGAGTTGGCAACACTGCTCAGTCAGGAGGTAGAGCGTGGCCACTTGGGAAACGTGAGGTTCCCGGGTTGATCCCCGGCTGTGAGCCGATGAGCAGGTTGGTGCCTTTGGTATGGTTACTTTCTTTGGCCGTTGGCGTGTTTTTTCCCCACGCACACTACGCCTTTATTGACATGCCCAAAGACATCATGAGTAAAAACAATCAGACCAGTCTGAAGCGAGTGGTGCAATAGCACCCCCTATTGGTACTCTAAACATAGTGACATAGTCCCACCGGGAGAAAGCTGTTCCTTGGAGTGGTTGCACCACTCAAAAAAAGGTTGCAAAGATTTGGATGAAATGTCAGCCTGGTTTCCAGGCTGGAAACCACCAGACTCGAAATGTAGTCTAAAGTATAAAGTAGCATAAAATGATAAATATACTTACTTTCCACTACTGCATCAATGGTACAGAAGTACTAAATTATATTAGTTTACAAGCACTGGTAAAGATGCAGATGATGCAATATAAAAAAAAATGCCTAAAGTTATAATTGAAAACCAAACAAGCAAGCACAAGTCTGGCTTTGGTGCTTTTCAGAATGAGTTTAAGGTGTGCGTGCGTTATGAGAAGCAGGGTGTAGCTGTAAAGGAGGATGCATGCTCTACTTCCCTGAACAAATAAAATGTTTAACAAAGGCTGTAGTGCTGTAAGAAGGGTGGCATTATATTGTTACAATATAAACAATATAATGCCACCATACATACATACATACATACATACATACATACATACATACATACATACATACATACATACATACATACATACATACATACATACATAGATGCATACGTGTGTGTACAGTACGTACAGTATGTATGTACAGTACAGTACAGTACAGTACAGTACAGTACAGTACAGTACAGTACAGTACAGTACAGTACAGTACAGTACAGTACAGTACAGTACTGTGTGTGTGTGTGTGTGTGTGTGTGTGTGTGTGTGTGTGTGTGTGTGTGTGTGTGTGTGTGTGTGTGTGTGTGTGTGTGTGTGTGTGTGTGCGCGTGTATAAAATACATACATTAAAGGGGCATTCCACTAATTTTCAACATTTTACTATGTCATTAATATACCTTCGAGCTGTTGTGTGGAACTGGAAATAATAAAAAGGTTCCCCCATTCTGTGTTTCCTAGAACTAGAGGTCTGAAAAAAATCATTAACATGGTGAAACACATCTTGATGATGTCATCAAGATGTGTTTCACCATGTTAATGATTTTTTTCATAATTACAGTTCTAGGAAACACAGAGTGGGGGAACTTTTTTATTATTTCCACACAACAGCTCTAAGGTATATTAATGACATAGTAAAATGTTGAAAATGGGTGATTTTCCCCTTTAACCACTTCATTTTGGCCATTTGAAAATAGCCGAGTTTGTAGCTTGTAGATCTGCTATCTTCAAAAGATTTTTATACATTTGAAAACTTGAAACGGGACATTCTGCATTAATGAGTACGTTTGGTACTTTAAGTACATTTTGATGCCAACGCTTTTTTATACTTTTACTCAAGTACGCTTTGAATTCCGGACTTTTACTCGTAACAGAGTATTTCTATATTATGATATAATCAGTAGCATAATCGGAATCGGCCATATCGGCCATGAAAAATAAAAATGCCATATCGGAACCGGTCTAAAAAATAATACAGATTATTTAATCGTTTTAATCGGCAAAAAATAAATAAAATGTAAAATGTAAAAATTGTGTCTAGTACCTCTAGTCTAGAACAAAAAACAATTAAAATATGATGTAAAATCTTAGGTCAAAATAAACTTTACATTTTCCTATGTTTAATTTGTGTACTCATGTCATTCAGTTGTGAAAACAGACACTTGGAAAAGAATAGGCTATTTATTGATTGATTGAATACTTTATTAACAGGCTTTGGGCCAAGCTACTAGGGCCTAGGCTTGTTTCCATTGTGGTCCTCTGTATAATATCGGAGATCGGATATCGGTCATAATAATTTCATAATCGTGCACCCCTAAAACTTACCACTGCCAACTTTCCACGTCTTCTCTAGCTGTTAGTGATGAGCAGGCAGTAGCAGACAGACGGAGGACCCCCCCCCCCAGACACCATGGACCCCGATAAGAAGCCTGGGCGTCTGGCCCAGCTTCGCCAGCGAGCCCGGCCGCTCCTCAGCAGCCTCCGCAAGGGCAAATTCAACCCCTACAAGCATGCCGTGCACCCCGAGTACGAGGTGGACCAGCGAACGCTCAGCTCCTCCGCCCCCGATGTGAGATTATATGCCAGTCCACGAAACCCGCCGGTGTCTCAGGCCAAGGTTATTATTTGTTTTTTCCACTTTTAAAACTGTTCTTAGCTGTAGTTTAATTTCTTGCTTCGTTTTAGTTATTATTTTGTTTTTTTATTGTAATGTGTGGTAGTCAGGGGCGAGATTGAAAAAGAAAATCCAGAAAAATCTACCTAAGTTATAGGTAGTTTTGTAAACACACAATACAGTTTCACATACAGCAGTTATGTAAAATGTGTTTTCAACTGTAGTTTTACTGTGTGTCGTTAGTTAACAATAATAACCTTGTCTCTCAGGCACACATCACAACCACCGCATCCCCGCTCAGCAGGCCTCATCTGGGGCACGGCAGCAGCGACAGCAACCTGGGTGCTTCTGGAGACGGACGGAGGTAGGGCCAAAACTAGACATTATTTCAGTAGCGATTATTCCATCAATTACGTCTTTTTGAGGGGCGCAAGCCCCTCCTATATACTGGTTTAATGTTTGTTTTGAGTTCAATGTTTGTTTTAAAAACGCCATTGACAATGAAGGGAAAATGTACGTTCTTGTCCCTAACACAAACATTAAATGCCATTAACAATAAAGAGAATTTAATGTTTGTTTTGTTTGTCACCATTATGTCACCTAAATCAACATCAGTTGATATATAATAATATATTAGCGCCCCTCACTTCACACGGGTGTGATTTTTTTGTATTAATCGAATAATCTTGAATATTTTCTTTTTGATAATTTGTTTAATATTTTATATAAACTAATCAGGTTTTCTTTTATAATCAACTACTGCAAATTAAGGTTCATTGTCTGATTAGCCTGTCTGATTAATACGATTATTTGAAAGTTACACAGAGGCACGTTCCCAGATCGAAAGGTGTAACAGCGTAAGTGTAACAGGTCTAAGTGGGTTTATAACTAGATGTTAACTGTTGACTACTCCTCCTAGAAGGAAGCCACACGGTGTGGACAGTGTAGACGGCTCCTCCTCCTACTCCCAGGAGTCAGCTTGCAGCAGCGGCAGCGAGGAGGAGCAGATGGAGGAGTTTTATGCTGGGGAGGAGGAGGAGGAGGACGAGGACAAGTGGCAGAGCTACTGCACTGGCATGGAGGCGCAGCAGCAGGAGGTCCCAGCGTCCAGCAGAGGAGACCCTCCTCCCAACATGGAGATGTCCCACTCCCACCACACGTCACAGGTGAGGAGGAGGAGGATGCTTTGTCATGTGTTTTGATGGTTTTTTTTTTTACATTTAAAACATTGCCATGTCCTTTCTGTTAAAGTGTTAACTTTGTTTACTTTTCGCTGTTTGCTGAGTTTGGATATGTGTGTGTGTGTGTGTGTGTGTGTGACGTGTGTGAGTGTGAGTGTGCGTGTGCATGTGTGCGGTGCACGTGCGTGTGCGTGCACGTGATGATTGACATTTTAAGAGGTAGAATATTTTTTATATTCTTTTACCTTTTTTCTTACCTCTCTACTCTTACCTGTACCATCTGGCTTCCCCACGGGGATCAAAATCTTAAACCTTAAACAAAAAACAAAACAGGGTCTTCCAGTAATACAGCTGTCAAAGGTCATATGCTTTTAAAGTAGACTGCTTTGCATGTGCATAGAGCTGAGTTTGGGTTCGGTCGGAGGTCAGAGCTTGTGGATGGACTCTTTTCCCCCGAATGCCCTCCCCCTGCCAGAATAGGCATGTTGGGGGTGAGACTACTGTAGTCTCGCGTGGCCAGAAGGAAGCTGGCATTTCCGTTCACGAAAATATATTTTAAATAAAATATCTTTACATTTTATTTTCTGATTTCCATTTCTGCTAAGCAGCAAGCTATATATGCTTATATGATTTCGATTTATATTAGGATACATTTGCGCGACTGTAAAGACGACACGGAAGTGGGGAGGAGGCTTCACTTACGCTTTATCGCTTGCTCATGATCAGAGCTTCCGTGCTCCAGACTCTATGACGGTAGCATTTGAAAATTGCGTGAGGTAACGTGAGAATAGGGTGAGACCATCCAGCCACGTACACCACCACGTTGGTAGCTCTTGCTGAATTAGTAGTAAGCCTATATTTACCTAGTTTGGTGCATGTATGCTCGTGCAATACGTGTGCACTTGTCCGTTTTCTCTTTTGTTGCATCTTGTCTTTATGAAACAGACAAAAGGAAAGCTGAGAAGGCCCGTGGGGCAAACAGACAGACAGCCGGACAGTAGGAGAGCACACAGGGTGTCAGTGGACAGATGGGATGTAGGGATAAGACAGCCGGTCCAGTTGAGCCTGCATCTAGATTCTAGATTCTAGAAGCTGTTTTATTCTGATGAATGTTTGGCCACAGGGTCGGATGACATGTTTCCAAACATGTGTTGGGCGTGTCGACACTTTCAGGTTTGTTGGTCTGACAAGGCTGTTGAGGCTAGCCTTATTTCATACTTTGTTGTATGCTGGCGTCGTGCAGCGAAATGAGCAGATCTACAAGCTCACAACGTACGTGTCACATACCAGTATGTTGTAATGAGCAGATCTACAAGCTCACGATGTGTCACATACGTGAGATACCAGTATGTTGTAATGAGCTGATCTACAAGCTCACATTGACGTGTCACATGTTGTTTGCTATTTTGTAAGCTATTTGACAAATCTTTGCAATTTCTGCGAATACTGACATGCCCTTAGCACAGTGGTTCCCAAACCTTTTAGGGCGAGACCTAAAAGAGAGATTAGACGTCTGTCCGGTACACAGAAAATAGCAAATCTACAAGTCCACTCGGTTAGTCTGTCATCGATTGATAGGACAGCTACTACCGCTACAAGCACCTACTTACACGGCATCTAGCAGTGCTCTTAAAGTATCTGACCATTCTTGTAAATAAAAGCTGTACTACACGGCGTATGAGACAGCTAGGTTAATCAGTCACCATAAGGCAACAATAATGATAATCTCCCAGCAAGCCGGAATCAGTCAGCCAGTCAAAGCGTTGGCTAATATCAAATATTTGCAGTAGCATCCTTTGTCAATAGCCAATTGTACTTGGTACAATGTGGAGAGCAGTATGTTTATTTCTCTGTATAACTTCCACCCATGTATCTCCATTAGAGGAAGGAAATGACATTTTGATAGAGCCACTGGTGTCATATTACTATAGTATGTACTGTGCATTACTGTATGTGTAAGAGAGAACACATGTTAGTGCTGCAACTATCCATTATTATCCAAGCAATCAGTCTCTGGGCGGCAGTGGCTCAGGGGTAGAGTGGCCGGTATAACAACCCAATGTGAACCGCAAGGTTCCCAGTTTGATTCCGGGCTCCCCCCAAGTGTCCTAAAGCAACACGCTGAACCCCTAATTGCTGAACCCCCGACGTACAGGTTGGTGCCTTGCATGGTTTCCTCCACCATCAGTGTTTGAATGTGGATGTAATGCACAATCTAAAGCGCTTTGGATAAAAGTGCTATATAAATGCACCATTTAGTCCAGGGGTTCTCAACGTTTTTGGCCGGGGACCCCCGGAAATGCTTTGGCAATGTCTCGGGACCCCCGCCCCGCCCCCTCCCGACCCCCAATATAAATTGACTGCTACTTGACCTTAAACCATTTTGGGCGGGAACCCCTTTTGGTGTTTTAAGCATTGTTATAATTTAGCTATTGAAAAATAGCAGATCTACAAGCTCATAGCGCGCCACCGAGTGGCGCGCTACGAGCTTGTAGGTCTGCTATTTTTGAAAAATCGTGAAAAAAATATTTAAAAAAATAATCTTTTTTTTTTTTTTTTTTTTTTTAAATAATTTGGGGACCCCCTAAAATAATTTGGCGACCCCCCGAGGGGTCGCGACCCACGGGTTGAGAACCCCTGATTTAGTCTATCAACTCCTTTTTTTGATTCAAATAACCGAGATCATCATCATCCACATCATCATCATCATCATGCATCATGCTCTTTTGTGTTTATTTTTTCTCGGAATAAAGGTTTAGCCAAATCATCCTAGAGAGATAGAAAGAGGAAGAGTCATTAGTCTTTTTTTTTTGTGGCTTTTGCCTTTATTTTATATTTTTTATGGAGGGACAGACAGTAGGCTGACAGGAAATGGGGAGAGAGATGGGGGAAGACATGCAGTAAAGGCTGTCGGGATCGGGAGTCGAATCCGCGGCACACTGCCAGACTGGATTACCAGCCATGGTGCCTGGACCACTGAGCCACGGCCCAGGCCAGTCATTAGTCTTTTGACAAAAGTTCCTCATGCTGTATTTGTCACACACAACTGTTCACAACTTTGCACATCTTTAGAAGAGAAACACCCACAAACAACACTGTGACAGCTATTTGCAGTTGAGGTGGGGATGCTGGGAAATGAGTGAGTGAGTGAGTGAGTGAGTGAGTGAGTGAGTGAGTGAGTGAGTGAGTGAGTGAGTCACAGTCAGTCAGTCAGTCAGTCTGTCTGTCTGCGTGTGCTAAAATGAATAATGTTTATTTAGCATCTGTAAACATTTCAATAGAAGCACAATCAAGAATATGTAATTAGTAGGTAAAATGAGGAAGAGAGCAAGCAAACGTGGAAGTGTGTGTGTGTGTGTGTGTGGGGGGGGGGGGGGCTGATTAGGCTGCCGTGTCTCTGCACAGCTAGGCAGCAAGACTCTCTCCCTCCCCCATAAACACAAGTAGCTCTATCAAAGTTTAATGTACTTTCATATAGCAGCAGCTAAAAAAGAAATTAAATCTAAATGTAGTTTACTCTGTCGCTACAACATGGGACAGGACCCATCAACAAGACTGGATGTCCGAGTAAGTTGTAATATTACTTATTACTTATCTTACTGTGTACCTACCGTATACAGTGGTGGACAGTAAATCAAGTACTGTACTTAAGTACAATTTTGAGGTATTTGTACTTTACTTTATTTAGTATACTTTTACATCTACTCCACTACATGTCAGAGGCAAATATTGTACTTTTACTCCACTACAATTAATTGACAACTTGAGTTACTAGTTACTTTGTAGATTTGGATTATTATTACAAAAGATATTAACCACTTCAGGCCTATATACATTTTGGCCATTTGAAAATAGCCGATCTACAAGCTCACTTTTTCCACCACTGACTGTATGTATATTAAAAGTCATCAACCTTAAATAATATAGTTGATCTTGCTATTTTGTTTAGTCTGAATGCGTGCACATGTATGTTAGATCAGTGCGTAATATGTTTTTAGATCACAGAGTTGTGAAGTAGGGGGTCGTCAGAATTGGCCACCCACGTCTTGTGTGTGTGTGTGTGTGTGTGTGTGTGTGTGTGTGTGTGTGTGTGTGTGTGTGTGTGTGTGTGTGTGTGTGTGTGTGTGTGTGTGTGTGTGTGTGTGTGTGTGTGTGTGTGTGTGTGTGTGTGTGTGTGTGTGTGTGTGTGTGTGTGTGTGTGTGTGTGTGTGAGAACCTGGGGAAGATAGGTACGCTCCCGCTCACACAACGCGTTGCGCGAGCGTATATGCACTGAACTGAGTCTTTACAGGTCCGTTTTAAGTATCAAAGGTTTAAGTGATGCTGAATTTGCAGCTCAACAACAGCTAATTCATCCTAGCGTAATACCAATATTTTGAGCGTTGTTTTTTTTATCTCGATAAACGATAATAACAATTATCGTCCCATTCCTATTTCTAGTTGGGTATTCCGCTAGAAATTAGGGGTGGGACGATATGGGTACCTCACGATACCCTCGATAACGATAATATCACGATATTCGATATATTGCGATATTTGCGATATATCGATATATTGTATGAAATTTCATCAACAATATATCACGATATCTGCAAGTACAAAATACTTGGAACTGAAAAAACGCTATTTTCGTGCTCGGACACAGGGAGGGACACACACATAGCTGTCTATAGGAGTGGTTGCACCACTCAAACACTAAATTAATACTCAATAAACTCCCCCTTTGCCTCATACCCTCATCATAATACCTCACTAACACCACCAACTGACCATTATCACTGGTATAATCATAATGCCTCACAAACACCACCAACTGACCATTATCACTGGTATCATTATAATACCTCACAAACACCACCAACTGACCATTATCACTGGTATCATTATAATACCTCACAAACACCACCAACTGACCATTATCACTGGTATCATCATAATGCCTCACAAACACCACCAACTGACCATTATCACTGGTGTCAGTGGACACTGCTGGGGAAATGCATTCTGCATTTTGTATTCCCACAAAGCTGTTTGGACAAATCACCATCCAGTAATTCAGTACTTCTGGTTGCTGTGGAATATGAGAGTGGGATTTGCTTTATTTTAGCTGTCATTTCCTCCTTTTCTAAACATGTTGTTCATCACTTCATTATGAACAACATTATTGTCTCCACCAGGCCGAAGGCATGGGGAGAGAGTATGTTTTGCACTCCGTCCGTGTGTGTGTCCGTCCTTCCGTCCGTCTGTTACCAGCTAATCTCCGGCACCGTTAACCCGGTCGATGCCAAACTTTGCACACACACTCCCTGGATGCCAACAATGAACCTCTGCCCCACATTTTCCAGAACGGCCTGTTATAGCGCCACCATGAGGCAGCTTTTCACATGTTTTACCTAAAACTGCACCGATCTGCGTGAAACGTTGCATGCACACTCCCTAGAGGCCAAGGACAAACCTTTGACCTGCATTTTCCACATCTGCCTTTTATAGCGCCACCAGGAGGCCGACTTTTGTAAAACACATTTTTTGATATTACTCCTCCAGATTCTGTCCAAGAATCTCACAAATCGTTACACAGTATCTCTATGGTCATGTGCTCAAGTCGGATCTGTCCGATATTTCATATTCCATCCTAATTGGCTATAATTGGCTTTCACAGTTTGTGAGGATGAGGAATATATCCCACCCTTTTCACATTGGCCTGTTATAGCGCCACCAACAGGTTGATTTTTGCAAAACACATTTTTGGAACAAAATGCCTCAAATCATCCAATTGCCATCAAAGGCGTATAAAGAAATGGCACCCTTTTCACATTGGCTTATTATAGCACCACCAGGAGGCCACAACCTGACCTGCCCTGGTGGAGACCTGTGCCCCGAGGGGCACTTTTTCTAGTTTTATTTCAAATTTAAAAAAACAAAAAACAAATCTTTTTAATTTAATAATCGATATTGATTATTTATCGCGGGAGGACGTATCGATATATATCGCAATATCGATATTTCAGCACAACCCTACTAGAAATGTGTCTGGCTCGGGCCTTGTCGGGCTCAACATTTCAAGTTTCAGACCCGAGTAAAGAACTAAACTAACTTACAGTATATAATACTATTAAAAAGCAGAAGTGACCCAGTAACTTGAGCTGCGAAAAGCAATGCGAGAAAAAGCAGAAATACGGTTGTGGTTTTCAAATTCAAACTAACTTCTGATTATTTAAAATAGTCAAAAGTTTGTTCCACACAGAATGTGTTTACAAGCTATTTTGAATACTTTAAGTAACTTGCCTGGTTACATACATACATACATACATACATACATACATACATACATACATACATACATACATACATACATACATACATACATACATACATACATACATATACATACATACCCCTTTTAAATACATACAGACATACAGACATACATACATACATACATACTTATAAGGTATGCCATCTGGTGGCTAATGAACCAAACACATTCTCAGAAGTTGAGCCAGTGCAACAGAGCATGCTTTTGCCTTTTTTTAAAACCTTACCCATTTTAACCACATACATACATACATACATACATACATACATACATACATACATACATACATACATACATACATACATACATACATACATACATACATACATACATACATACATACATACATACATACATACATACATATATATAAACAAAACAACAATGGTTTTAACACAAATGGTCTCTTATGGGGGTTAGATTGATTGTAGGCTCTTGTTCTCGTTTAGTTTCTTGAGGCATACATTGTCTCTCTGCATCCTGTGTGTATGTAGTCTGCATTCTGTGTATGTGGTTGATGTGTTTCCTGTCCTACTTGCTAAAGGAAATAGCATGCCATTCAGAGTTATATGAGATCATCATTTCCCCAATATAGTGACAGCCTGTTATCTTTGAACACCTTTTAAAAGTTGTTTGCCTTAGTTGGGCTGTGTAGGTGTGCTTGCCTTGTTACTTTACTTACCTTGTGGGAGTGCTGTGTTGGAATCATGTTACCTTTGTTTGATCCATGATCCCAGATGACTTACTAGTTCCTGGTTTGGATTGGTTCTTAAGTTTGAACATGGAAAGAATTCCATGGAAAGAAACACATCATCATTTTTCGACCGCGGCCGAGATCATGGATTTCACAATGCCCCGCCAGACTTTCTGGTACTTCATTGCCATCCCCAGTTCCTGCTTACCGATACATGTGTCCCTAGCGATGGCATCGGGGAACGACAGTTTTCTACCTCTGGTCCGCCCTGAGGCAGGACTCCAGAGAAGAAGGGAAGATATAACCTCATTGTCAGCTCTGTAGCAGTGGCCGGCATACTGTGTTCTTCTGGATCAGACTAGTGAAGAAACACGGGGAAGGTTGCCGTATATTAGATTAGTCGATGGGTGGCTCTTCCAAGATAGATTTTGCGCTCTCATTAGAAGGCGGGTGTAAGTGCCATCCAACCGTTTCTCTAACTACTTACTTTTAACATCTTTAATACTAAGCTGGGATGACCAGATCTTATGCATGTCATTGCAGGCAGACATTCCTAGTTTGAAAGTCCTTTTGGGAAGCAGATATATATGAACAACACAATGAAGCTTAATTTCCCACCAAATGCACACAGTGTTTCACAGTAAACTATCTATCTGGGACAGCAGTGATAGCGAGCCTACCTACTGTAGGCCTACTGCATGTCAACGACTGTACAGAAGATTAGGTCGATTCTAGAATGCTAGATTGATTTACTTGAATTGCGTATGAATTTCTTGTGCCGTTTGTGAAACTGTGTAAATATCTGAAAACCGCTTACTTGTAGTGTAAATAAGATAGGAGAGACCCTATGGCTGTGCCGTTTGTAAATAAGCTAAGAGAGACTGAGAGTCAAGAGACCCTACGAGTATGCTGTTTGTGAAACAAGCTTTTAATATCTGAACCCCTTTACTTTCTTCTTTCCTGCCTTGATCTCCTTACTCCCCCCCCCCCTCCCGTTATCTGTGTTCTTGGAAGAATAACACGATGGGAACTATGCACAAAAATGACTTTCACCCACTTTTATACTTGTAAAACTGTGATGTGACAATAAAGCTGATTCAGATTCTGAATTAGTACACGGCTTGGTTGAATGCTTGATTCTGATTGGTGTGTTATTTCTTGATAACGACCGATCCGCTCTATAACCAGACCGCTGTGTAATCAAAGCCTCAGAGCACCTGGCTGCACTGCTTGGATCGTTTTTAATGCTCTATCAACACACCATGTCATAATCACCCTGTCTGTGATCTATTTATCAACGTCAACTATTAAATCCACTAGTCGACCTGTTGGTACTAGTTCACTAGTTCATAAGAAAAAGAAAAAAAAATCTCCCGATTTTGTAGGCCTCAAGATCAGGTAGATTATAGTTATAGTCACCAATGTACACAGTTTTTAAATGTACAAATATTTATTTACATAATAGGTAGTTAACCCATTTTGGGCGGGAGCCCCTTTTGGTGTTTTAAACATTACGTTATAATTTAGCTATTGAAAAATAGCAGATCTACAAGCTCATAGCGCGCCACCGAGTGGCGCGCTATGAGCTTGTAGGTCTGCTATTTTTGAAAAATCTAAAAAAAAATATTTCAGAAAATGGAGGATTTAGAAGATTTTTTTTTTATTTCGAGGTCAGGCCTAAATGGGTTAAACAACTAGTCGACTAGTAAAAATGACTAGAAGTGAATGCCCTACCACCTAGCCATTCATTATCCCTTGCTTATAGTCCATGATGTGTTGTTTTTTACAGTGTGAAGCGGGAGGGGAGTCCCCGAGCGGGTCGAGGAAGGAGGAAGTGGTCAAGGACTCTCCCAGCAGGTCCTACCTCCTCAACATCAACCTGAAGGAAGGCAGAAATCTGGTCATCAGAGACCGCTGTGGTAAGCAAGGGAGTCCCACGCCTTACTGTTGGAGATGTTGTAGAAAGTAATCAAAATCAAAATAGAATCATTTGGAAGTATTTTATTTGTCACTAAAAACTGTTCACACACCTGGAGTAAGTGAACAGCCGCAAACAATAACGCTGGGACAGCTATTTGGTGTCACACACACAAACGCACAGATGTAGTATATACTAGTATATACTACACCAAGTATATGTACAAGACAAGTAAGGGATCAACAGTTATCCCACATGGTTCTGTAGTGCAGTGGTTCTCAAAGTGGGGTCCGGGGACCCCCAGGGTTGCTTGGTGGGTTCCAGGGGTCCCCAGCTAAATTATTGATAGTTAGGAACAATATGGACCTTTACAGGTCTACAACTAAAACAGTTTGAGAAGCACTGCTGTAGTTCATACCAAGGCCCATTATTTATTCGGCCTTTAAACGGTGGAGCCACGGACCACCGTTTGATGAGATTTAGCCTCTCAGACCCAAAACTATTTTGTTGTCGTGGATAAGAGTTTGTCCACAATTCCATCCTGTATTGATGTTGGTAGGTACCATAGGAGAGACAACATGCAGACGTTAATTAAAATAAAATTTCTTCTACATTCGCTAATTATGGAGACTTCTTGTAAATTTAGCAATGCAGATGCATTTAACTCTTGAGAGCGTAAAATGTAACCAAATGGAACCGTTTCATTTTCCAGTCTGGTTAAAGATCTATAATAATGAATTGCATATTTATAATAATGAATTGCATTTTATAGCTCCAAGCGCTTTACAATGGTTCATTCATACATACATTGGGAGGTGAAGCGGCGAACAGTCGACGCCAGCGTCCTCACTTCCCACATTCACACACCAATGGTGGCAAGCTCACACCGACCAACTCATTGGAGGCAATGTAGGGTTCAGTGTCTTGCCCAAGGACACTTCGACATGTGGACAGGAGGAGCCGGGACTCGAACCGCCGACCCAGGGATCATTGGACGACCTGATCTACCCCCTGAGTCACAGCCACCCCTAAAAGGGTCCATTTGGTTACCAACATTTAGTTGGGGACCACCTGGAACCCCCTCAAGGACCACTGGTGGTCCCTGGACCACTATTTGAGAACCACTGGTGTACAGTAGTAGCGGCCTTCAGTCTCGAGAGACCATGGCACAAGCGCACTTGGATTGGATCAGGTGGTGCTGAGGGAACAGTACTTTGTGGATTGGATCAGGTGGTGCTGAGGGAACTGTACTTTGTGTGTCTGAGCAGCCCAACACGTGAGTGACAGTCTCTTTGGCAGTGATGGCATTTGAATGCGCTGCTGGCGCCGATTGAGGTGCCTTTCGCCTAGCTCTCCTTCCTGCTGCTGCTTTGTTCAGCTCCGCTTCGCTCTTCTGGATTCCAGTCCAGACCTCATGCCTCCAGACCTCATGCCTCCAGACCTCATGCCTCCAGACCTCATGCCTCCAGACCTCATGCACGATCACTTGCACTGTCCTCCCACTCAAAGCCCTGCTGGGCTCAAGGCTCAGCAAGACTTTTATCCCTGAAGCTGTCAGAGCTTCTGTCAAGGACAAGGACAGCAAAACAAAACAAAACGGCATTCAGTCTGTAAATACAGCCTGTTTACTTGCACTAAAGTCGGTCAGTTTGGGGATTTACTACGAGCCAAGGTTTCCTCCCAGTGACGATAAATAAGCCTAACCACACATTCAAAAAAAATCCAGATACTAGAAGTTTTACTCTGCCTTTCTTACTTGTACTGTACCGGTCTTTCTTACATATTGTATTGCAACTGTGAGTGAGGAGTTACATTAACACAAGAGTTGTCCCGATCCGATCACGTGATCGGAAATCTGGGCCGATCACATGATTTTCAAAAGATCGGAATCAGAATTAGCTGCTCGTCCGACCCGTTCCTCTGCTGAGCAGAGCCATAGAGTTAGGTCTGAACTGATTGAAGTTTTATTTTGCTATGCATGGATATTTACATCCACATCCACATGCAGCTCCACTTCTAAGTCTGTCTGCAGCCTCTGTCTGTGTGTTTGTGTGTCCCTGGTGTGTGCACATCTAACACAGACTGCTCCCAACATGCCTAAAGTAGATAGGGACTGTTGTTGATGTAAGATCCCTAGATCCCTTTAGAAAGTTTACAACTTCAATTCCACTGGAGTTTGTAGATATAGCAATAACAGTTAGCAGCATGTAGAAGTAACATGCGGTAGTTTTTTGATCGGATTGGGAAAAATCGGTATCAGCATGTCTCAAAATCAAATGATCGGAATCGGATCGCGAGCAAAAAAAGTGATCAGGACATACCTGATTGTACAGTGGGTTTCCAGTAGGGATGTACCGATGAGACATTTTGGCCGATATCGATATCCGATATAATTAATTGCTGGTATGGCCGATAACCGATGTCGATATGATCTAATTATGTATTAAGAAAATATAAAAATGTTGTCAACTCTGAAAAAAGGCTTATAAACACAAAAAGCAATGCCTCTTTATTCCAAAACTATAGGGATGCAACTGAAATGTTGTCCCATGTCTCAGCATAAACAGCTTGAATGTAGTATTTTTATTTAAAAAATATTCCAACTTGTTGACTCTTTTGAAAGCTTCTCCAGAAAACACTCATAGAATATTCAGCCTTCTTCATAACAAAAGGCATTTTCAGGCTTTTTTTAAAAAAGTGCACTGCACTTACAAATACGAACACTTTATTTAGGCAACGTTTTGGTCAAAGACCTTCTTCAGGCATCTGCTAAAGGTAATAATAGGTAATAATAGGTAGCCCTATTATTCAGCCCTGCCTACGCACCCGTCTCAGAGCATATCAGGTGTGCATAAGACTTTGTTGCCTAAAATAAAAATCTGCTATAAACTGATTTGAACAATTTTACCGATACGTATGACCAATATATCGGTTTAAGGCCAATATCGGCCGATACCGATGTGTTTGCCGATTGATCTCCCATCACTAGTTTCCAGTATATAGTTTAGTTCAGTGATTGTCAACCTTTTTAATGACCAGAACAGGGACAGGTTCTTCATGGAGTTAACCCATTTAGGCCTGACGTCGAAATAAAAAAAACGTTCGCTCTGAAAGAATATATATTCAAAGATTTGTGCCGCATTTTTACGATTTTCCAAAAATAGCAGATCTACAAGTTCATAGCGCACCACTCGGTGGCGCGCTATGAGCTTGTAGATCTGCTATTTTTCAATAGCTAAAGTATAACATAATGCTTAGTTAAAACACCCCAGTATATAGTTTAGTTCAGTGATTGTCAACCTTTTTAATGACCAGAACAGGGACAGGTTCTTCATGGAGTTAAAACATGTCCTGTACAATGATTTGACGGTGCATACACACCCATACCCTGCCTCAATGTTCAGGAATGTGTCTCTGTGTAGATGGCATGGTGATGATACACAAACACACATTCAGAGTCAGGCCCAGGGTGGATCTATAAACACCGTCACCCCTCTGTCTAAGCGGCATTCCATTCCGTCAGAACGGCAGATCCCGACCTGTCTGAGGCACGCCCAGCATCAAACGTCCTGAGGTCCCAGACCTGCTGAAAGAGAAGAGTCATAATTTCACCATGATGTAATCAAGTGGCCCGATCATGTGCTTCATCGACACCCACTAATACAACCCGTGGGTCGCGACCCCTCAGAGGGGTTGCCAAATTATGTTGGGAGGTCCCCAAATTATTTAAACCCCCTCCCTTTTTTCCCTTTTTTGAGTGGTGCAAACCACTCCAACAACCAGCTTTGTCTGTACCCGTGTACCTGTACGTGGTACCTGTACGTGGCCCCACGTGGGCATGGTTGCTATGGTTAGTGTGTGACGTCACTGCACCACTCAGTTCACACAGGTGTGATTTCTTTGCAAGTGAATGGCTGGAAAATGGAAATGAAGAGTTTACATATAGAGTACACATGGAGTACATGCATACACTTTCCTTAATGATTATATCTGGTTTGAGTATTTATTTATGATATATTTTCTCTCTTATTAAGGTTATTTTTGCAGTCAGTTTGTATTGGGGGTGGGCCCCCCCCCCCCCGCCCCCCTGCGGTCCCGATACATGGCCAAAGCATTTCTGGGGGTCCCCAGCCAAAAACATTGAGAACCCCTGACCTAATACACAGCAGCGGTTCTCAAACATTTTCATGTTGAGGTCAGGACTCCCAAATTGATACGTAGCTAAAATAGCTGATCCACAAGCTCGCATCGGATTCAAACCCATAGTTATTAAAGTGGATTATGTTTAGTTAATATTTTGTGAAACGGCTTAGTTCTATAAGTTAGTTTTAGTCTTTTTTGAGGGGCGCTCCTATATACAGATTTTGTCCCCACACGTCTCAACACAAACATTAAATGCCATTGACAATGAAGGGAAAATGTACGTCATAATGTAGACGAGCAAATCGGCTAACCAATCACATATACAGCTTTTGTCCCCACACGTCTCAATATTTGCCATTGACAATGAAATAAAAAATTTGGTCAAATGAACACCAAATATGACGTAAATGTGTGGCGACACAAACATAAAAATGCCATTGATAATGAAGGGAAAATCTACGTCATATGTAGACGAGAAAATCGGCTAACCAATCACATAAATTCAGTTGTTCATGAAATGATGTATGATGATGTACAGTATAATGATAAGAGCGCCCCTCACTTCACACGGCTGTGACTTTTTTTCATGTAAGCAACATTTAAAAGGGTCATTTAAGTGTAAGTAAGTCTGAGCAAATCAGTGTTGCATGACATCCGTTTGTGTTGTGAGTGACATCATCAGACCAGAGGGTTGTCGTTGTCGGTCTATATAAAGTGTTGCAAATGTCTAAAGAAAACTCCAGAGGAATCCTGATTTCCTTATTGGAGGTAAGAGTTCAATGCTGAGTCACTGATACAGACATTCAGTGAGTTTGATACAGGTATTCGCTGTGTCACCGATACAGACATACAGAGGGATACGGACAGACAGACACGCACAGACAGACAGAAGGACAGACAGAAAGAGACACAGACAGACAGACAGACAGAGGGACACAGACACACACAGACAGACAGACAGAAGGACACAGAGAGACAGACACAGTGAGACACAAAGGACGTCAAAGAGAGAGAGATACAGTGTCAGAGATGCTGTGCTGGTCGCTGCCTCTGAAAAGAGGACCACAGACAACCCACCGCTTCTATGGTTGTGCTGCTGGACCAGTGGAGGACAAGGTGTATTCCTTTGGAGGGTTCTTCTATCAAGAGAAGACCTACAACAGCAAGGATCAGATTGATGTTCAAGTCTTCAACACAGTGACTTTGTGCTGGATGACGTTGCCTCCGGTTACAACCGGAAGAGGAGAATGTTCCCTTGAGGTTCCCTCCATGCGCATCGGACACACAGCTGTACTGATAGAAGATACCATCTACATCTGGGGAGGGATGGTGAACTGTAACACAGAAGTTGATGACAACAACTGGTTTACCATCACAGGGGACTGGGACAATGTTCTTTATGCACTTGATGTCGACACCCACAGATGGTTCAAGGTAAACATGTCTGGAACTGTTCCAGAGGCGAGGTACCTCCACTCAGCCTGTGTCTTGGAGAAGGTCATGTTTATCCATGGAGGATGGAACCCGCTGACTGGACGCACTAATGACATCTACAAGTTGGACACCACCATAATGGTCTGGTCTTTAATCAACACTAGGGGTACTTCACCATTGGCTTCATCACGTCACTCTGCCACCATCATCGGGACAAAGATGTTTGTATTTGGGGGTGTAGGGCAACAGGACAACAGCATCAGAGTGTTTGACACAGAGACCAACTGTTGGATGAGCACACCTTCTGCACAGCTTCTTCCAGAACAACGTCAGGGTCATGCAGCCTTTGTCTACAATGGAGAACTGTACATATTTGGTGGCGGAAACTCTGATCTGGGAAAATACTTCAATGATCTGTGGAAATTGAATTCCAATACCTTCTCCTGGAAGAAGGTTGAGTCCAAGGGGAAAGGACCGGATTTGATGGGTACATTGTGGGATGCATGCTGCTGCATGCATGTGGGAGATTGCATCATCCTCTTTGGAACAGATCTCATTTTACAGATCTTACACTTAAGTCCTAGTCTGAAGATGTTATGTAAGCTAACAGTTATTCAGAACGATCTGGAGCAATCTGGACTCCCACACGACATCAGGTGGGAACTGGCGGCCATGACTACAGAAAAAATGTAAAAAGTAAGAAGAAGAATAAAGAGACTAAAGAGTTATATATAAACTAGAGAGCAGACAGCTCGGCCCCACTGTTCATTTCAATGGAAGCTGCTCAGTGGTGTTTGAAGCACCTCGAGGAATGCTTTGCTTCCGCATTTTTAAGGAACCAAGCCCGAAGGGACTCTTGGTCCCTTATTGTTTTGTCCAGATTATTTAAGGAACCAAGCCCGAAGGGACTCTTGGTCCTTTATTGTTGTCTCCACCAGCCGAAGGCATGGGGAGAGTATGTTTTGCACTCCGTCCATGTGTCCGTCCGTCCCTCAGTCCGTCTGTGGACAGCTAATCTCCGGCACTGTTAACTCATCCCTGGCTAAGGACTCCTTTAACGTCTTTTTAATGATATCCCGCACGGGCAGCTCCGAGTTCGGATTGCATTGGAAAAAGAGAAATGTGGTGGATGAGGCCTTTCTAGGTTTTTTTTTACTCTTAATCCGCCGCCATTAATTCATAGCGTACTGCCAAGGTTTTATCGTGCGTAATACTTACTTTGAAGAGCCAAATATCCGTAACTGCATGTTACAGTGACAAACTGCTGTGTGTGGTGTCACAGCGCCTGCTACAGGCCGTTGAAAACCCTTGTTTTCACCAGAAACGGCCCCCTCAATGTCGTTTCTGATATACAGGTCTTTGAATGCAGGGCTTAGAATGGAAGTGGATGCGCGCGCATCTTCAAAATGGCCGCGGCCACTGTCCCACTTTGTGTTGTTGCGTTAGCAAACAGTAGCTAACGATACGATCGGATTAAAGAATACAAGCCCTGGAAAACGAGAGTCTCGTGTTTGGTGGATAAATAAAGATAAATAAAGCGACTGTGTTTAGTGGCTCAATAGCTCTTCCCCATGACTGCGCATCTAAAATATGAATGCTTCAAAATACTCTTTGCGCGTGAATAATCCGATCGGCGCGGCCACCTTCACCATTGCAGTTTTGGGTTACGGAGGAGGCCGTCTTCTTCTACAGCCAAATAGAATGGTGGTGAACGGTGGCGGTTGCTGAACTATTGGCGCCCCCTGCTGGCGGGGGTTGAGTTAACCCAGTCGATGACAAACTTTGCGCGCCCTCACTTCACACGGGTGTGATTTTTATTTCAACAGTGAGAAGCATGGACAGAGTCTTGCTGGCGGATAATGTATCAGCAACAACGTGGCTACGTAACAGTTGACGTTATTTATTTATTTATTTGACAGGGACAAAGCTCATTAATCAACATGTCAGTTTTCACCTCACTGTAAATGGGCCAGAGTTAGCCAAAGCTAAATTTCATCTGTAGTCCCTGGGCAGGCTCTTAAAAAATGAATGATAAAAAGAAAGACAGAGTGTATAGTGTGCCTGCACACAACACCATGCGTTGATGCCATGTGTGCATATGTGCAAGCACCCAACACTATGTCCATACAAAAACACAATACAATACAGATAAAAGAAAGACAGATTAGACAGTTATGAAATGCGAGTCAAGCAGCCTCTGTCCAGACTGAGTAACGAGTGACAATTCAGAATCACGGAACACAGCGATTCAGGCTGGAACCCAGGCTAATATGGTAGAGGGTTATGCCAAATGGTGAGGACGCGAAGCCCACGGCGATTGGCCCATCGCACTCAATTGAAAATGCAAACTTTGAACAGGCATATCTCATGAACCGTTTGACCGTCGGTAATAAAACTTTGACTTGTGGGGACAAAAGCTGTTTATAGAAAATACAGCTGCACTTTGAACAGGCATAACTCATGCCTTGTCTGTCTGTCTGTATGTTTGGGGTGTGAACAGTTGCAATACCGCTGGGTGACCTAAAGTGGCACTGTTGAGCAGCCTAAAAGGGCTTATTGCTTGGTCTCGCCTTATCGCTGCTTGCAGCTATATATTTTTTGAAGGGCGCTAGCCCCTCCTATATTCAGCTTTTGTCCCCACACGTCTGAATATTTACCATTGGCAATGAAAGGAGAAATTAGGTCAAATGTCCGCTAAATCTTGTCGCCACACGTCTCATATTTGCCATTGACAATAAAAGGAGAAATTAGGTCAAATATGACGTAAATTTAACCAACCAATCACATGAATTCAGTTGTTCATGAGATGATGTATGATGATGTATAATGATACTTCAAATGGGTGTGATTTTCTTTTTTTTGAGGGGCGCTAGCCCCTCTTATATCCAGCTTTTGGTGTGTGCCCACAAACTTTGTCCTACACAAACATTACATTCCCATTGACAATGGACAATTTTACGTCAGTGTCTGAGCATAGTGTCTATTTTACTTCATGAGGATGTACAAGATAAGAGCGCCCCTCACTTCACACGGGTGTGATTTTTTTTAAAGATTCCAAATGGTCAGAAAAAGTATATTAATAAAAAACCCGCTCTCATCATCATATATCATCTCATTCCGGCCAATCATAATTTGCGTCCTCACTTTTGTATTCAATGTTCGTGTTTGCACAAACACTCAAAACTGGCCATTCATTGTCAAGGGCATTCAATGTCTGTGTTAGAATGTTTGTGTTTACACAAACCCTCAAAGCTGGACATAGGAGGGCTAGCGCCTCAAAATTAAAATAAAATCTACCGGTAGTCACAGTTTAAGGCTAACACATTTGAAAGATAGATTTCATATGCACCCAAAATACTAGGCTTCCATCTAGTGGTGCATGAGCTGAATTGCTACACCTAGAAGTCAGTTTTAGCTCATTCATATGTATCATTTTAATTTAAAAAATCTACACAACAATGTTAGGGAGGGACTAGAGGAGAAGAGATCCAGTCGTGTGTTTCCGCTCGGGTGTCGCCCTCTGAAAATAGATTTACAAGCGTTGTGAGCTTGCAGATCGACTATTTTGAGCATGCATTTTGAGAAGTGCACAATCAGGCGTTATGACGCCATCAAATACCTGCCAAAATAATTTTTTGGCGACAAAATCAACTGTAGCTTTAATAGACTAAAATTACATGATATTTAGCCGACTAAAACTAGACTCAAACTAAAACATTTCAGATGACTAAAATGTGACTAAAACTTAATGGAAAAAACGAAATAAAAAAATTCTGTCAATATCAACACTGCCTCTGATTAATGTAAATATAACGCTGTCAAATTCTATACTGTTTCCATTCGCAGGGACCAGCGACCCTTATGTGAAGTTCAAACTGGACGGCAAGACGTTCTACAAGAGCAAAGTGGTTTATAAAAACCTCAACCCCACCTGGAGTGAGTCCTTCTGTCTGCCCGTCAGTGATCTGGACAAGACAATCCACATCAAGGTGAGCTACGGTCAGAGACTGCTCACATGGTTCTTGTCCAGTTGTTTTCAACCTTTTTCATATCAAAGTCCATTATTTATTCTGCATTTGAGCCACAGACCACCATTTGATGAGATTCAGCATCTCAGGCAAAAAACTTTAATAGGATATTTTGTTATTGTTGGATAAGATTGTGTCAACAATTCCACGCTGTATTGTTGTTGGTACGTATAGGAGAGATAACAGGCAGAGGATCAAAAATAACAATTCTTCAACATTCTCTAATTGTGTAGACTTCTTGTAAATTGAGTAATGAATCAATCACAGCTCTCCACCTACTGATTACGTGTGGTGATACTACGTAAGTTCATTGGTCGGGTTCTGAGAACAAATAGGCTGGAGTCAGGAATCATTCTTAGCTTGGTTTATTGAAGCAAGGAAGCAAGCCTGCATGGGTTAGGACAAATGTTAACTGTATGTCCAATGTTGGGCAGAGAGGCTTAAATCCATTTCACTTACAGTAGGCTCACACAAACACCTCCTTCCGAACAGAATACCAGATCCTCACATGCCATATTATTAACTAGATTGAGCACAAGTCATATACCCATTCCGTGTACACCTCTGCGCTGCTTACGGAACTCGCCTATCGGCACGCAGGCGTGCCATTAATGACGGTAAGGCACACCCTCTCGTTTAATATTGCTTCATTCTGCTTGTTATCCATGCAGGTGTATGACCGTGACATAACGTCTGATGACTTCATGGGCTCCAGCAGACTCCTACTCAGTGATCTGCAGATAGACAAGTAAGTCGTTGCAATGACCTCATCGTCACAACACACATTTCTGTCCAATGTATCCGTCCACACTCACGCAGCTCGCACACGCATGTCCGCACGGCCGTCTCCATATATGAAGATCACAACACTGACCTCATCAAACCCTGGATACATCGAGAAGACTGTATCATCACCTAGATCTGCATATATGGAGCCGGGCCAGCAACTCTACATCTGACCTCAAACCCTTAGATCTCCATGGAGCTGACCTGTTCTGACATTCCATATGTTGATCCTCCACCACCCGTCCTTCCTCTTCAATGTCTCCCTTTTGACTGTTACCTGTCCATTCAAACTCTAGACGGGCCCACCCCAATGTTATTAGCGCAGCCACGCTCAGCAGCCGGCAAAAACTAGAGTTCTCAACAGGCCCGAAAGTTAATTCCCGGCCCTACCTGGGCCCTCATAAAACCCTGTACACTCAAGACACTGACCCCGCTGCCACCCTTAGATCTCCATACAGTATATGGAGCTGACCTGTTCTAACATTCCATATGTTGATCTGACCTCATCAAAACCTGTACATTCAAGCCACACTCCATATATGGCCATACCTCATCAAACCCTGTACACTCAAGACATTGCCCCCGCTGTGACCCCTATATCTCCATATATGGAGCTGACCTGTTCTGATATTCCATATGTTGATCTGACCCACCATGCCAAAGCGCCAGCGCTCGCCCAGCAGTCTGCTGTCACCCAGGCGGATGCGTGCACGCCCTCAGGGCGTCTTACTGGTAATAATATATATATTTCTTTTTTTCTCCAGGGTGACTGAGCTGTCTCTGCCCCTAGAGGATGTCAACAGTCTAGAAGAGGACATGGGTGTCATTCTGTTGGACGTGTGTCTGTCTTTCAGAGACGGAGACGGCACGAGTGCCTCAGTAAGACAATCTGTGCTTGGGAACTCCTCAAAGCATAGATTTAAATAAGTATGCTGCTCATGCATTTAAATGCAGCCAATTATACTTGCACCAAAATAAGTTGAGCAACAGCAAAGAATTGCAACTTTCCTTGCATAAAGGCAAGGAAAGTATTTTAATATTTGTTTTATTTATCCAATCAATTGTTGCATTTTCTCCCTGTTGTCCTACAGTACTAACCAAGCTGTTGTTCTCTTTTACACCTAACCTGCATGCTACAGCCATTGAAATGGCCTCAGACACCAAAGAGAAATTTTAGGGTAAGGTATGATAACCGATATGTTTAAATCGTTAATTCAGTAAGTTCATGGTGGATTAGACCAGTGGTTCCCAGCCTTTTTTGGACATCTGACAAAAGCTGCACGTTCAGATTTTTGTGCTACTGGGGAAGCATTTTCAGCCAGATTTTGATACATTTTGGCCCCCAAGTGGGGCCCGGACCTCAGGTTGGGAACCACTGGATTAGACAGACTCAACGTACTGTATGTATGATGATCACGCAACATACTAAATCGTAAGTTACGTATGTAACTATGGTTCTATGAGTCCCGAATGACCGCCAGAGGCGGTGCTTAAGCACTGAATACGTCCCTTCGCGCATGCGCCGTCGAGTATTTTATACCAACAATGTCAATTTTGACCCCATGATGACCCGGAGTCGTCTATATCTTCCGGCAGTCTACAGGGGTTCAGTCCCTACAGAATCTTCTCGCGAGACCACGAGGATTCTGAGTGACAAGAGTGCTCTGGCGGTCATTCGGGACTCATAGAACCATAGTTACATACGTAACTTACGTTCTATTTCGTCCCTGCTGACCGCCAGAGGCGGTGCTTAAGCACTGAATGACTTATACCAGCAAAGTCACGAGGAATCCTGATCCCAAGCCATAAGGAGTAGAATCGGAGGACTCTCGTAAGAGGACCACGTCCAGCGGGTGGGGAGTGGCAACACTCACCCAGTGGAACATAGAAAACTCGCTGTGATGCCCATGAGGCAGCGGCAGATATATTCCAGGGGTACTTCCCTCGGGGCAGCCCATGATGTGGGGACGCTCCCGTTAAGAGTGGCACCTCACGCCAAATGGTAGGGTACGGTTACTCGCCCCATAAGCGTGGTTAATGGCATCCACAATAGTGTGGGGCGGGCGCTGTCTGGAGAGAGCTCCACCTTTGAAAGGGCCATCGTCACAACAGAACAGCCATTCTGACCGCCGAATGCATGCGGCAGGTCTAACAAGCGGCTCTCAGGGCCCACATTGGGCGCAATAGTTCCCGCTTGTCAATCCACTCTCCTGGTGGAGGGCAAGACTGTGCTAGCCGTATAGGCTGGTTGAGGTGTGTATGTGACAGCACCCTCAGGAGGAACACTGTGTTCGGCCACAGAGACACTCAGGCCGTCTGAGCTTTGCTCCGGACGCAAGTCACTGACAAACAGGGCGTGCCGCTCACTGACACGCTACGTTGAGGTAATGGCCAGGAAGAATTCCGTCTTCCTTGACACTCTAAACTCCGCCCGTGCCGAGGGCTCAAAGGGAGGCCTGCATAGACCATGCCGCACTAGGGAAGAGCCTGTGCCGGAGTTCTCCGGGCTCGTAGAGGATGCAACCTCAGAGCCCCCATCAGGAAGAGGGACACCAGACTGTGGCTCCCCACCTGTGGCTGTGCGATATTGATTCTAGCATATCGACATGATATTTCGCCTACTTATGCTTTTAGAGTAGGAGATCGGCCCTCGTCTAGGAGGGACTGCGGAACTCCAGAAAGGTAGGCAGAGCAGCGCACTAGGTCTTTGCTCTGACCCTCACGTCAGTTGGAAATAGATTCCATCGGTTATCGTACCGTAGTCTGATGGATGTCATGGCACCCTTGAATTCAGGGTGGCATGCCTGGCTGGTTCCACACAGCTGCTCGGCAGCGGTTCAGGGCTGCCAGCGGCCAAACGCACAGTTGGGGGCGTCGAGCATTTGAATGCCATATCCGACCGCCTCCCAGTTGAGGAGACCTCTGTCGGGGAGACGCCATGGCGTCCTCCGACTGGGTCTGTTCAGCAGAGGAAACCAAGTACTTCTTGGCTGGAGGGGGGCAACCAGAAGTATGGTGTGACCCTCCTAAAGAACTCTCTGAAGCGCTGGTCGTATCAGAGGCAGTGGCAAGGCATATACAGTGCCTCTGGCCAGTGCGCATTTAAAAGGATAGTGCCCTGTGGGCGGTGGCCTACTTAGGGCCATGTGTGTGTCAGGAACGATGCAGGTCGTTCTGTTCATACTGGCTATGTGGCATGAAGGCCTGCGGGCTGACAGCCATTTGTGGCGTTCAGGTTCTATGAAACCATCGGACCATTGCGTCCTGGCCCGGAGGGCTGGATGTCTCCGTTAGGGAGAACCGGAGAGGTTAGTGAGTCAGCGACTCTAGGGTGAGGAGGTCCACCTCCGCTCTGCCGAGGTAGCCTCTGATTAGTGTTCACCACCATTGGATGGGGTACCGCTCCCCTCATGGAAGCTTTTGATGGGAGAGAGCCTACCATGTAGTCCCGCTCTCCACTTAGATAACTTGCCCATAGGCTGATCAGGCGTGGGGGGGGGGGGGGGGGGCTGCACAAGTCAGGGGGTCCATAGACACCTACGGCAGCCAAGCAACGTGGCCCCGCCCGATGACTTACATGATACACGGTCGAGGTGTTGCCCGAACGTATGAGAATGTGCTTGCCTCTCAGGTACGGCAGGAAGTGCTGTAGAGCAGAGCATGAACTTCATAACCCTGTTGGGTCCCATCAATTCAAGACATGTCGACAAGTCTGTCTTGCGTCACGAGGAAGTATGTAGATCGGACTTCAGTCAGGCTTGACTGTGAAAGCCCGACTTGGCGGGTGGCACCGGTTCCTCTGGACGGGCCAGTGCACACCAGTCACACCAGCTAGCCCAGGGCGCGGACGCTACTGGTTGCTAGGTGTTGGCCATATGCTGAAGGAAGGGAGCGTGTACGCTGCCTGTACCAGCAGAGGCTTTAATCTAGATCGGCATAGTGCACACCGGTGCACGCCAGTCCCAACTAGCCCAGGGCGCGGACGCTACTGGTTGCTAGGTGTTGGCCATATGCTGAAGGAAGAGAGGCTCCTCAGTCAGGCTTGACTGTGAAAGCCCGACTTGGCGATGGGCTAGAGCTAGGATGGACATCAGCCGTCCTCTCTCTGAGGACATGACACCAAATGCCTCCAGTGACGGTGAGGGCCGACCCGCGTCTGAAGAAGGCGCTTGGAGGATCCGACTGCCTACTGTGGTATGACTAACAATTAGCGTTCCACGGCTATGCGCATGAAGGTGCGCATGGAGCCATCTCGGCCAGTGGGTCCTGAGCTGAGAAGTGGGAGGCTGGCTCTGATGCCTGGGAGGCACCGTCTTCTGCATCTTCCTCATAGTCATGGAAGTGCATAGCTTAAGCTGTCGGGGAGAGCACATCGTCCTCGAGTCAGCTGTGGCATCGGAGGGGGAGGCACTCGAACCCTCCGAGGTGCCTAGGTGTTATCCGAGGTGAGCATGGACCTCATGTGGGCCAGCTCCGCAGATAGCTGAGCCCTCTCGGATCTGCTGTGGCCGGCGGTCAGACCTTTTCCTCCTGGCACATGGGGCAGGACCAAGGTCGGCTCACGGCTGAAGGGGAGCTTCACACGAGGTACAAAAGTGGGAGCTCTCCATTGTGGTGGCACCGGTTCCTCTGGACGGGCCAGTGCACACCAGTCACACCAGCTAGCCCAGGGCGCTGGCGCTACTGGTTGCTAGGTGTTGGCCATCTGCTGAAGGAAGGGAGCGTGTACGCTGCCTGTACCAGCAGAGGCTTTAATCTAGATCGGCATAGTGCACACCGGTGCACACCAGTCCCAACTAGCCCAGGGCGCGGACGCTACTGGTTGCTAGGTGTTGGCCATATGCTGAAGGAAGAGAGCGTGTACGCTGCCTGTACCAGCAGAGGCTTTAATTTAGATCGGCATAGTGCACACCAGTCCCAACTAGCCCAGGGCGCGGACGCTACTGGTTGCTAGGTGTTGGCCATATGCTGGAGGGAGTGCGTACGCCGTCTGTACCAGCAGAGGCTTTCGAGGTACAAAAGTGGGAGCTCTCCGTTGTGGTGGCACCGGTTCCTCTGGACTGGCCGGTGCACACCAGTCCCAACTAGCCCAGGGCGCGGACGCTACTGGTTGCTAGGTGTTGGCCATATGCTGGGGGGAGGAGGCGCGTACGCTGCCTGTACCAGCAGAGGCTTTAACTTAGATCGGCATATAACTCAAACAACTGAATGCTGCTATACCTGCCGCAGCATGTGAATATGCATTTACGTTTTATGCAAATGCTCATTGTAGCACTTTGAGATTTAACCAGATGTAAAGTGCGTCATAGGAACAGCGCACAAACGCTGCTGTTAGCTAGACTGTGCGACCTGCATGGTCGCGGTGGGGGAGGAGAGCTTGCACGCTACCTGTACCCCCAGCTGAGGCTTACTTATAAATTATGATAATAAAGTAGCCTTCAGTCGAGGCTTGGACGCTGCTATGTAGCGGCTGTAGTGTTTCCTATGCGAACGTTTATCACAGCCCTATGACGTTTATCCAAACTCCAAGTGCATTATTATTTATGTTTGCTAGTCCAGAGCGAAACAAAAGACACTTCCAATGCGCTAGTCAAGGCACTATTACGCATTCATGCTGGGAGGAGGGAGTACTAACGCTGCCTACACCAGCCAAAAGTTTGGTTAAATAAACCAACACAAACTGGAGAAAAGGCTACAACCAATAGCTCCACCGATAGGGGCCGCCTGCTGAAGGAAGGGAGCGTGTACGCTGCCTGTATCAGCTGCAGCTAATAAACAGAACAAGCTATACACCAATAGCTGTTAATAAATGCTTGAGCTAACAAACGATTAGTAGCAAGTAAC